>NC_091763.1:111805218-112145602 GCF_029378745.1 Bos indicus
TCAAAATGGAATTCATCCTCACTGTGTTCTTCTTATCCTTAATGTCTGAATGCTTTTTTTCTCCTCGATGTACCATTCACTTTCATATTGGGAATTATTTTCACTTAGCTCCCAAACAGGATTTGATTTTGTACTTTCTTTTGACCATGCTCTCAAGCTTTATTTTGTGTTTTGAGTTGGCAAGAAACTGTAGCATATATGTTATGCATAAATCCAAACCAGCTATCCCCCTTCTACATACATTGAAATACATGCTAATTTTCTACCATTATTAGTAAATACAGGCATGAAGGAATTTTTGCCTTTCTGTAGTTCTTTTATGTTTCATGATGTGCTGCATGCCATTGCTGCTTTCTCTTGTTACCACAACCCTGTGACCAAGGAGCTACTTTTCTAATTTACAAGCGGGTTTATTTCTGTATAATTACAGGACGGGTGTCAAAAGCTCACGTTCCTTTGCTCATGTCCTTCACTTTGCTCTGTGGGTTGTTGGGTTCTGATGCTGCTTCTGGAGACATGAGGACTGTGTTAGTTTTCAGTACAAAACTCACCATTATCTATGAATAGGACACATGAATCTTTTTATTTCCTGTAATAAAAAGCGCACCAACAGGAAACTTTGATTTGTGTAACATAATTGCAGGGATTGTAGCAATCCATTACTCTGCTGGGTAGAGCAGTTTCTAAGGTTCACACCCACCATTCTGCTGAAATGAACCACTTTTTTCCACATTTTACTGAGCTAACAGAGTTGTTGGAAAATCTGTTTTCCGATGGCTGAGGGGCTCTGAGGGGTTTAGTCTGTCAATACGGAAGGGCTGCTCTCGTTAGAGCCTCCTCCTCTGCAAGGCGGCGGAGGTGGCTGCATGCACAGCTGTGTTCACCATTTTGCAGGACTCCTCCATGACAGCGGGGCAGACCATGAAATGGGAGCTTCATGGTATTAGACCATGATCTGCAATTATACCAAAAGAGAAAAAATGAGAGGTAGAGGCAAAGTAAGACCTAGTAAAGACAGACGTGACCTCTGTGCATGTCAGATCTCTGAGAAGGGAAGTCCTGCATGTGCCCAGAAGTCCAAATAAATAACACCAAACCTAGAAAAGCTTCTGTCCCTGTGGGCCAAATAACTCCAATTCTAAAACTAGAAGGTCAGCTTTGCAGATGGTCACGTCAAGAAATGATATTAACTGGTAGTGGGATTATCAATGCTGCAAACTTTTTTTAAAGAACATTTTTTCACTAACTCAAGAAGCACATATTGATCACCTCTGTGGCTCAGGCTGGATACTACAGGGAGAAAGAAATAGAAAAGATGATCTTTGCTCTCTGAAATCCATAGTGTAGCAGAGAAGGGGAATACAGGAAATAATTATAATAATACAGTAAGTTGGGATAGTTGGGTAGCATCACCAACTCAATGGACATGGATCTGAGCAAACTCCAAGATAAAGTGAAGGACAGGGGAGCCTGGCATGCTACAGTCCACATGGTCACAAAGGGTCAGATGTGACTTAGTGACTGAACAACAACAACAAAAGTTGGGTGTGATGATAAATTCAAGACGTCACAGGAGATCAGGGAAAGTGCATGGCACACGCAAGGGGAGGGGACAGAATGCCATCTAGAGGAGGTGACACCTGAGCTGAGCCTTCAAGACTGAGAAGGAGCCAGGTCAGATACAGTGTGCAAGTTGGGAGTTGGGTAAGGGGCAGATTGGAAAAAAAAAAAAAAGGAGATTTCAAAACGAGGAAGCCGCACAGAGGAAAATAAGGAGTCCGTACATAGGACCATGGCTGGCGGAAACTGGGCAGCCCCATGTAGCTGATGATAGGCAAGGGGTAGGGAGAAAAGAGGCTGGGGAAACTGGGTTCACACATCACATCAGGGAGTTTGCAATGCATTCCGAAGGCATTTGGAGCCATTAGGGGTTTTGACACCATCAGCTGTGCATTTTAGAGAGATTTCCCTGTTGGCTTTGTAAAGGCTAGATGTAAGATCCAAACACACTGGAAACAGAACCAAAAATTATCACAGAATCCAGGCAAGAGGTGATGGCCGAGCCAAGATAGCAGAAGAAGTGAAAAATGCAGGCAACACCACAGAATATTCTGGAGGGTCCACCGTCAGGCGTTGGGGTGGATACCCAGCAGTGACTACCATGTTCCTGGCTTGGGTGACAAAGTAGGAACAGCTCTAAAGTGGAGAATACAACAGGTAGAGCTAATGTGGAAGGAATATGCGTTCACTCAGGGCTTCTCTGGTGACTCAGACGGTAAAGAATCTACTGCAATGTGGGAGACCCAGGTTTGATCCCTCAGTTGAGAAGATCACCTGGAGAAGGGAATGCAACCCACTCCAGTGTTCTTCGGAGAAGGCAATGGCACCCCACTCCAGTACTCTTGCCTGGAAAATCCCATGGACAGAGGAGCCTGGTAGGCTGCAGTCCATGAGGTCTCGAAGAGTCGTAGTTGTTGCCTGGAGAATCCCAGGGACGGCGGCGCCTGGTGGGCTGCCGTCTATGGGGTCGCACAGAGTCGGACACGACTGAAGTGACTTAGCAGCAGCAGCAGCAGCCAGTGTTCTTGCCTAGAGAATTCCATGGAAAGAGGAGTCTGGCGGGCTACAGTCCATGGGGTCACAAAGAGTTGGACAGGACTGGGCGAATCCCTGTCACTCTCAGGCATTTAGTTTGAGGTATTTGTAAGTCAAGGTAAAACTGTCCAGTAAGAAATGCATGTGTTTAAAACCAATACAATACTATGAAGCAATTATCCTTCAATTAAAAATAAATAAAATTTTAAGAAAGAAATGCATGCGTTAATCTTATACTAGACAGCTAACTGTATACATCAATCTGAGGATCATCGATCTAAGGATAGTACTTGAAGTGCTGAAAGTAGATGAAATCACTCAGAAAAAGAGAAAATGAGAGAATTCATCCCTGTGACATATAAAGGTCTAGAAATTAGGCAATCTGCAGCGTCATCCTGCTGTGGCCATTTCATTGCACTAAATACATGTTAAATATTTTTTCACACCAACCTGCATGTTGTGGTTCAGATGCTATGTCATGTCCAGCTCTTTGCAACCCCATGGACTGCAGCACACCAGGCTTCCCTGTCCTTCACTATCTCCTGGAGTTTGCTCAAACTCATGTCCATTGAATCAGTGATGCCATCCAACTGTCTCATCTTCTATCATCCCCTTCTCCTCCCACACTCAATCTTTCCAGGATCAGGATCTTTTCCAGTAACCTGCATGTAGTGGATATAAATTTGTTCTACAAGCTCCAGATGCAACAAACTTTTATTTTTCCTAAATCAAACAAATCTCCCTGCAATCCCTTATTCACAGGTATATGAGAGATTCCGTCTTGCTACTCTCTCATTCTTTGGAATTGTTCACACAGAAACCTTTTGGGATTTACTCAAGACAGAAATTCGAGGGAAGGGCAGGAAGCCCACGTGTTTCCATTACATACCTAGCTATTCATTTCTCCACTTCCGGTTATTAGCTTTTAACTTGAACCCCAGTATACTTAGGATGACTCAGGCATAGCCTGTAGACCCAGTGAGGAAAGTCTGAGGAGATTTAGGGATCTAAGGTGGAGACCCTGAAGAGCTTCCAAGCACACACAGCTATTTCCAGCATTCCAAAGGAACTAGAATGACCTCTTAAATACTGGTATGTTTAGATGTACCATTAATGGATTTGATTATGTGAATTTTCATGACTAATTGGGAAAGTCCAGTTTTTTCACACAGACCCCAGTCTATTTATTGGTCAGCTCACAGCCATGCAGGAGCCCCCCCAAGTGAGCATGATTACCTTTGGGGTTTCACCATCATATTCTTTTTAAAAAAATGTCTATTGAAGTATAGTTGATTTATAGTTATCCAGGTGTACAGCAAAGTGATTCTAATATATATATGTATCAAATTCTTTTCCATTATAAGTGATTACAAAATATTGAGTATAGTTCACTTCCTATATAGTAGGTTATCTATTTCATATATAGTAGTGTATACCAGAGAAGGCAATGGCAACCCACTCCAGTACTCTTGCCTGGAAAATCCCATGGGCCAAGGAGCCTGGTAGGCTGTAGTCCATGGGGTCGTGAAGAGTCGGACACAACTGAGCGACTTCACTTTCACTTTTCACTTTCACTTTTCACTTTCATGCATTGAAGAAGGAAATGGCAACCCACTCCAGTGTTCTTGCCTGGAGAATCCCAGGGATGGCGGAGCCTGGTGGGCTGCCATCTATGGGGTTGCACAGAGTCAGGCACGACTAAAGCGACTTAGCAGCAGCAGCAGTGTATACATATTAATCCCAAACTCCTAATTTATCACTATCCCTGTCCCCTTTGGTAACTGTAAGTTTGTTTTCCATGTCCATGGATCTATTTTGGTTTGTAAATAAGTTCATTTGTGTCTTTTTTTTTTTTTAGATTCCACATATAAGAAGTATCATATGATGTTTGTCTTTCTCTGTTTGACTTACTTCACTTAGTATGGTAATCTCTAGATCCATCCATGTTGCTGCAAGTGGCATTATTTCACTCTTTCTATGGCTGGGTAGTATCCCATTGTGTGTATACCATGTCTTCTTCACCACTCATCTGTCAGTGGACATTTAGGTTGCTTCCATTTCTTGCCTATTGTCAGCAGTGTTGCAGTGAACATTGGGGTGTGTCTGTGTTTTTGAATTAGAGTTTTCTCTGGATCTATGCTTAGGAGTGAAATTACAGGCTCATATAGTATTTTTAGTTTTTTAAGGAACTGTTTTCCATAGTGGCTGTGCCAGGTTATATTCCCAGCAACAGTGTAGGAGGGTGCCTTTTTCTCCACATCCTCTCTAGGATTTATTATTTGTCTCTTGGCCATGTCCCTGGAAATGTTTATTTAGAAATTTTGACCATTTTTTGATTAGGCTATTATTGAGGGTTGTTATTTTTTTATATTGAGCTGTTTTGGAAGTTAATCCCTTCTTAGTCATATTGTTTGCAAATATTTTCTTCCATCCTGTAGATTGTCTTTTCATTTTGTTTATCATTTCTTTTGCTGTGAAAAAGCTTTTAAGTAGGTCCCATTTGTTTATTTTTGTTTTTGTTTCCATGACTCTAGGACAGGAATCCAAAAAACTGTTGCTGCATTTATGTCAAAGAGTATTCTACTTGTGTTTTCTTCTCTAGTTTATTCAGTCTTCGGTTTAGATCTGTAATCCATTTTGAGTTTATTTTTTGTATGGTATTAGAGCATGTTCTAATTTCATTTTTTTACAACCTTGGGTAGGTTCCGTTTTCCCAGCACTACTTATTGAAGAGACTGGCCCTCTTTTCTCCATTGTATATTCTTGCCCCTTTGTCATAGATTAGTTGACTATAAGTCCATAGGTTTGTGTCTGGGCTTTCTATCCTGTTCTGTTGGTCTATGTGTCTGTTCTTGTTCCACTACAATACTGTTTTGATGACTGTAGCTTTACAATATAGTCTGAAGTCAGGGAGCATGATTCTTCCAGCTCCATCCCTTGCTCTCAATATTGTTTTGGCTATTCAAGGTCTTTTGTGTTTCCATACACATTGTAAAAGTTTTTGTTCCAGTTCTGTGAAAAAAATGCTTTGGTAGTTTGATAGGAATTGCTTTGAATCTATAGATTGCCTTGGGCAATATGGCCATTTTTATAATAATTGATTCTTCCGATTCAAGAACATGGTGTATCTGTCCATCTGTTTGTGTTGTCTTCAATTTATTTCATCAGCACCTTACAGTTTTCAGAATACAGGCCTTTTGCTTCCTTAGGTAGGTTTATTCCTAGGTATTTTATTCTTTTTGATGCAATGATAAATAGAACCATTTTCTTAATATCTCTTTCTGATTTTCATTGTCAGTGTAATATTCTTATTCTCTGTTGGACCCCATCCCCATTCTTGCCCAAAGGAAACAAGTCACAAAGAGACACAGGGTGAAAACTTCATACTATTGACTCCTCTCACAAGGTTATAACATCACCCATTTGGGTTGTAGCCATGGAAACTGCATGCCGGAGAGAATGAAACACTGCAGAGGGAATGGATGGCTCCAGGGCAGGTCTTAACTTGCAGCCCTTGGTTCTGGGTTGAGCTCGCCCCATAAAATGAGGCTGTTAGCAGAACAAAGCTACACTTACCTCTCCTGAATGCACAAAATGGTTTAATTAAGGAAGTAATTTTTTTTCCTACCCATAAGAACACCTCTACAAATAGACTCAAATCTGCATGCAAATGAAGCCATCTGGTTTATTGTTGTAAATAGCACCCAGCCATAGTAAACAATAGAGCCCTCATTACATAACTCAAAGAATGCTCCAATTTTCTAACCTCTGGGTCACTAAAAATTTTCGGAGTAATTAGTCCCCTGAGAGCTAGTACTTAGGTTGGAAAGCGCCTTCCACCTTAACCAGAAGCTATGGCGATGCTTCCCAGTGCAGTCCCAGCGCAGGGCCCATTGGTGGCTCTGAGAAAGCTGCTGAGTCCGGGAGGGAGTGGACGTGTCCACTGGCATCCAGGCCACTCCAGTGGCCACACAGCCCCCTAAGCCACAGCTGGGGGAGCCACGCCCAGTCTCCTCCATGTCAGCTCAGTGCCAGCTCTTCCAGTTGCTGCCTCACCCCCTTTTTCTAGTTCCCTGTGCCCCCTCTGAGTAGGAAGGGAGGATAGCAGGCATGGATGCATGAAGGTGAGGCCGCGGCTTCTCCTCCAGGTCTCTGCCCACTGCATGCCTTGGGTCATCTTTGCTCATGTGAACCTGTGTGTAGTATTTGGGTAACTCTGTTTTCTTGTTGTTGTTTTTCTGTCACTCAGTCACGTCTGACTTTTTGCTCAGTCACTCCTTTCATCAGACTTTTTATGTAATGGCTTCTCTGCAAAACCCTATGTCACAGTGTCAGGGCTCAAGGAGCGTTCTCATTTGCGTGTCTGAATGGATGTTTTCTAAAGTCAATAATGAGGCAAAAGGAGAGGGTGGGCACAGCTTTGAATTCCAGTGAACGGGTGGCAGAGAAGTGAGGAAAACAGGACAAAAGGCAGCTGGGCGTGGGTCAGGGGCATGCCAGTGAGTGGAGAGGCTGGGGTTGTGGGTGAGCGCTCTGTCTGCCTGGGAAGTCTGCTGCCTTCTCCCTCAGAGAAGGGGGTTCCCGAGAAGCTCAGGGTGGTCGGGTCATACGTTTAAGGAAGGAGGTCCTTTCCCAGCCTCCCAGCTCCTTGGCCAAGCCCTGGACAGTGAGTGAATGTGACACCGAAGCCCCCTGTTTGGTGGTGGAATAATCCCATGTGTTGAACAGTTATTCTGTACTCAGCCCCTGAATAATCTCCTGGGATTCCAACAATCTTTAAAAGAGATTCCAATGTTATTCCATTGTACAAATGAGGACATTGGGATTTAGGAAGATAAGACAACTGTCCAGAGTCGCCCCAGTGGGCAGGGACAATGAAGCTGGATTGTCTGATTCCGGAGTCTGCACATGGACCAGTGCATGTCACCAGGTGACAGGCAGGCCAGTGCAGCCCCTGAGTTCACCTGCGGTGTCCCCTATACACCCCACCCCTCCTCACCACCAGCCGGAGGGAACCTCGGGGTATCATGTGTTCAGTCTCTTCATCACTGACAGTACAGGAACGTCTGTAAGTCCAAACTGTTGATGGGCAGATGAAAGCTGAGAAACTCCACAAGGTTCAGGAATTGGAGTCATCAGAAGGCTGGGGGAGGAGAGGCTCAGAACAGGTTTGGTTAAAAGTCTGTGTAGACATCAGCCTGGCATGCTGCAGTCCACGGGGTCGCGAAGAGTCGGACACGACTGAGCGACTGAACTATAGACATCAGCCATGTAGACACCAGTTATAACCAACTTCATCTCCTCCCACCCCCAAGGTGACTATCCTGTTCTACCCCAGAGGGAGGTGAGAGGTTACACTCCAGACACGAGGCACCAAAGAAGGTGGAGGTGGCACTTCTTCATTAAAACAGAATAAAAATATGGACATCTATTTAAGTGGGAACCTGCTCAGCCTCCAGGACACTGACCATCACACATATATGCCTCATGAAACTGCAGGATCCTTCTCTCAAGAAATTGAATGATCTGTAATCAAAAAATAAAATCCACAGTTACTGACACTTGGGGTCCCTTCGATGAGATGGGGAACTCATCCTTACTGTGGTGTGACCGACTGGTCAGCAGACCATCACTCCTAGACACACACTCACGGAGCACCAGACCGTCTCTAGAGCATCACTGTTCAGTGTGAGTGTTGTAGGAAGACTCGCCAACCAGGCAACATGGAAAAGGAGCCCGAACTAACAGTACGGCAGGAAGAGACAGAGACAACTCAGACAACAAAAGAAAGCTTTTAACGATTAAATCAATATTCTCAGACAGATAATAGAAGATATCGCACCCAAAACTGAACAAAACCTACAACAGCATGCTCCAGAAATGAGGACCCTCAGAAGACAAGGAGTAACACTGAGAAATTTAAAATATGATTGCTGAAACAAAAAGACAATAGCAGTGTTAGAAATAAAGCTGAAGGAACTTCCAAGGAAGTCAACCCAAAGAAAAAAGATCAAAATTAGGAATGCAAAGGATCAAGAGAAAGAGATAAATATAAAACTAACAGGTGTTTAAGAAAGAGGGCTCAGAGAAACTATCGAAGTCCAGACCTGATGTGGGAAAGATATACATCAAGTCATTGTATGAACTTTCTTTTTTTTTTTCCTTTTTTAACTTTTTCTTTTTTTTAAGATTTTTTCCTTGTGGACCATTTTTAAAGTCTCTTTTGAATTTTTTACAATATTGCTTCTCTTTTATGCTTTGGATTTTTGGCCATAGGATCTTAGCACCCCAACCAGGGATGGAACCCTCACCCCCTGCATTGAAAGGTGAAGTCTTAACCAGTGGACTGCCAGGGAGTCCCTATATGAATGCTCAATTAAGGGAGTTAAAGGAAATATCCTCTAAGTTTCCAGAAAGAAAAAAGATATGAGTAACTCAGGAGATCAGTTTCTCTAGGGGTCCTGGCTGAGTTTCATTAACAGAAAGAAAGCATACAAGTTTATTTAACAAGTGTTTTTACACGACACGGGAACCTTCGTGATGAAATGAAGACCTGAAGAAATGCTTAAATTTCAGTGTTTTGATGCTTGGTTTAATAAAGGATAGGAAGTCAAAAAAGATGGGATGACAGTGTGAGCTGAGTGGAGTCAACCGTACAAGGCCTGTTCCTCAGCTGCCCTCTGCCCCTCTGTCTTTGGAGATGGTGGGTGGTGATGGTAGTTGGGCTGCTCAGCCGTGGCTGACTCTTTGCAACCCCGTGGACTGTAGCCCTCCAGACTACTCTATCCATGGGCTTCTCCAAGCAAGAATACCTGAGTGGGTTGCCATTTCCTTCTCCAGGGGATCTTCTCAACCCAGGGATCAAACCTGTGTCTCCTGCATTTCAGGCAGATTCCTTTCCTCTGGGAAGGAGGGCACCTTGCACAAGATTCTCCTGGCCTGCTTCCGAGGAAGCCCAGGAAGTCCTCTGCACCTGCCTTGCCTCACATCCATTCAGCTAGAAATACTCAGTCTCCCAAGGTGTCATATTTGGGGTAGCACATCCCGAACCCCATCAGTGACACGCATGATGTAGTGGTCCGAAAGCTTTAGTTTTCTCAATGACAACCCCAAGCGCCTGAAGACAGTGGAGAAATGCCTTTAAAATTCCCCATGGAAATAATTTTCTGGAGTGTCTCCATTACATGTAAAAGCTGAATAATGACTCTTTAGAGGAGCAGGGATTTAGGAAGTTGACCTGATACATCACTTTTCTCAAGGAGCTACTTGAGTATGTGCTCCATGAAAATGAGGGTGTAGATCTAGAAAGAGGGAACATCCAAACTCAGAGAGGCCCAGGAATTAAGGGACTTAATGTGGATGATGGACAAAAGGAAGCCCCTGCAAAAAGGGCAAGAAGGAGGCCCTCGACCAGCAGCTGGGCAGCTGCCCTGAGAAGAACCAGCATGGATGGTGGCAGACAGATGGGGCGCTGTCAGGCAATGCCCTCAGGGGACAAAAATGTGACTGATGGACAGCCTGATGTGTCAAATGTCAGAAAAATTTTAAGAAGAGTTTCCAAGTGCGTTGGAGGATTTGTAAAGAATTCATGACAGATACAAACAAAAGTAGGCAGATGGGGGAAAAAAGTAACTCTAGGGAAACAAAAAATTATACAAAACAAGAAAATATAATTAGATTTCACTTCTTGGCTCATTAGTGGATAGTACTTAGTGAAATGAAGTCGCTCAGTCGTGTCCGACTCTTTGCAATCCCATGGACTGTAGCCCACCAGGCTCCTCTGTCCATGGGATTTTCCAGGCAAGAATACTGGAGTGGGTTACCATTTCCTTCTCCAATAATACTTACATAGTCCTGAAGAAGGGGCAAAAGTGGAGGCAGTGACAAATTTTATTTTCTTGGACTCCCAAATCACTGTGGATGGTGACTGCAGCCCTGGAATTAAAAACTGCTGTCTACTTGGAAGGAAAGCTATGGCGATGTCTCTGCTTTTCAATATGCTGTCTTGGGTTGTCATAGTTTTTGTCACTTTGCCAGCAAAGGTCCGTGTAGTCCAAGCTAAGATTTTCCCAGTAGTCATATATGGATGTGAGAACTGGACCATAAAGAAGGCTGAGTGCCAAAGAGTCGATGCTTTTGAATTGTGGTGCTGGAGAAGATTCTTAAGAGTCCCTTGGACTGCAAGGAGATCCAACCAGTCCATCCTAAAGGAAATCAGTCCTGAATATTCACTGGAAGGGCTGATGGTGAAGCTGAATCTCAGATATTTTGGCCACCTGATACAAAGAGCCAACTTATTAGAAAAGACCCTAATTCTGGAAAAGATTGAAGGCAGGAGAAGAAAGGGACAGCAGAAGATAAGATGGTTAGATAGCATCACCAACTCAATGGACACAAACTTGAGCAAACTCCAGGAGACAGTGGTGGACAGAGGAGCCTGGCGTGCTGCAGTCCATGGGGTTGCAAGGAGTCGGACATTGTAGCTGAACAGCAGCAAAAAGTCCTAAAGATATTAATATTGTGTTTCAATACACCCCCAAATCTGTGATCTTGCTATTTGGGAAGAACAGGGGGTTAGGCTTGTAAAAATGCTCAGTTCTCATCTTGCATTCAGGAAAGTCAGTAGAGACTATTTAAAATGCATAAATTAATAAACAGCTAACAAGTCTATGTTAGAAATTCTGGGATACAAGAAGAGCTGTCACTAAGAATTGGGTTTGGTGGGGGTGGGATGGAGCAGGGAATGGCATTTTGCTATATTCCTTCTAGCACCACTTGGCTTTTAAAATCATGTATGTGTAATACTTTGTTAGAAATTGAAATTAGGCTTACAGTTAATGGCTGCCCATCAAGAAAAAAAATATCGTTAGAAATCTTGAAGGCAGAATCCCATGCTAAATAATCACTGATGAGATTAAAGTGATTTCATGTTAAAGAATTTGGCTGAGTGCATTTTCTAGCAGTGATTGACTGAGGTTTTAAGTGACCTACTCCCCTGCACCGTCTGGAGGTACCTCCCTGGTTCTTCCTCCCACCCAAGATGAGCCCAGGCCTTGTCCAGAAGGTACTTTAAAAGCTTCTCATGTGGTCAGCTGGTTTCCAAGCTGGCAGAACCCTCAACCTCACCCCAGTGGTTTTGCTCAGACTTTGCTGCTGACTGTTGCCTCTGCCCTGGGTTGGATCCTTCACCCCTGTCCACGGCCTCTTTATTCTGTTACTGTGGCCCATCCAGCCTCTTCCACCTCAGATGTTCTGCTTCACACTTCCCCTCTCAGTCTCCACCCTTGCCCGCTCTGCCTGTCCACGCCGGCCATCCCACCATCTGCCATGGGACACGCCTGCCATCCAGCAAATCTCTTTCCTAGCTTGGTGTTCTCAGCCAGTATCACTTCACCCTTGCAGCTCTGACCTTGAGAACAAGTACAGATTGCAGCCATTTCAACAACCTTAAGGGTATAAGCATCATCAGTCTTGCAAATGCACAGCATCATTCAATGAGGTCTCTGGGAAATAATAGGAATTAAGTCATGGATAAGGGAAATTATGGTTCTCCAGTGGGAGCTGTGTCCAGTTATAATAGGTGCTAAAGCAGCATTCACTTTTATTTATATTTATTTGGTATCTTTAATACTCATGTTACTATAAAGTAGATTTTTGTCCCATGAGGGCTTTGCATATAGAATGGAATTGGATATAACTTATCCAATTGTTTCACATACCCATTGATTTAATAATTATTTATTGAGTACTTAATACGTTGTGGAGCCAAAGGTTACAGAGATGAAATGGTTTTCTCCCAGCTTTCAAGGAGCTTACGGTCAGCTGGGAACAATAGAAACAAACAGTAATAAGGCTCTAATCTCCATGCATCAGAGAGTGCAAGGAGCACTAGAAAAAGCGCTCATGTTATTTCGTTTTAACCAGAAATCCTGAGATTGGGCAACAACTCACGAGAACAGAGTCTCATAGAAGTTCATCAGGGTCTGGAGTAGTGGCACCCAAACTTTCTTATTATGCCTCTGCTCACTGAAGCCTTTAACCTCACATCCCGAAAAGCTTACTCATGAATTCTATCCATGTCCCACCGTTCAGTTCAGTTGCTCAGTCGTGTCTGACTCTTTGCAACCCATGGACCACAGCACGCCAGGCTTCCCTGTCCATCACCAACTCCCGGAGTTTGCTCAAACTCAAGTCCATCAAGTTGGTGATGCCATCCAACCATCTCATCCTCTGTCATCCCCTTCTCCTCCTGCCCTCAATCTTTCCCAGCATCAGAGTCTTTTGCAGTGAGTCAGTTCTTTGAATCAGGTGGCCAAAGTATTGGAGCTTGAGCTTCAGCAACAGTCCTTTCAATGGATATTCAGGACTGATTTCCTTTAGGATTGACTGGTTTGATCTCCTTGCAGTCCAAGGGAATCTCAAGAGTCTTCTCCATGTCCTACTAAATTCCTATATTATATACATTATCAAGTATAACTGAAATAAATATTTTAAAGAATGAAGGTTTTAAAATTTTTTTCTAAATAGACTTTCTGGTCTCCTCTGCTTGTGCCCCAATGGCTCTCTCCTTCAGCACCTCCCCAGAGTAGACACCTCACCTGGCACTACCAGTCAGGTCCAAGGTAGAATCCTCACTGTTACTGATCAAGGATCTGCACTTAGACATCACAGAGGACTGAAGAAAGAAGATGTGGTACATATATATACAATGGAATGTTACTCAGCCATCAAAAATAATGGAATAATGCCATTTGCAGCAACATGGATGGCCCTAGAGATTTTTCTGGAGAAAGAGTGGAGGAAGTCAGACAAGCAGATTGCAGCCATTTCAACAACCTTAAGGGTATAAGCCCATCAGTCTTGCAAATGTGTGGCATCATTCAATGAGGTCTCTGGGAAATAATAGTAATTAAGTCACGGATAAGGAAAATTATGGTTTGCCAGTGGGAGCTGTGTCCAGTTATAATAGGGAATCATGAACTCCTTATTGCCAAATTCACACTTAAATTGAAGAAAGTAGGGAAAACCACTAGACCATTCAGGTATGACCTAAATCAAATCCCTTATGATTATACAGTAGAAGTGAGAAATAGATTTAAGGGACTAGATCTGATAGACAGAGTGCCTGATGAACTATGGGCAGAGGTTTGTGACATTGTACAGGAAATAGGGATCAAGACCATCCCCAAGAAAAAGAAATGCAAAAAAGCAAAATGGCTGTCTGAGGAGGCCTTACAAATAGCTGTGAAAAGAAGAGAAGCCAAAAGCAAAGGAGAAAAGGAAAGATATACCCATCTGAATGCAGAGTTCCAAAGAATAGCAAGGAGAGATAAGAAAGCCTTCCTCAGTGATCAATGCAAAGAAATAGAGGAAAACAGCAGAATGGGAAAGACTAGAGATCTCTTCAAGAAAATTAGAGATACCAAGGGAACATTTCATGCAAAGATGGGCTTGATAAAGGACAGAAATGGTATGGACCTAACAGAAGCAGAACACATTAAGAAGAGGTGGCAAGAATATACAGAAGAACTGTACGAAAAGATCTTCATGACCCAGATAATCACGATGGTGTAATCACTCACCTAGAGCCATATATCCTAGAATCTGAAGTCAAGTGGGCCTTAGGAAGCATCACTACGAACAAAGCTAGTGGAGGTGATGGAATTCCAGTTGAGCTATTTCAAATCCTGAAAGATGATGCTGTGAAAGTGCTACACTCAATATGCCAGCAAATTTGGAAAACTCAACAGTGGCCACAGGACTGGAAAAAGTCAGTTTTCATTCCAATCCCAAAGAAAGGCAATGCCAAAGAATGCTGAAGTTCAGTGGCTCAGTCGTGACCGACTCTCTGCGACCCCATGAATTGCAGCATGCCAGACCTCCCTGTCCATCACCAATTCCTGGAGTTTACTCAAACTCATGTCCATCGAGTCGGTGCTGCCATCCAGCCATCTCATCCTTCGTCGTCCCCTTCTCCTCCTGCCCCCAATTCCTCCCAGCATCAGAGTCTTTTCCAACGAGTCAACTCTTCGCATGAGGTGGCCAAAGTACTGGAGTTTCAGCCTCAGCATCATTCCTTCCAAAGAACACCCAGCGCTGATCTCCTTTAGAATGGACTGGTTGGATCTCCTTGCAGTCCAAGGGACTCTCAAGAGTCTTCTCCAACACCACAGTTCAAAAGCATCAATTCTTTGGTGCTCAGCTTTCTTCACAGTCCAACTCTCACACCCATACATGACTACTGGAAAAACCATAGCCTTGACTAGATGAATCTTTGTTGGCAAAATAATGTCTCTGCTTTTGAATATGCTATCTAGGTTGGTCATAACCCTCCTTCCAAGGAGTAAGTGTCTTTTAATTTCATGGCTGCAATCACCATCTGCCGTGGTATGGAATCCCCAAAAATAAACTCTGACACTGTTTCCACTGTTTCCATATCTATTTCCCATGAAGTGATGGGACCAGATGCCATGATCTTAGTTTTCTGAATGTTGAGCTTAATCTACCCCTAAATAGAAGAAGCAAAACAAAAGCCTTTCTGAAGGAATTGTACAGTTATTTATCTACAATGCTTGTGATTTAAAAAATACTTATATAAAAGAGATCTCATGGAAAACCGAGCAAAAAGAAACATTAAAAAATTTCCCAGGGTATTTGGCTCTTAAAGTTACCTGACAAAGTATTTATTTTATTTAATTTATTAATTTTTGAGTATAATTGCTTTACAATGTTGTGGTAGCTTCTGTTATACAGCAAATTTAGTAAGTTATACACATATATATGGGCTTCCCAGGTGACTCAGTGGTAAAGAATCTGCCTGCCAAACAGGAGACTCGAGTTCCATCCCTGGGTTGGGAAGAGCCTTTAGAGAAAAAAATGGCAATCCACTCCAGTATTCCTGCCTGAGAAATCCTATGGACAAAGGAGCATGGCAGTCCATGAGGTCACAAAATGAGGTCAAGAATGCTCAAACTGCCACACAATTGCACTCATCTCACACACTAGTAAAGTCATGCTCAAAATTCTCCAAGCCAGGCTTCAGCAATATGTGAACCATGAACTTCCAGATGTTCAAGCTGGTTTTAGAAAAGGCAGAGGAACCAGAGATCAAATTGCCAACATCCGCTGGATCATCGAAAAAGCAAGAGAGTTCCAGAAAAACATCTATTTCTGCCTTATTGACTATGCCAAAGCCTTTGACTGTGTGGATCACAATAAACTGTGGAAAATTCTGAAAGAGATGGGAATACCAGACCACCTGAACTGCCTCTTGAGAAACCTATATGCAGGTCAGGAAGCAACAGTTAGAACTGGACATGGAACAACAGACTGGTTCCAAATAGGAAAAGGAGTACATCAAGGCTGTATATTGTCACCCTGCTTATTTAACTTATATGCAGAGTACATCATGAGAAACACTGGGCTGGAAGAAGCACAAGCTGGAATCAAGATTGCCGGGAGAAATATCAATCACCTCAGATATGCAGATGACACCACCCTTATGGCCGAAAGTGAAGAGGAACTAAAGAGCCTCTTGATGAAAGTGAAAGAGGAGAGTGAAAAAGTTGGCCTAAAGCTCAACATTCAGAAAACGAAGATCATGGCATCTGGTCCCATCACTTCATGGGAAATAGATGGGGAAACAGTGGAAGCAGTGTCAGACTTTATTGTTTGGGGCTCCAAAATCACTGCAGATGGTGATTGCAGCCATGAAATTAAAAGTTGCTTACTCCTTGGAAGGAAAGTTATGACCAACCTCGATAGCATATTCAAAAGCAGAGGCATTACTTTGCCAACAAAGGTCCATCTAGTCAAGGCTATGGTTTTTACTGTGGTCATGTATGGGTGTGAGAGTTGGGCTGTGAAGAAAGCTGAGTGCCTAAGAATTGATGCTTTTGAACTGTGGTGTTGGAGAAGACTCTTGAGTGTCTCTTGGACTGCAGGGAGATCCAACCAGTCCATTCTGAAGGAGATCAGCCCTGGGATTTCTTTGGAAGTAACGATGCTGAAGCTGAAACTCCAGTACTTTGGCCACCTCATGCGAAGAGTTGACTCATTGGAAAAGACTCTGATGCTGGGAGGGATGGGGGCAGGAGGAGAAGGGGACGACGAAGGATGAGATGGCTGGATGGCAGCACCGACTCGATGGACATGAGTTTGAGTAAACTCCGGGAGTTGGTGATGGACAGGGAGGTCTGACGTGCTGCGATTCATGGGGTCGCAGAGAGTCAGACACGACTGAGTGACTGAACTGAACTGACCTGAAAGCAGCATTTGCTTTTGTTCATATTTATTTGGTATCTTTAACACTCATGGCTATGGTTTTTCCAGTGGTTATGTACGGATGTGAGAGTTGGACTATAAAGAAAGCTGAGCGCCAAAGAATCGATGCTTTTGAACTGTGGTGTTGGAGAAGACTCTAGAGAGTCCCTTGGACTGCAAGGAGATCCAACCAGTCCATTCTGAAGAAGATGAGCCCTGGGATTTCTTTGGAAGGACTGATGTTGAGACTGAAACTCCAATGCTTTGGCCACCTGATGCAAAGAGCTGACTCATTGAAAAAGACTCTGATGCTGGGAAAGATTGAGGGCAGGAGGAGAAGGGGATGACAGAGGATGAGATGGTTGGATGACATCATCAACTCGATGGACATGGGTTTGGGTGGACTCCGGGAGTTGGTGATGGACAGGGAGGCCTGGCGTGCTGCATTTCACGGGGTTGCAAAGAGTCGGACACAACTGAGCGACTGAACTGAACTGAACTAACACACTCATGTTACTATAAAGTAGATTTTTGTTCCATGAGGACTTTGTGTATGACTTCCCTTACCTGAAGAATCTAAAAGGACATGATCCAAATGAGCTTATTTACAAAACAGAAACAGATCCACAGACTCACATAATGAGCTTATGGTTGCTGGGGAGGAGGAGAGGGGGAGGGATAGTTAGAGAGTTTGGGATGGTCATGTACAGGCTGCTATATTTAAAATGGATAACCAAGAAAGACCTACAGTATAGCACAGGGAATTCTGCTCAATGTCATGTGGCGGCTTGCATGGGAAGGGGTTTGGGAGAGAATGGATACATGTGTATGTATGGTTCAGTCCTGCTCACCTGAAACTATCACCACATTGTTAATTGGCTATATTTCAATACAAAATAAAAAGTTTTTTAAAAAAGAATCTGGATTTAGTCAATTCATCCAGAGATGAGGGACAGCCTACCAGCAAAGACTCCAAATATGTCATGTGATCAGCCAGACCTTTCCGGAAGCATGACTAGTAACCATTTGTACAAGGCATACTTTCCCTGTGAATGTATCCATTCCAGAGACCAAATTAATTCAAAGTTGCTTAGTGAGCACAGAATGAGAGCAAATGGAACTGTGGCCTGTCGGGATATTTCTGCAAATGAGAATTAACGGATCGAACTGCCCTCCTCTCTGGAGATATTTCTGTCTGATTAACCAGTGCTGGACCTCAAATAAATACTGACATATTTTACTTTTAGCTTTCCTTTTTTCTAGAATCATTTTAAACAGCTGCCCTTCTGTTAATACAACACATCAGAAAATAAGAATGCATTTGATTGGAGGAAAACTTGAAAATGTCAATTACATCTCTGTCCTGGGGATTCAGCCTAAAGAGACAGAATTGCTTGACTTTCAGGTTGACACATGGCTGGAGACTGACCCTTGGCAGCTCCTAGGTTGTTAAGAGGCTCTCACCCATTAAAGAAAAGTGAAAGTGAAGTTGCTCAGTCGTGTCCGACTCTTTGCCACCCCATGGACTATAGCCTACCAGGCTCCTCTGTCCATGGGATTTTCCAGGCAATAGTACTGGAGTGGATTGCCATTTCCTTCTCCAGTGGATCTTCCCAACCCAGGGATTGAACCCAGGTCTCCTGCATTGTAGACAAACGCTTTACCGTCTGAGCCACCAGGGAAGTCCTCTCATCCATTAGGCAGGCTGAAAGCTGCTGGCCCTGGGCACTCTTCATTCCAGCCTAGAACTCTGAGGGTTGCAGAGTTTAGCTTTTATCTTGAGAGAGCTTCATTTTCACCTCCTGGGAGAGGTGAGCCTAAACTCGCCTCTCCAGACTTGAAGGCAGATCTTGAGCGGAAAAGAGGGCTCAGTGCTCAGATGATAGCAACTTAAACAATAGTTAAGATTCTTTCTTTTTGGGTATCTCTCTAACCAACGTCGTATCACATCCTTCTTCCCAAAAGGAAACAAGTCTATTTTTCTCCTACTGAAAACAATGATATTGTAATTAAAAAAAAAAAAAAGAGCTTAAAACTACACCTAAGACTTTTGGTACACTTTCAACAGTGGACTCTCCACCACCACTGTTTTTACCTTAATGGAGATATTTGAAAACATGTTTTGCACTGACTTGTTCAGTCACTCAGCCGTGTCCAAACTCTTTGTGAACCCATGGATTGCAGCATGCCAGGGTTCCCTATCATCCACTATTGGAGTTTGGCCAAATTCATGTCCACTGAGTCAGTGATACTGTTTATACATTGCCATTCACTTATCTAGGTGTCACTGTACCCTAGATGTCCTAAGAACAAATTAAATAACATAAATTAAATGAAGACACTTTATTATCTCATAATATAGCAACATTATATACTTAATTTGAACTTATGGCATAAGCATTCAGTTCAGTTCAGTCGCTCAGTCATGTCTGACTCTTTGTGACCTCATGAATTGCAGCACGCCAGCAGTACCAACAAAGTTAATTCTGCTTAAGAATAGCAGCTGAACTTATTGCATACGTGCATAATTTGTATAAAAGGAAGGGAAAAATATAGTCGATAGAAACTAACAAAATGCATGTAGTTGGTTCAGTGTGTTTTTTGAAGGAAAGATATGGCAAAAATAAATTTTTAAAAACATATTGTATTTAAAATTTTTATTTACTTATTAATTTATTTATTTTTGGCTGTGTTGGGTCTTTGTTGCTGCTCAAGGGCTTTTCTCTAGTTGTGGTGTGTGGGCTTCCGTCTGTGGTATCTTTTCTTGTGGCTTATGGGCTCTAGAGCATGGGCTCAGTAGTTGTGGCACACGAGGTTAGTGGCTCTGCAGCATATGGGGTCCTCCTGGACAGGGGATTGAACTCATGTCCGCTGCATTGGCAGGCAGATTCTTAACCTCTAAACCGTCAGCGGCTGCTGCTAAGTCACTTCAGTCGTGTCCGACTCTGTTTGACCCCATGGACAGCAGCCCACCGGGCTCCTCTGTCCATGGGATTCTCCAGGCAAGAACACTGGAGTAGGTTGCTACTTCCTTCTCCGTGGAACCCCAGGGAAGTCCCCAAAATACATATTTTAGATGTTAAAATTTTCCACAGGCAGTTTACTCATCTAGTAGGCTTTTATTCAGTGATTGATGAATCAGGCGACCTCCAGCATAGTGGAGAGAAAGGAGCTCTGAAGAGCTGTGCGAGAGGAGAGGTGTTATGAACCGAAGGGAACAGGAACAGGAAGTTACACTGGGCGTGTGCTGATTGGCTGAAGCATGGCTGCACCCCTTACATCAGCAGAGGGAAGGCCTAGATATTCAAGGACCCTTAGCTGAGCAGGCCAGTGCTGCCGGGATATCCTGGACCTTCCTTCTCTGGGCGAGCTGAGCTCAGAAGCTCAGTTAAGTGCTGGTTTGCTGACCTGGGGGTTAGCAAGAGTGACTCCATCTTGGGCCTCACCTGGTGACTTTAACATAGGGTTAACACTAAAGGTAAAAGCTTTAGTAACTGTTTTAAAGCATATTCATGTGTTTTAGTCCTTAGCTGTGCTGTCAAATGTACTCAAAAATGTGCACTTCCTAAAGGAATTTCTCCCCTGGAGATAAAGTCAGGAGTCTGCTCTTGGTGGGCTTCCCTGGTGGCTCAGCAGTAAAGAAATCGCCTGTAATACAGGAGTCAATGGAAGCACAGGTTCAGTCTCTGGGTCGGGAAGATCCCCTGGAGGAGGGCCTGACAACCCACTCCAGTATTCTGGGTCTGAAAAATCCCGTGGACAGAGGAACCTGATGGGCTACAGTCCATGAGGTCGCAAAGAGTAGGGCATGACTGAGCGACTAAGCATGCAGGCACACTGCTCTTGATGTCATATTAAATTCTTGGTCCACCTGTTTTGTCGGTCCTCTAGTTTAGTGCTTTTATTTTGTCCCATGAACTGCCTTTCTCCTGGGGCCACTGCCTACTACCAGGCACTGAGTGCAGAGGGGGTGAATACAACTGAGTCTACCCCATGAGTTCAAAAATAGGGGCTGATTGTAAGCCCTTCAGTGCCCTCAGCTCAGCATTCCCACCCCCACAAAACAGCCACAGGTCAGAGTGTCCCATGGAGTCCCCAGGGAGGAAGAGGCTGGGGATGGGACCCTCCCTTTACAGCAACTTGCCTGTGGGGCTTGGAGCAGGAGGGGTGGAGAGATGACTGGCCAGGTCATCCCACCTTTTTCCCTAGCTCCTCGCTCAGCCAGGCTTCTGCACTCCCCGTGGTTGTATTTCTGCTTCACCTGCCCCAGGCTTGGAGCAGCTGCTGGCTGGAAGCAAGCATTGCTTATTCCAAGACAAAAACAGATGAGAAGCAGGAGCAGGATACCAAAGACCCCTTCCTAGTCTGTCCCTCTCGGTCAAGTGCAGATGCTTCTTGCATCAAACATAAGCCTGGGAACTTCTCTGGTGGTCCAGTGGTTAAGACTTCACCTTCCAACGCCAGGGGTGTGAGTTCAAT
The DNA here is from genome assembly GCF_029378745.1 of Bos indicus. NCBI lineage: Eukaryota > Metazoa > Chordata > Mammalia > Artiodactyla > Bovidae > Bos > Bos indicus. The sequence goes on from NC_091763.1 coordinate 111,826,555, forward strand.
CCCTGGTCAGTGAGCTAAGATCCCATATGCCTCACAGCCAAAAAAACCAAATCATAAAACACAAGCAATATTGTAACAAATTCAATAAAAGCTTTAAAAATGGTCCACATCAAAAATGAAAAAAAAAAAACAAAACAAAACATAAACCTGAGTTCAAAACAGCCACTCCCACCCACCACGTGAAACCAGGGGCATCACTCCCTTTTCTCCTCCTCTGACATGTACTCCTGAGAGGACACCTCTTAGAAGGATTTATCCATCCTTAGTCAAATATTTTATATACAGACGCACAGGTAACTTTTGGAAAGTTGAAGACACGTCTGTGGGGACTTCGTGCAGTGTCATTCACTGGGAAGAGCGGAAGCAAGGGCCACTGTCAGTGGGACTGTATTAAAACTCGGGAAGCGGCTCTCTTTTCCACCAGTGCCGTGATTGGGTGTAAATTACCCTGCCCTCTCCTTTGTTCCTTCCACAGGGGATTACTGGAATGCGGCCTCTTTCCCAAACCCATCATCCTACCTGCATTTCTCCACTTTCCAAGGAGAGACCAGTGCCGACATCTCCTTCTACTTCAAAACGCTAATCCCCCGCGGAGTGTTTCTTGAAAATCTGGGGAACACAGATTTCATCAAACTCGAACTGAAATGTGAGTATCCATTGTTTGTCGGCTCATGAATAACTACTCTTGTCACTTACAAGCTGATCTTAACCTCGATTATGTAATTGGCGCTAGGAGGTAGCGCCAGGTCTGAGAAAGACCTGGGTTCCTGTGCGCAGATGCTCAAAGGATACAGTCACAGACAGAGCTCCCCACAATGCTGTTCTAGGAGGACGAGAGAGGATAAACTGCCCTGATAATGGGGGGGGGAACAATGTGTATTTTTGTTGAAGTCTAGTCAATTTACAGTGTTATGTTAGTTTCAGGTGTACAGCAAAATGATTCGGTTATATATATGTATAGCTTTTCAGATTCTTTTCCACTGTAAGTTATTACAAGATACTGAATACACTTCCCTGTACAATAAAGTAGGTTCTCATTGTTTATCTATTTTATATATGGTAATGCACATCTGTTAATCCCAAACTCCTAATTTGTCTCTGCCCCTCCACCTTCTCTCTCCCCTTTGGTAATCCTAAGTTTATTTTCTATGTGTGAGTCTATTTCTGTTTTGTAAACTACGTTCACTTGTGTAATTTTTTAGATCCCACCTATAAGTGATACCGTATGGTATCTGTCTTTCTCTGTCTACTTACCTCACTTAGTGTGATCATCTCCAAGTCCATCCACGTTGCTGCGAATGGCATGATTCCATTCTTTTTATGGCTGAGTAGTATTCTGTTGTATATATGTACCATATCTTCTTCATCCATGCCCCTTGTTGATGAATATTTAAATTATATCCATATCTTGCCTATTGTAAATAGTGCTTGCTATGACTATTGGGATGCATGCAACTTTTCGAATTAGAGCTATATGCCCAGGAGTGGGATTGCAGGATCATGTAGTAGGTATATTTTTAGTTTTTCAAGGAATATTTTTTAGAAATATTTATTTCCAAAAATAAATATATTTTTAGAGAAATAGGTTTTAAGGAATATTAAGGAACAACATTCCATGTTGTTCTCCATAGTGTCTATGCCAACTTACTTTTCCACCAACAATGTAGGAGGGTTCCCTTTCCTCCACTCTCTCTCCAGCATGTATTACTCATGGACCTTTTAACAATGTCCGTTCTGACTGGTGTGAAGAATGTATTTGTTTTCTAAGGAGGCAGGGCTAAGAGTAGACGGAGGATTGGGTAAAGTGATCAGGAATAAGAAATAAGAGAATTGGGGTAACAACGCACACGAAAATAGGAAAAATCAGAATTAACATCTGCAAGAGTGGATGAAGCAACCTAGACAGCAGAACGGTGTTGCTGTGCAACTCTGGGTCTGCAGCTTCGCAGAAGAGGCTCCTCATCTACCCACCCTCTGAAGGTTTGAGTCCTTGGTGTTCTCACCTAGGGTGCAGAAACTACCAGAATCCCAGCTGCCTGGCTCAGCTCAGCCCTGTGATCCCAAAGACCCTCGGAGGTCATGTGATTTGAGGATGCCACCCATGGAGGGCAGGGAGTCACTGCATCTGAGCAGGGCAAGTCTCATCATACGGGGGACCTTTTATCCATGGGGCACAGGTGCAGCTGTAGGAATCTGTGTCCACAAACTTCCAGGTCTGGTGCACATTTGCCGGGCTCCCCTGGCTATTCAGACCCAGGAACAGCCAGAACCAGGAGGGGAAGTGGGTCAGTGCCCCAGGTCCCTGCATGGAACCTCCCCGCATCAGAGTCCTTCCTCCTGGCCTGTGCTCTGTGTCTGAGCACCTGTGTTACTGGGTCTAGTCTGCAGATGATCCCAGACATATTTTCCAGAAATAGCTGATGGTGTATTTTCCTCCTTTTGTAGTTACAATTGTGCAATATGGTCTTTGAGAAAGGGAATCTCAGGCAAATGTTTCTGCTGAAATCCTATGGGATTCTTTCTGTTAAATGCTGGACGGTGATGTGGCAGAAGTGCATGGACTTTGGGATTTCCATTCTCAGGTTGAAATCCAGGTCCTCAGGCAAATTGCTTAATCTGTTTGAATGCTAATTTCCAAATCTATAAAATGGGGATGATAATTTGCTGGGGTTATGATGCTAGAATATAGCTACTCATGAAGCATTTATTTCAGGGTCTAGTAGTTACTGTAATTATCATCTTTCTGAGAATGCTCATTACAGATCTAGTGTGAGCCAGATCTGGTTGAAAGGAAGACTGAGAATATTCTAGCCCTAGAGTTACAAAGTACACAAATAGAAATCATTTATTTTCATGAATTATGGACTAGAATTATTTAAAAGGGATTTCCACAGAATTCAATTGAATCAGACTATTTTCTCACTTACACAAAGTTGGGTTGTATTTTAGAAACATCTCATGGCACAAAAGGACAATCCCATATCTGAGTAATTCTATGAGCTTCTATAAAACTACTTGAGTTCTCCCTGTCCTTGCTTTATACCCCCATGTTTTGTAAACCCAGTCCTGGGTTGGAAATAAGACAAATTAAGTACAGAGAGAGCAGGCATTTCTACTAGAGTATCTGTATAACAGAATTTCACTCATTTCTAATTATGAAAAACCTCCATAGATATTCTCAAAGTCCTCCCAGTCTTTCCATGGTATGAAAACTCCATGACAGAGGGCGGAATATAGCCTCATTTTCTCATGCAGCTCTTTTCTGTCATCCAGTTTACTTTTGGTGAAGAAGTGTGAGACTTTCAAGGCACGGATTAGAGGTTGGCCTCTTCTCGGAGTTCTCTAGACTTTCTAATAATTACTGAAGATGGAAGCACCTTTTATAAGGTCCCCTAAATGTTAGAGATACCAAATGTCCATCTTTGTATAGCACCTCCATTCAGGTTCAAAGGAACTTTTGGGAGGAACAGGGAGGGAAAGGCAGGTTGTTCTGTTTGAGCAAAACTTCTTCAAAGTATACAAGAAGTGGTGCTTCCACAAGGAACATGGAGGAAATGTGGCCATGACTGAGGCTTGCTTCTGCCCCATGCATCACGTTTCTCCAGACTCTTCTGTGCAGGATACGTGGGGTGGTGGGAGAGGTGGAGAATTATTGCAAGCCCTTCTCTCCCGTCCTCTGATGAATCACTGCAAACCTAATGGGTCCCGAAGTCAAATTTTTAAAGAGTGTCTCTGCTTTTTTCCTCTGAATTTGCTAGGCTTTCTAATATCTTTCAGGTAGGAATTCAAATTTGGCTTCTCTACGTGTGTCTCAAAGGAGTTTTGTCACAGTTCATGTCTACGTAGTGGTTTCTAGAATAACATTTCCGTTAATTAGTGGCATTGTGTCCTTCTGTTGGAAATGGAAAATTCCTGACTCTAAGAACAGTGAGTCAGGGGCTTCCCTGGTGGCTCAGCAGTAGAGAGTCTGCCTGCCAACTCAGGAGACTCAGGTTTGATCCCTGATCCAGGAAGATCCCACATGCCTCAGGGCAGCCAAGCCCAAGCACCAGAACTATTGAGCCTGAGCTCTAGAGCCCAAGAGCCCCAACTACTGAGCCCTGGGGCCCATGCTGTGCAACAAGAGAAGCCACCACAGTGAGAAGCCTGTGCCCTGCAACTAGAGAGAAGCCCCATGCTCACCCCAACTAGAGAAAAGCCCGTGTAGCAATGAAGACTCAGCACAGCCAAAAATTAAAAAAAAAAAAACAACAGTGAGTCAGTTGCACTAACTTAATGAGACACCATCAGCATCTTAATGTGCAAGTGAAAAAGCCCACATGGTAAAGTTAGACTGATGTTACTCACTAGTATGCTCTACAGGTAAGAATTTAAGGCTGTATTTCACTTCTTTACCATCTATATTTTTTTATTCATTCGATGGGTATTTACTGAGTCCCAACCATGTCCCAAATGCTATGCTAGGTCAAACGTCGTTAAGTCAAGCATGGCGTCTTTCCCTCCAAAGATCTTTCTGTTTGTTTTGGAAAGCAGCCAAGTCAGTCAGCAGCTATGATAACAATAAAAATAGCTCAGCTTTGTTCAGACGCTCTGTGTCTCCAGCACTTTTCCAAGGACTTTACAGACAGCATCTCACTTACTTCCCTAACCACCCTTTGGGCTGGAGCACCACCATTAGTATCTCTGTTTTTCAAATGAGGAAACCGAGGCACAGGGTATAAGTTGCCTGGTCACGGTCACACAGAGAGGATATGACAGAACCAGTGCTTAACCCCAAACATTTTTTGTCTGTCCTGAGTCTGTTGCTGTTAACACCAAACCACACCACCTCCCGGAACAGACATTGAGAGAGATGGCTGAGCGCACCGAGGGGGCATTTAAACCCAACTGAAGTGGCAGGTGCTTCCCAAGGAATGTGATGCTTTAATTAAATTTTGATAGATGACCAGGAGGCAGGAAGGGGAGGAAGGTGGGGGCAGAAGGAAGATCTGGAAAGGAAAAATGTTACTAAAAGGAGAACACCTGTCCGTGAAGGTGTGAGCTGGCTTGCCTTGACCCTGAAATTTATGGTGAGAGAGGCCATAATGCGATCAGATCTGTGTTCACCCGAGGAAAGATGGAAAAGCCAGAGAAGAAGTGGCAGGGACTGCTGTGAAGATGGTGAAGAGTGAATGGGAGCTGGGGAAGATGACAAGGAAGGGTCCTAGATGAGAGAGCTGCTTAGGAGAGAGAATCCACAGGTTCTAACAAAGTGGTTATGAGAGTGAAGTGGGAGGGAAGGTTCTAGAATGAAGCCAACATTTGGTTGGGATGATTTTGATGATTGTGTGGATAGAACTACTTTTACCAAGGATGATGGCATTGGAGGGCAAAATGAAAACTGCCTTTGGATGTTCTGAGCTTGAGGGCCCACAGGATCAAGGAATGTCTCTCCAAGTGGACACATGTAGAGTGTGCCGTGTACACAAGTCTGAAGCCTGACAGAGCACTCTGAGTTACAAGCATGCAATGTGAGCAACAGCGTCACTTAGAGAATCATCAGGAAATAAGTGTGGGTGCCTCAGCATGGATGAGATTGCCCAGAACAAATGTGCAGAGAGAGGAAACCAGATGGCCAAGGGTGAAAACCACACTTAAAAGATAGAAGGGAGAAAAGGAGCTTGTAGAAGCCTGGCAAAGAAGTGGGAAGACGGTGATATCCCAGGACTCAAACACAGAAAGAATTTCAAAAACAAAAAGGTGCCTGATGCCACCGAACTGAGAGATCACTAAAGGAAGAACATAAAGGGCTCTTCAGCTTTCACGTGTAGAGGTCACTGTCAGAATGTGAGGCCGTGTCTGTGGTGAGCGGAGGTGGATACAGAGATCAAGAGATGGTGGTTTTCTTCATTGTTCTTGTGGGGAGGGACTTGAGTACCATATATATTAAAGAGAATTCAGTAAAGAAAAATGAAGTTAGAGATGTGGGAGAGAAAGGGACTGGTGGAAGGAGTGACGTCCCCTAGGAAGTTGAGAATGAGTGAAATGTAGAATTAGAACATCTGAAGGGACTGATGGAAAGAGGAGAGATAAGCCAGTCCATTTCCAAACCAGAAATTACTTTTGATTCTGTTGTTTGTTCGCTTATTTTTTGTCAGTTATTTTTGAGATGGCCGAGGAGCCGTGCTTTAGAAAATATTCACTAACAACCACAGACATTCCCATTTATTTTTCCAGAGTTCCCCGTAGGGAACAACTTGACTTCCCTACATCCCTTTTCTGGCCAATTGACCGTGGTCCCATCAGCAGGCCACCTCTCACTGAGCACCTGCTGTGTCAGAGGCACTAGGGTGGGTCCTGGAGGTTCCAAGGTGAAAACAAGAGAACCCAAGACCCTCACCTACTAAAGGGGACAAGCACACTGACTGCAGTATGGATGCATAACTTTTATTATGAACTTTGGAAGTGCCACGCACTGCTCTAAAACTTTTATAGATACTAACATTTTTAGGTTTCATAACAAGTTCTGTCCACATTTTATAGATAAGGAAACTGAGACACACAGGTTATCCAGCTGATTTCAGATATAGTGCTTATGATCATTTAAATACAATAAATAAATTACAACGATAGGTATATGCTATCTTAAATCTCCAGAGGAGAGATACACAACCCAAGCTGGGAATGAAGAAGAAGATGAGGTGATACCCAAGCTGGGTCATAAAGAACAGGCAAAGAAACTAGCTACATGAAGAAGTAAGGGAAAGAACTCTAGCAGGAAGGACAAGGCAAGGAGAAGCATAAGGATAGGGAACGTGACGGGTGCTTGGGAGCTGCAAACATTCAGTGTTGTTAGAGTAGGAAGTATGACACAGATGGTAGAGACTTTTAGGCAAGTCTCAGGCCTGATTCTAAATACACGGCAATCTGAATATTTCAGCCCAATAGTTATTGGGTACCTACTCCATACATGTCAAAGAGGAACTCAAGAAGAATAAGAATGTTCCCATCCCATCGCACACAGTCTAGTGGGAGAGACTAGAGTATAAAACAGTACTTTGGATGAGATGAAATGTTAATAAATATTAGGGCAATACACGGCAGTGACCCAGATGAGGCAACAATTACTTCTGCCTGGAGAAGAAGAGACGATTCTTTGGAGATTAAGCCATTGTAACTGAGGCTCAACCAACATTTTGGCTCTGGATACCAAAGGAAGAAACTAGTCATAGATGGCGTGGATGCATCGCAAAGGTGAGGTGCGTGGTTCACCAGTGCAGCAAGGGCTGTAGAACTCTGTGCTTGGTGGGATCTCCAGGCCCAGAATACTGCCTAGCACATCGCAAGTGCTGAGTAAACATTTGTTGAAAGAATAAAATCAATGAATGAGGTGCTAGGCTAATGGAGAAACATAGGAAAATCTAGGTGGAAAAGGACAGCACCGCTCAGGGGAGGTGGGGATCAGAATGATGATAGACATACATGGAAAGGTGGAAGGATGATTGTGGTTGGTGAAATTTAGGAATTCAAGATTTCACGGGAAAGCAGTTTGGGCGATGAGCAGGTCTATGGTGCATCATCTGGCCATGCACATGGGCTTCTGGGTTGTATGAAAAGGCTGGGGAAAGTCATGGCAAAGGGCGCAGTGGACAGGGAGCCTGTGATCCAAGCATTGCAGTCCCTGGGTTCAAGGATGGCAGTGGTAAGCACGGGAGAGGAAGTCTCCTGGGAGGATGCATTGCTGAGTGCAGTCTCTGGAGCCATAGAACAGAAGAAGCACTGAGGCCAAGGGTGCTCCCAGCTGCCCTCCTGGCCCCAAGACATGGGCCCCAAGGGAAGGGGTTTGGTGACTGATTGGTAGGTTTTTCCTCAAGGTGAACTGTAATCAGAGGAAGTGCTTAGAAGTATTTGATGATAAACGGTGACCATAGCATTTCTTAGGGCTTCCCTGATGGCTCAGATGGTAAAGAATCTGCCTGCAATACAGGAGACCTGAGTTGGATCCCTGGGTCAGGAAGATGCCCTGGAGGAGGGACTAGCAATCCATTCCAGCAATCCATTCTCCATTCTGCCTGGAGAATCCCAGGGACAGAGGAGCCTGGTGGGCTATATAGTACAAGGGATCACAGAGAGTCAGACATGAGTGATTAACACTTTCACACTTCACTATAGCATTTTTATTCTTTGTTTAACGATTTAAAAAAACTTACACAGTGGGGGGATTTTGAAGGGGATGTTCATTGTCTGGAAAACATTCAGGAGAAGCAGCCAGCAACTGAAACTGAACCAGGAATTGAAACTGAAGCTCTAATACTTTGCCCACCTGATGCAAAGAGCCGACTCTGGGAAAGACTCTGGCGATGGAAAAGATTGGCGGCAAGAGAAAGGGACAACAGAGGATGAGATGGCTGGATAGCATCACCGACTCTATGGACACGAGTTTGAGCAAACTCTGGGAGATAGTGAAGGGCAGGGAAGCCCGATGTGCTGCAGTCCATGGGGTCGCAAAGAATCAAACATGACTTAGCAACCCAACAACAACAACCAGCAACTGTTGCGATACTTTAGCATAAGCTTCCCTGTTGACAAAGCTTGAGCTTTTCCAGGTATCAAGTTGACTCAGAGCACAGATTTGCTTTTAACCGGCGTATCTCCACAAAATGTGCTGGCAGCAGTCCAGTGTCCTGCTAATCTTCGAGAAACGTATTAAGGAAAAACCTTCATTTTCCAAGATCCCGGTTTCTGCAGTACACATGCTCAAGAATGTGACAGAAGAAAATATTCTGCAATATATAGAAACTGATGAATCAGAGGAAATAAACTAATGGCAATTTATGTTCCACTATTCCAGAATTGGAACAACTTTTTGTATTAAGGGAGCTTCCTTTGTGTAGACATGAGGAATGTCTAATTCCACTTTACTGGTCTCTGTGCCATGGGGACGTTATTTAGGGTGTTTTTTCTTTGATAAATATTGTGAGTTTTTAGTAATACAGATCAGATGTTAGCACCTGGATTTTTCCTTTTAATTATCCTACCCTTCTTGTTATCAACATAGATTCAGGAAAAATTTTAGTATTTCTACTTCTTTGTAAGTCCAGCTATGAGCTCAATTAGTGTAAAAGATCTGGGAATCTAAATGATCCTGACTTGCTCATTATAATACATAAGAAAAAAAACACTGTAAAATGTTTTTTAACCTGCATAGAAACACTGTTGTGAATTTTCTTAATGTTTACAAATTTTTCTAATTTCTGGTTTAAACTTTTCAATTTCAGTTGTGGACCAAAACAGTTCAGAAATATAAATGAAGATGAAACTTGTGCTCTATTAAAGTTATTTGGTGTATTAGCCATGTACATTTCTAAGTATTAAAAGATATACAAATAATTGGTAACACTGTCAACTTTAATGTACCCAGATTTCTTTGCCAGTCTCACTGAAGAGACAGTTATTTGAGTAGATGGCATAGGTGTGTGTGTGTGCTAAGTTGCTTCAGTCATGTCCAACTCTTTACAACCCCATGGACTGTAGCCCAGTAGGCTCCTCTGTCCATGGGATTCTCCAGGCAAGAATACTGCAGTGGGTTGCCATGCTCTCCTCCAGGGCATCTTCCTGACTCAGGGATCAAGCCTGCATCTCTCCTCTCCTGAATTGGCAGGTGGATTCTTTACCACTAATGCCACCTAGGAAGCCCCCAATGGCATAGGTACCCTAGAGTTAAAAGAATAGACTTTAGGATGTCCTCTTGATAGGAAAAATAACAAAATTACCTTAGATGTTACTGGTCTACCCATGTCTGCTGATTTGGAAATTTCTAGAGGTTGGGAAGTCCTCTAAGCCAGATAGAGTCACCTGTTCCTACAAAGTTTCTGTTCCTGCCCCTCTCTCTCCATACTCCAGAGGCATCTAGAAGACAACCTCCCTACTGAAATCCTGCCCACACAAAAGATGTTTTTACTGTATCCTAATTTAAAGTATAAAACATACATAAAAGAGAAGTCTTTCATTTTCCTTAAAAAAAAAAAAGCAACATTTCTATAAGACAATTAATTTGGTGCATTGCCTGGAAAATAATAGGCATCCTCATTAGAGAGCATGTTCACTTAGTGTTTGAGGAATGTGTTGTGTGTCGTCTTTAGAGAAGTGCTGACCTTTCTTAGAGATTTTTTTGGGAGTGGAATTTCTCTTCTGTCTCATTCCCTTTGATTCAAATGTTTTCTACATTATTTATAGCGTGTGATCATCCACAAAACCTTTCCCTTCAAAGAGATGGCATATTAAAGTGTCAGAAAGGCCAGCTACTAGAATCAGCCTGCCTGTGGGCAGCTGGAAGAGAGCAGACGTCCTAAGAGGAGAAGAAACTAAAGAAGCGAGGATTCATGCGTCCTGACCCGGGACAGAGCTGGGAGAAAGAGTGTGTTATCCTGACAGAAACAGACACGCGGATTAGTGAGAGAGGCAGAAATGTATGTGTGGAGTTGTAAGGAGGTTAGAGACTTTACATCTGCCTTTCTAGATGCTACCAGTGTCTCTGAAGGCTTGATATTTTGTAAAAAAAAAAAAAAAAAAAGCAAATGCTTGGAGAGGGAAGGGTTAGTGCCAAAGTCAGTTAGTGCTTGTTACAAACACTGGAGAATTGATCCAACCAAGGACGACACTTGGGACCAATTAATTCAAAGCCAGTTGCAAAAAAGGATACAATAAACCAGGGAGCAGAGCTTCATTTAAATATATTGAGTGACTGGGGAAGATTACTGGAAATAGCTCAAAACCAGAAAAATCTCCAAGGGCCGAAGGCAACTGTAAACATAACAGCTCTAGGCTCTCACGAGTCATCAGACAAACGTAAATTAAAGCCGCATGACAAAACATTGGCCAACCGGATGTCAGCTGGAAACCTTACAAAAGCAGTATTTTACAAATGAAGAGTTCAGGGACTTATCTCCTCCAAGACACAGTTTGCTCAAATTTCAAGGTGATATTTAACAGTAATCAAGATAGGAACTTTGAATAGACAGAGAGAAATATAAGGCTTAAATGAAATCTAATAGAGGACTAGGATCACAGATTGAATATATTTTGCTTTAATACTTTAGGAAAGACTTATTTCTACCTCTATGATATGCTTTTTTAAAAAAATAAAATTTTAGTTTAGGTACTTTCTGACTTACAAAGGGACTGTGTTATAGGAGTTTCTGAGCCTGTTATTTAGAACCTGGAATATATCTTCCTATAGATGTAATATTGTAAATGGCACTCATATGCCACTGCTGGGCGTAAGGAGCTTTGTTGTTTGTCTGAGTTTCAAGAGTGGCTTACAATAGAGCTGCACGTGCCAGCTTAAGAGTTCTGGGATCTGAGTCCATACAGTTTAGAACAGAAGTATTGAGGAGCAAAGGGAACTTCCTCCCCTATTGATGAATGTTGACCTTGTCCTGGACAAACTTCTCAAAGTAGGAAAAGGTTTTGTTCACCTTTATAGTAGTCAAGACACAGCGGTGCCTCTCCATTCTTTGGGAGCTCAGTTTGGTGGGTTTAGTAAGGAGGTGGCTCAGACATCCTGAGCACGCACAATCTAAAATCTCCGTAAGACTCTCAGACACGTCTCTTTGCTCTGAAACTTCATAGTTTTATGAATTGTGTTTGTGTGTGTGTGTGCGCATGCACTAAGTCACTCAATCACGTCCAAATCTTTGAGACCCTATGGACTGTAGCCCAGCAGGCTCCTCTGTCCAAGGGATTCTCCAGGCAAGAATACTGAAGTGGGTTGCCATGCCCTCCTCCAGGGGATCTTTCTGACCCAGGGATCGAACCCACGTCTTCTACATCTCCTGCATTGCAGGCAGATTCTTTACTGCTGAGCCACCAGGGAAGCCCATTTTATGAATTAGAGAATTCCAGGAATTCATTCAAATATCATATTACAACATATATATTTTTAAACTATGGCAGTGTTCTGATACAGAGCAGGGTATTGGAACTAGAATAAGCCCATGCAACGCCTTTCATCCCATCAAAATTTCAGTGGTCTGAGGGAGAAGATCCTTTGGTTATAGTTTTTAAACTTATGAATAAATATTTTACATGTGATAAGGTCATAAAAGACTTAGGAATAAGAAATACTATTGTTTAAGACTAAGTTAAGCTGCTGTAACAATAAAACCCCGTGTTTCCATGACATTACGGCAGTGCCATCTGCAGGCTTCGTTCCAGGAAGTCCTTCCACACAGTGAAGGCTCCTTTTGTGCTGTGATTCCACATCTCCTAGAGCCTGGGCATTTCTAAACCAGTTGGCAGAGAGAGGAAGGGAGCTGGAGAAGAATTCTCTCTTCGTACCCACACTGGTCCAGAAGAGACACACATTCCTTTTGTTCTTGTTCTGTTGGTGGTAACTAGGCATGTGGCTTCACCTCCTTGTCCAGGAAATGCCACTCCCAGATTTATGGTACTTTTTCAGGGGTCTCGTGAGAAGGAGAAAATGTTTCATGAGAGGTTAGCAGTCACAGGCACTATGGCCTGAGAAGGAGTAAGCTTTCACCTTGTCTAAAGACGTCGAGGTAGGTTTCCAGAAGAGAAAGATCATGGAGCATTTGAGGAATTGAAAAGAAAATAGCAAAAGCCCAGTAACTGGTTAGAAGACCCTTCTCGTTCAAGTAATGACCCTCCGCATACCCATGTTAAGAGTTAGACAAAAGAAGGCTAGCTGGATGGACTTAAAGCCTCTTAGGAAATGACTCATTTTACCTGCCTTTGTGGATAGTATTAAAATGATCAGATTTGGTTTTCTGCATCTCTGAATTTGATCCCTCTGCTGAGAACTGCAGAGAATGCCAAATGACTTCTCATGGAGAGGGTTGATATTTAGTATTCTACAGGGTCTTTCTGGGTAAGTGCAACCAGACCCAATGAATAATAGAAACAGTGTATATCTGTCAAGTGTAATTATAACACTGAATATGCTCTTCTTGCATTCTGACTCCTGTAGGCATTAAACATCTGAACGTGCTGGCACTCCAGACCTGTGAGGGTTCTTCTTTGAGAAATAGCGTGGCTTTATTATTTGGGCCATTTTTAATATGGAAAAAAAGCTCACGTCTTCTTCAAAATGGTTTTATGGTACAGTTTGACCACTCTCTTTTTTAAAGAGTCTTCTCAGAGCTCTTAAGAATAGGAAAGAAGTAAGGAAGAATGTTTCAATCTAGTTTTAAATTTTCTCTAATTTTCTGTATTTAAATGAAATTTCTTCTTTGCATTTTGACTAATCTCTCTGATTAAATACTGGCTAAAATTATAGAATAGAGTAGCTTAAAATGTCACCAACCTTTGCAAAAACAGTGAAAAATGATCAGATAGTAGCTTTCAAAAATTACACAGTGTTTATTTACCATTGAATGATTAAAAATCCAGAAAAGCAAAAAGAATAACCCCCCAAAATCAACTATACTCTCAAATTCTGACATATGTAACACCACTCTTTTGATGTGCACATTTCCACACATTTTTCTATGTGCTTATATATAATTTTTTACAGAAAGGTGATCATAGTAGTACATACTGTTTGTAACATATTTGTTTCAAGTAACCGCATTTTAGAAACACATTTCCATGTCTTTTTATTTCCTGTTATAATTTATTACAAGATATTGAATATAGATTCCTGTGCTATACAGTAGGACCTTGTTGTTTTTTTAATTATTTATTTTACTTGGAGGATAGTTCAGTTCAGTTCAGTTCAGTCAGTCAGTCGTGTCCGACTCTTTGCGACCCCATGAATCGCAGCACGCCAGGCCTCCCTGTCCATCACCAACTCCCGGAGTTCATTCAGACTCAAGTCCATCGAGTCAGTGATGCCATCCAGGTATCTCATCCTCTGTCGTCCCCTTCTCCTCCTGCCCCCAATCCTTCCCAGCATCAGGGTCTTTTCCAAAGAGTCAACTCTTCGCATGAGGTGGCCAAAGTACTGGAGTTTCAGCTTTAGCATCATTCCTTCCAAAGAACACCCAGGGCTGATCTCCTTTAGAATGAACTGGTTGGATGTCCTTGCAGTCCAAGGGACTCTCAAAAGTCTTCTCCAACACCACAATTCAAAAGCATCAATTCTTCCGTGCTCAGCTTTCTTCACAGTCCAACCCTCACATCCATACATGACCACTGGAAAAACTGTAGCCTTGACTAGACGGACCTTTGTTGGCAAAGTAATTAATGTCTCTGCTTTTGAATATGCTATCGAGGTTGGTCATAACTTTTTCCAAGGAGTAAGCGTCTTTTAATTTCATGGCTGCAATCACCATCTGCAGTGACTTTGGAGTCCAAAAAAATTAAGTCTGACACTGTTTCCACTGTTTCCCCATCTATTTCCCATGAAGTGATGGGACCAGATGCCATGATCTTCATTTTCTGAATGTTGAGCTTACTTTATAGTATTATGATGGTTTCTGCCAAACATCAACTCCATGTCATTTGTTTTTTTAAACTCTGCAACAGTGATTGTTTTTTCACCTGAGGGCAGAGACTGTATCAGAACTCCCAAGAGAGCATGTATAATTTTGATCATAATTTTATATTTACAAAATAAAACAAGAAGGCTATGGTTTTGTTATACATCCTACAGAACATAAAACAAAAGCATTCTTATTGGCTGGTATGGTGTTTATCTGAGATCTTCAGGGCTTTGTTTTATGGTCCATCGGCCTCCTACATCTGGTCATATCAGCGTCGAGAGATGACAATTAAGATTATTACGTCAACAAATGGGGGCAAGACTTAAGAAAAAGAACTGGGAAATATGGTGCCTCAATTTCCAATTGCTCCATTTAGCTAATTATCCTCTATTGTTTGGCTTCACTTTTAGAAGACAGATTTTCACACAATATGATCTACTGGCTTCCTGCTGCTGCTGCTAAGTCGCTTCAGTCGTGTCCGACTCTGTGCGACCCCATAGACAGTGGCCCACCAGGCTCCCCCGTCCCTGGAATTCTCCAGGGAAGAACACTGGAGTGGGTTGCCATTTCCTTCTCCAATGTATGAACGGGAAAACTGAAAGTGAAGTCGCTCAGTCATGTCCGACTCTTCGCGACCCCATGGTCTGCAGCCTACCAGGCTCCTCCATCCATGGGATTTTCCAGGCAAGAGTACTGGAGTGGGGTGCCATTGCCTTCTCCACTGGCTTCCTATTACTAATCCTCAAACCATCATGCCAGTGCATATGTAGAGTAGGTGGTACATTGTTGCTATTTCAGTCTTGCTCACATACCCAGCACGGAGCAGCAGGGCAGGCTGGAATGATGGATGTGGAAGACCTCATTCAGGAAAGCCACACAAGGATGTGCCCTGCAGGGCGGCCCTCCTAAAGGATGACCTATTCCCAAGGCTCTTCCATCCACTCACTCTGTTTTCAGACCAACTGAGGCAGAGGCTGGCAAGTAGCTCAAACCCACCCACAATTGTTCTCTCATAAAGAGCTCTTGAGACAGAATGATCCATTCCTTAATCAAATCAAGAAAAAAGTAAACATGCTTGTCTGAACTTTATACAGATTGGCCCTTAAAAACGTTCTCACATGTTTGATATTTACAGTCTTTGAGTCAGTCAGTTCAGTCACTCAGTCGTGTCTGACTCTTTGCGACCCAATGGACTGTAGCACACCAAGCCTCCCTGTCCTTCACCAACTCCTGGAGCTTACTCAAACTCATGTCCATTGAGTCAGTGATGCCATCCATCTCATCCTCTGTTGTCCCCTACTCCTGCCTTCAATCTTTCCCAGTGTCAGGATCTTTTCCAATGAGTCAGCTCTTCACCTCAGGTGTCCAAAGTATTGGAGTTTCAGCTTTAGCATCAGTCCTTCCAGTGAACACTCAGGACTGATTTCCTTTAGGATGGACTGGTTGAATCCTTGCAGTCCAAGGGACTCTCAAAAGTCTTCTCCAACACCACAATTCAAAAGCATCAGTTCTTTGGCATTTCGGTACAGTCTTTCAGTTCAGTTCAGTTGCTCAGTCGTGTCCAACTCTTTGCGACCCCATGAATCACAGCATGCCAGGCCTCCCTGTCCATCACTAACTCCTGAAGTTTACCCAAACTCATGTCCATCGAGTCGATGATCCCATCCAGCCATCTCATCCTCTGTCGTCTCCTTCGCCTCCTGCCCCCAATCCCTCCCAGCATCAGAGTCTTTTCCAATGAGTCAACTCTTCGCATGAGGTGGCCAAAGTACTGGAGTTTCAGCTTCAGCATCAGTCCTTCCAATGAACACTCAGGACTGATCTCCTTCAGAATGGACTGGTTGGATCTCCTTGCAGTCCAAGGGACTCTCAAGAGTCTTCTCCAACACCACAGTTCAAAAGCATCAATTCTTCAGCGCTCAGCTTTCTTCACAGTCCAACTCTCACATCCATACATGACCACTAGAAAAACCATAGCCTTGACTAGATGGACCTTTGTTAGCAAAGTAATGTCTCTGCTTTTGAATATGCTATCTAGGTTGGTCATAACTTTTCTTCCAAGGAGTAAGCGTCTTTTCATTTCATGGCTGCAATCACCATCTGCAGTGATTTTGGAAGGCAAAATATTTGTTTATGTAGACTGATTAAGAAAGTTGTCTTTTTAGCTATTATGACCAGAAATAAGAGAAAAGGAAGAGTACCTGATGGTGAATCACTTTTGTTATTTAACATGATCCATTTTCATGGGATGCTTTGTTTGGGTAGAAACTGGTTGGCCCAGCCACTGGTGATACTGAGAAGTGCTGTCCTGTCATTTTGCAGAGGCGGAAATGCATGACCTCAGGGGTCTGTTGACTCTTCTACAATGTTAATTGGGCATTTCTCCTAGGATGCTCTCAACCTTGAGATTCTAAGATACTGTATTTTTAATGTTCAACCCTAAGATTCCTCATTTCTAATATTCATTACTAAATAGAAGATAAGAACAAATTTAAGTAATTGTAGCTAGAGGAAAACTGTTAAGATAATTTAGATCTTTCACAAAGATTTCAAGGCACATTTACGGAAGTCTTTCACATTTTAAGAAGGTTGTTATGTAGAAAGTGATTCTCCCCTGCTGTCATCTCTCTCTGCTGACCCCGTGGCATGGTTTCACTTTGTCTCCATTATTTGCCTGATACTCCAAATACTGTAGTTGAAGAGCATCTGGTGTTGGTGTGGAAAACAGAATAAATCTCTGTTTTGCATTCTGAGTTTATAGCATGTGGAAAATAGAATCTTCATGTGGCACTTTTCCCCCTCATTAGAGAGGTCATGTCTGAAGTCATACCAAGCTGGCATTGAAAGAATTTGCTCGATAGGAAACAATTTGTTGTAGAACAGAGACAGAAACAGTGTCCATGATGTGACCTATAGTCTGGGCTGGAACTCAGCCCGTGGCAACCAGGAAGCAGTCTGTTTTCCTTATGATGGCTTGTTCACAGCCCTCATCAGCAGGCATGCACCTTGCAAAGCCTCATCCTTTTCTCCTTGGATCTTGCCTTTGGCTTTTACTCACGATGTGTCCTTGCTCCTTGGAAGAAAAGTTATGACAAACCTAGATAGAATATTAAAAAGCAGAAACATCACTTTGCCAACAATGATTTGTATAGTCAAACCTATGATTTTTCCAGTGGTTATGTACAGATGTGAGAGTTGGACCATAAAGAAGGCTGAGCACCAAAGAACTGATGCTTTTGAACTGTGGTGTTGGAGAAGACTCTTGAGAGTCCCTTGGACTGCAAGATCAAACCTGTCCCTCCTAAAGGAAATCAACCCTGAATATTCATTGGAAGGACTGATGCTGAAGCTCAGTCTCTAATACTTTGACCACCTGATGTGAAGAGTCAACTCACTGGAAAAGACCCTGATGCTGGAAAAGATTGAGGGCAGGAGGAGAAGAGGACAACAGAGGATAAGATGGTTGGATGGCATCACTGACTCAATGGACTTGAGTTTGAGCAAACTCCAGGACATAGTGAAGGACAGAGAAGCCTGGGTTGTTGCAGTTCATGAGGTTACAAAGAGTTGGACACGACTGAGTGACTGTACAACAATACGATGTGTCCACATAAACACAGGCATCCATAGCTCAGCCATTTATAAATTATAACTGATTAATTGACTGGTGTTGTATCTCCCTATAAGCTTCAGCTTGGTCCATGTTAACACCTGTGAACTTCTTTCTGATTCAAGCTGTTTTTGCATCCAGTTGTATTACCTTTGTTGGCCATCAAATCCCACATTCCATTCTTTTTGAACTCTCCATCACCAAATATCTCAGTAAACCTACTCTCTCTGACATCACCTGAAACCAGCCCCGTAAATCACCCCGGTCCTCCACGAAAGCACATTTCCCCCAATGAATGGTTTCCATTTTGCTGCACAAGTTAATCTTAATCAAGAGAGAAGCTTCTTTGACATCCATCCCCTCTTTGATCCACTCTCCTCTCCATCTCGGGAGAATCCTTAGGCATCCAGTTTTGTGGTTTCTCTCCTGAAGCTTCTACATTTCCTTTCATCACAAATATTCTCTCACCACCATCACCATCTGGGACCTCCATTTATCCTTCCAAACTGGCACTCTCTGCCCAGCAGACAAGTCCCTGCTGATTCCAAACATGTGGGTATTTAAACCCTGACTACATGTCCCTTACTGAGGATAGGGGCTGTTTCAAGCCACATGCCCTTTTGGAAAGCTTTTTGTCTTTTTCCTTTTTATATAATATAGGTCCATTAATATTCAAGAAATTATCCTCAGAAGTTAGTTAAATGCATGGAGAAAGCTAAAATTAGAAAGGCTTTGCATTTTAAAGACAGCTCTCTGTTTTTGCATGGCCAATGGTAACTCCCTTCTGTTTCCTTTTCTCTATGGATGCCTTTGTGAAGTTATTTTTTAACCATAATAAAAGGCTTAAAGGCCAAAATACATAAAGAGAAAGATCTCTCATACTCAGGAGGTTATCAAGATACCAGAAGTTTAAAAATTAGTTCAGCGCATTGATTCTTAAGCTCCAGGCATTTCCTTGAAGAATTTCCAAAAGACTTCAAATAATATTTTTCCTTGCCAGTGTTCATGTTCAAATGTGTTTAACACTGAGATTTTGGGTGTGAATATGCATATTTGGCTCTAGAAATTTCCATCCTCACAAACTAAGCCTCTAGTAAAGATTAGTAGGGTTTATTTCCTGCATGATATGAAAAATGGTACAACACAATTAGAAAAATAGAAGCTCACTGGTTAGTTACAACCGGATGTGAGCATCTTACAGACTCAGCTTCCTTCTGTAGGCAGTGAAGGTGAGCTTGGAAGTTGGACTTCATTCTCGGACATCCGTCAGCCTTAACACTGATGGGTTGGATTATATGCTTCAAAACTGAAGCGAAGTTTTTCGCAGAGAATTAGACCAACTGCAGACTTGGAAGGACCACAGCCCACACAAAATTGCACACACTTCTGACACCACTACAAGTTCAGTGGGTCCCCCAAACCAGGCTCAGGTTCAATGATTCTCTAGAAGGACTCACAGAACTCACTGGAAGCTGCTCTACTCATGTTTATGGTTATTACAGGGAAAGAATCGATGCGAGTCAGACAAGCAAAAGAGCACAGAGGCACAGACCAGGAGAAGCCCCAGGGGCCGAGCCCGCAGGCATGCCTTTCCTATGGAGTCATGGACACTTCCCTTTCCCGGAATTGATTGTGCCAGTACGCATGGGGTACTGCCAACCAGGGCAGCTTCCCCGAGCATTGGTGTTCAGAGTCTCTATCCAGGCTCCATTACACAGGAATGCCCCACTGCCCACATGGCCAGCCTCAGTCTCCAGCCCCTCCAGGGACTGAACTGTGTGATCCAAACCCCCATCATCCCATTATTGGTCTATCTGGAGTGGTCAGCCTCCACCCTAAATACTATCTGGCAAGGTCCCCACCCCAGATACTGTGTGGTAAGGCCAGCCATCACCCAAATCACCTTGTTAGGCTACCTGGCATGACCCGAGGCCCCCAGGCAGACAGGGACACCCCTACCAGGCATAACACTCCAAAGCTTTAGATACTATCTGCCTAAAACCAAGGGCAAATCCGGACCCTTCCTTGGACAAATTTAAAGTGTTTACTATACAGTTTGAAAATCTCTTGATGACAAAGAAGCAAAAGATCCCTAGGACCTGCCTACTGGAATCAAACTTGGCAAGCCTAGTGTTGAAAGTAGTATTCCAGGACCACCTGCATCAGAGTCACTGGGCATTAGCAAAATACAGACTCCCAGGTGGCACTGGTGGTAAATTACGAATCCAGCTGCCAATGCAGAAAACATAAGAGACGTGGGTTCCATCACTGGGTCAGGAAGATCCCCTGGAGAAGGAAATGGCAACCCACTCCAGTATTCTTGCCTGGCGAGTCCCCATGGACAGGGGAGCCTGGCGGGCTACAGTCCATGGAGTCGAAAAGTGTCGGACACGACCGGAGCGACTGAACACACACACACAGAGCCCCACCCCAGCCTACTAAGTGAAAGGAGCCTTGAAATATTCATTAGGCATGTTTCTTTAGCAGTTTCCTATGGAGGCCAAAATTTGAAAAACATAATTATGATCCCGTCCTTGTTCCTAACAGTAGAGTGGAAATAGCACAAGATGTGGAAATGAGTGCAAATTCTGCTACTGGCTCCACCACAGAGTTTATCTTGGGCGTGTCGTTGTTCCTCAAATGTCACATGTTTGGGAACAACATTTGGCACAGTCTGTTTCAAACAGAGGTGACTCATGTATCAAGTTCCTAGACTGAGAAATATACATTATGTTACTGTATGATCTCAGGGAAGATGCTTACAGAATTATAAGATGGCATTCCTTATATACGCCAGTGTGTTAAGTTATGGTTTGCCTTAGGAAAATGCAGGGAGCTGTTTTTCTCAGAGTAACTACCTAATTGTTTGGCCTCCAAACAATTGAATGGCAAGAGTGTTGCTCTTCATTCATAAATTGTCAAGTGCTTACTCTGTGTCAAGCATTGTTCTAGGCAGTGAGCAAAAAAGAGACAAAACAGGAAATAGCTCCTCTGCTTTCATGAGGCCAAGAGCACAAATATATATTGTGCCAGATGCTGATACATGCTATGTAGATCCAAAAAATTAGGATAAAGGGGGAAAGGCAGCTAAAGGATGGGATGTGGGTGGGGGAGATGCTATTTAACATAGAATGTTTAAGTGAAGTCGCTCAGTCGTGTCCAACATTTTGCGACCCCATAGACTGTAGCCCACCAGGCTCCTCCGTCCATGGGATTCTCCAGGCAAGAATACTGGAGTGGGCTGCCATTTCCTTCTCCAGGAGATCTTCCTGACCCAGGAACTGAACCCCAGGGTCTCCCGCATTGCAGGCAGACGCTTTACCATCTGAGCCACCAGGGAAGTCATAGGCATAAACATAGAATATTTAGGGAAGGAATTTCTAAAATTCAGGCTGTTCGCAGAGGGGTGGAAAAACAGCCGTACAGTTATTGGGTTAAGGGACCAATAAGTGTTTAGGAGCTGAGAGGAGAACAGTGTCACAAAGTAATAAAGGAGAAAGCCTTGAGTGATGGGGTTGCAGAAAGACTAACAGGAGCAACACAGGCGGAGAGCACAGAGGCAGCTCTTTCAAGGAATTTGGCAACAGCAAGGAAGAAAGGAATGGGATGCAAGGACCAGAGAAGGGCTGTGTAGTGGCGGTGGTGGCTGTTAGCGTTAGAGGCGTGTCGGTACGTTCCTGTGGAATGATCCAGTAGAGGACAAATGATAGAGTCTGTACAGGGAGGGGGGAATTGCCAGAGACATGCCCTGGAGCAGGCAGGAAGGAACGGCATCCGGTGTGCAGTGGAGCACCTGGCCTTGGACAGGAGCACCGGTGTTCTCCTTACTTCTTCCTCCTGTTCCACACCTTTCTGATCCCCACGGGGACCTCATTTCAGCCTCCCTGCGCCTTCTCATACCCTCTCCTCTTGCCTAAATTATTTTGCCTCCTAATGGACACGTAGCCCTTCCTTCATGGAAAAGAAAAAGAAAGCAGAAACTTATTTATAACATTCTCTACTCACAGAGTGAGGCTAAAGTGTCCGCTCTGCCTGTTACCAGTTTTGTTACATGGATCCAATGAGATCTGGTGCAGAATAGCCCTTGGGAAGCTATCCATCCTTGAAGTTCACTTTAGAAGGGAAAGAAGAAGTCACCAGGATTGTAACCGTGCTGGCTGGTCTTCTCAGCATGCTCACTTTGTGTACCTTCCCTGGTCTTTTTACCCACTCTGTACTGAATGACCAATTTTTTCTGCTGCTTCCCAATAGCACTTTGAGTCTAATGTGTCTGAAGCTTACCTCACCTGCTGGCAGAACCCAGAGTCCAAAAGTCTACTCTTCTAGGCAGTTGTTAAATTCATCTCTCAATACAGTAAGCCTGGAGTGATTTGTTTGAGAAAAACGCATGGTGAGTTAGAATGAGAGCAAATAGTGCCACCTGCTGGAATTATACTCGAAGAAGGGGAGAGAAGATAGTCTGTATTAATACCAAGAGCTGTCCATGGCTTTGTCCCATTCATTACTTTGTCACTCAAATGCAGTCATGATCCAGAGGTGATCAAAGACAGTTTCTGCCATCTATGCTTGTTTCTAATGCCCATCTACCACCTTATGCATTTCTTTTTCAACATCCCTCTTTTCTCCCTGTAGTGTTCCAATACATATAACTGCCAGTAAGATCACCAGGGCTTCCCTGGTAGCTCTAAAGAATCAGCTGGTAAAGAATCCGCCTGCAATGCAGGAAACCGCAGTTCGATTCCTGAGTCAGGAAGATCTGCTGGACAAGGGATAGGCTACCCACTCCAGTATTCTTGGGCTTCCCTGGTGGCTCAGATGACAAAGAATCAATGTGGGAAATGTGGGTTCAGTCCTTGAATTGGGAAAATGCCCTGAGAATGGAAGAGCTACCCACTCCAGTGGGTATTCCATGGACAGAGCTGGAGAATTCCATGGACAAAGGAGCCTGGCTGGCTACAGTCTATGGGGCTAAAGAGTCGGACACGACTGAGCAACTTTTACTTTCACTCACCAGTAAGACCAACTGTATTTCATTTATTGTCTCTCTAAGAATCTCTTGGAAATTAGATCATAGAATGTTCACATTCAAAGGGAACTTAGAGCTTGTCAATATGTTTTCAAACACATTTTGGACACAGAAACTCTTGGGAAACTATAGATGTAATCCCCCTTTCAGATACCAGTAGACTGAACCCAAAAAGGGGACAAGGCAGAGTGAAGACTAGAAATCATAAATACTGATTGCTAAACCGTTCTCTATATCAGTTAAGATGCTTTCAGCTGCAACACAGATGGCTTTAG
This sequence comes from Bos indicus, assembly GCF_029378745.1. Lineage (NCBI taxonomy): Eukaryota > Metazoa > Chordata > Mammalia > Artiodactyla > Bovidae > Bos > Bos indicus. The sequence continues at coordinate 111,849,889 of NC_091763.1, forward strand.
CAATAATGGATATCTCACATAAGAAGCCTTGTGGGGCTCCAGGAATACCTTAGGGGCTGAGCAATGTCACCTAAGCCCAAGCTTCATCCCATTTCCCTCCCTGTTCTCCTCAGTGTGTCTGAGTTTGCAAGATGGCCCCACCAACATTGGGAACCACATCTCCACCCAAGATCAGGGAGTGAAGATGGATGACTCCCTCTTCCCTTATGAACTAATAGATTTGTCTTCTAAAGGCCCCCCCTCATGCCTTATTGGCCAGAGGAAATGAAAGGTCCCATCTTAAGTGGGTTACTGGCAAGGAGCACAGCACTCTCGTGTTTGACTTAGAAAAAATCCAGATTCACCCGCTGGGCCCGGGGTAGGGCCATCCATATGTGAAGCACAGAGTTGTGTGGAAGCACATAGCTTCCTGGGCAAAATTGGGTCAGCTCACAGGGAGGAGGGTAGGGGAAGAGCTAGCTGTCAGGCAAAATTCTCCGTGGGTCTCTCCCATTTCTGCTTATCTTCTGAACAAGAGGCATTGTCAGCTTTGTTCATACCTTTGAAAGGATGTGGGTATAGTGGTCTTGGAAGATAGATTGTCTTCCTCCAGAACAGAAGGTAGATTTATTTCCTGACTGGGTAAATAAAGCTAATGTCTCTTCCCAAGGCAAACATTAAGCAGACTTGCCAGCAGCCCCTCTAAAACTTAGGGGTTTCCTGAGGTCAGAGTGCACCGGCTACCTGAGCAACATCCCCCCTGGACTGCTCCACGCAGCCCCCATGGGAGCCAGGTCCCAGAGAAACCAAGGCAGATGGACGCTCGTGTTGCCTGCTGCCCCGTGAGGAATGCAACGCTTTGTCTCTGACCCAGGAGCGGCCTGTCTTCCATCCACATCTACAAAATGATGGCAAGCCAGCTTGTGAGCTTGGAAGCAAGTTGCTCCCCAGTCTTCCTGACACCAACAGAAAGGCAACCATCGTGTTTGCTACAGTGTTCTCCCTAATGAGCCTCCCTAGAAACACCCAACTCTCAAATACTTAGTTCTGGAAATAAGAATAGTTTCAAGATGTCAGAAATCCCTTTTCCACAGGCAGAAACAGGGCAGCCCTTCCGTCTTCAACCGGAGGCGCATGTTAAGTGACGATGGTGTCGTTGGCCATGGTGTCCTTTACGCTGTCTCCCTTTCATTCGCTGGCTGACTCTCTCTGTAATTATCTTTTTTAAAATGTCAGCTCCTCTCACCCAGAAGACCAAGAGCAATCAGCCGCAAACTGAACTTTACAAGCTTTTAAAACACACTTGCCGTTCGGCAGGGAGATGGGATTTCTCAAAGGCAATGTCGGGGAAGCTGATGCTGAATGACAGATGAAGGAACTCTTTCCTTCACTCTCACGTGGGGCTTCATGGCCCCTTCCTCGGGAAGCACCACAGGAAAGTGGGATGGGCTGAAACTATGAAGGTTTCTTCAGTGAAGCCTGGATGGAGGCTCTTGGAGGAGGATCTGTTCTCGGTTTTTCCACTAGTCATGGACAGATGTGAGAGTTGGACTATAAGGAAGGCTGAGCACAGAAGAATTGATGCTTTCAAATTGTAGTGCTGGAGAAGATTCTTGAGAGTCCCTTGGACTGCAAGGAGATGAAGCCAGTCAATCCTAAAGGAAATCGATCCTGAATAGTCATTGGAAGGACTGATGCTGAAGCTGAATGTGAAAAGCTGACTCATTGGAAAAGACCCTGATGCTGGGAGAGATTGAGGGCAGGAGGGGACGGGGGTGACCGAGGATGAGATGGTTGGATGGCATCACTGACTAAATGGATGTGAATGTGAGCAAACTCCAGGAGATGGTGAAGGACAGGGAAGCCTGGTGTGCTGCAGTCCGTGGGGTCGCAAAGAGTCAGACACGACTGAGCAACTGAACAATAAGGACTGTTCTCAGAGTCCCTCTTACTGCACCCAGTTGGGGAGAGAGGACTGAGCTACAGTGGGCTCCTGGGGACCTTCTCTCCTTCTCTAGAGGGAAGTGTTGATGTTAAGAAGACCATGGCCCAGAGGCAGAAACAGGGGATCCAGTGTGACAAGCAGAAAGGGAAGCATGGGTATTTCCTGGTAGCTGCTGGTCCTCAGGGTTTCTCCTAATGGTGACACGAACAAAAATCCATCATAGCAGGAGGAGAGGAGTGGAGAAAATTAGAGCAGCATCAGTCCCTCCAAGTCAAACCTTAGGGCTCAACTCAATTTATCCCTACATTGTATTTCCCTGATGGCTGCTGATGCCTCTTAAAATGAAACCATCTTTCCTACTTAGCTCGGAAAGCCTTGTTCTCTGGCTAGTCTGACAACTTACATTTTTAAAATGCATCTGCTAAAACACGGCACTGCAAGAACAGAACAAATTCAGTCTTAAAACCTGAAGTTACGTTTTCCCCATCGACTCATGCCAGAAATTCAGGGAAAGATCATTCCGTCCATGAGTCAGATTATTGTTGACCTGCATTCTCATCATACTTGTGTAGAAACCTTGGTGAAGGTCACTCCAGTGAATCCTGGAATGCAGGAGCCCCTAATTCAGAGAAGAAATGTCACCAGCACACGTGTGGGATCACCACAGGTGTTAAAATTAAAGTCCCCTTTCTAATGACATAAAGGAGCCAAAGTCCCCAGTACAATGAGGTTGATTACATTGAGCTCTGTGTCTAATGTCTCTGGAGCTCAGTAGAGTAAATGCCTCCTCAGAAGGACCTGACCCAGGGGTGGGGAACAGTCTAGGTCCCAAGAGAATCCAGCCCACTGCGGTTTTTAAATTAGAAGTTTGATTGCTTGCAACATCATCTCGAAATGGTACCAGTGCCAAGCGGCTGAATTTTTCATTAGCCTGGGGGAGAAAAAATGACAGATATTTAATTAAACCGCTTGGTGATTCATCAGAGGCTTATTGATAGATAGAGGCACCAAATCACTTTCTAAGCAAAGCTAGGCCCTCCAGTGATGTGGGGAATCTGTTCTGTCAAAAAGCATTCGCCAAGCTGAGGAGCTGGGACCCACATGCTGCTTCCCCATCACTCTGCCTTTCCTGCCAATGGCAGGAAAAAAAAAAAAAGTTAAAAAAAGTGTTTATAAAGCACTTGGTGGTCACTGAGGAATTTAAAACCTAACATGTGAAGTAAGAAAGCTACTAACAATTGAAGTTACCAGCACACCCTCCTAACCCATTTTTCTGTTGTTGGAAGGTGATTTAATCAAGGAGGTTGACTGGGAGCAGACCTAGGAAAATAAAAGGAATGATTTGTGGTCAGTGCCGGAGGGGAAGTTATGAGAAGGACTCGGCATCCCAGATGGCGAGTGTTCAAGGTGTACAGCAGGTGATTCCGGAAGGGGGTCTTAGGCAGGACCCACGCTGCCCTGCGCACAGCCCCAAGGTTCAGGAAAAGAGGAGGGTCATCCTCACTGCCTGCACAGATCACAGCTCCCAAACTCTCCAGAGGAACTTTAAAGATTAGATTGAAAGTGTCAGTTGCTTAGTCGTGTCCCCATGGACTGTAGCCCTCCAGGCTCCTCTGTCCAGGGATTCTCCAGGCAAGAACACTGGAGTGGGTTGCCATGCCCTCCTCCAGGGGATCTTCCCGACCCAGAGATCTCGTTACTGAAAGAGTACGTGTGTGGGGGGTCTGGCTGCCTGCCGCTCAGAAGCCAGTAAAGAGGCCAGGTCGATGGAAAGGAAAGTTTGCTTTATTTCAGATGCTGGAAACCAGAGGGGTAGGGTAGCAGACATCTGCCCAAAGGCTGACTTCCTCCCCGCAACACGCAGGGGTGAGAGCTTTTATAAACAGAGGGGGGGGGGGGGTTACATGCAGAAACAGCACAGTCATCTGTAACAGTCATCTTCAGTTGGTCATCAGTGGTCTGCTTCACATCATCTTGGTTGTTTCATGACAGTTAGTTAATCTCCAGTTCCGGGGTGCACTTGTTTCCATTTCTTTGCAGTCAATTCTCGGAATTGTGGCAGCTCAAGTCCTGGGTACAGTCTGATCATCGTGTAGTTAATTTCTCCACCTGGGGTTTTGGTATCTGTAAGACAGCTCACAAGATATGGCTCAGAATATTATCTACAGCCCTTGAGAAAGAACTAAAGGTCCTTGACTATGCTTAGTGACTACATTATTTTTATTTAGTCTCCTTTGACTGTTTTCCTTTGTTTCAGCATTTCTCACTTCTCTGATTAAACTTACTCTTTGACTAAAGTTTTCCACTGGCAGAGGACACGGTGGGGGGCAAGGACCTGCCCTCTGTGTGGATCCAGCTCCATTTCAGTTGAACTCAGGTGTTCTGCATTGCAGGCAGATTCTTTACTATTTGAGCCACCCAGAGAAGCCCAAAAATTAGATTAAGGAAATAAATTTTTGCAAATTCCCCCAAAGCAATAGCTCTCGACTCTAGGTATATATTAATATTTTCCAGAAAGCCTTTAAAAAATACCAACACCTAACCCAGACCAGCTGAGTGGGGATCCCTGGGGAGGGAGCTGCATACAGGTATGTTTCATAAAGCACTCGCGTGGGTCTAAAGTGCAGCCAGGGCCACAAGTCACATCCTAGGAGACACTGAAGAGTCGCAGAGTATGTCGAGTTGGAAGATCTCAGGTTTTAGAAGTTAACAAGCCTGGTTCAGATCCTGACTCCACTACTCACTAAATCTAAGAAGCTCAACGTAGACTTAAATGTCCTAGGCTTCAGTTCTTTATTTGGAAAGACTCAATGAGGGCAACTTCTTGGTAAAATAAGAAAAGAAATGTATACCTGGCCCCCAATCTAAGCTCACTTTCCTCCCCTTGGTTATGATTCATTAACAATGAATTGACGCTTTATCCCTCCTCCAAGATTGTATACCACTGTATACAATAGCAGGTGACAGGTGTACATTCCTCTCTCTATCTGCTTTGTTTTTCCTCTAGAAAAAGTGAAAGTGAAGTCGCTCAGTCATGTTGGACTCTTTGTCACCCCATGGACTATACCCTACCATGCTTCTCCATCCATGGGATTTTCCAGGCAAGAGTACTGGAGTGGGTTGCCATTTCCTTCTCCAGAGGATCTTCCTGACCCAGGGATCGAATCCGGGTCTCCCACATTGTAGGCAGATGCTTTACCATCTGAGCCACCAGGGAAGCCTTAAGCTTTAAAGCTCTTTGGTATCTGGGAGGGAATACTGCTTCCCAGGTGGCACTAGGGGTAAAGAACCCACCTGCCAATGAAGGAGATGCAGTTTCGATCCCTAGGCCAGGAAGATCCCCTGGAAGAAGGGATGGCAACCCACTCCAGTATTCTTGCCTGGGAAATCCATGGCTCCACAGAGGAGCCTGATGGGCTACAGCGCTTGGGGTCACAAAGAGTCGGACATGACTGAGCGACTTGGCACTCCCACATGCGTGCAGGGAATACTCATGTGGCTCTCCTGTTTCTGTTCCTCCAGCTGCCACAGAAGTGTCCTTTTCATTTGACGTTGGGAATGGGCCAGTGGAGATGGTGGTGAGGTCGCCCACCCCACTCAACGATGACCAGTGGCACCGGGTCACCGCCGAGAGGAACGTCAAGCAGGCCAGCCTGCAGGTGGACCGTCTGCCACAGCAGGTCCGCAAGGCCCCGACAGAAGGCCACACCCGCCTGGAGCTCTACAGCCAGCTGTTTGTGGGTGAGTGATGGGACACGGGACAACCAGCAGGACTTCTCTATTGCTTGTGATGGCGTTCACCTTGGGGAAAGGAAAACTGCCTACAGGGGTTCTGATAGAGATTTTTCTAAAAGTGTCTTTGCCTCTTGTGGTCTCCTCCGAGACAGGATGCGAGACAAGGGAGAAGACACAGGAGCCCTCAATCTGATGTCACTCTCTGCTTTCTGGAAGTCACAGTCCTCACATCCTACAAGATGATAGGGTGGCTAGGGTTTCTTTGAGGTCCCTGATCTGTGCAGTTTTAGGTTTATAGTTTTAGACCTTCACTGAAGTCCTTACAGTTTGTAGAGCCAAACTGTGGTTTTTCCAATGGTCCTGTATGGATGTGAGAGTTGGACCATAAAGAAGACTGGGTGCCGAAGAGTTGATGCTTTCAAATTGTGGTGCTGGAGAAGACTCTTGAGAGTCCCTTGGACGGCAAGGAGATCAAACCAATCAATACTAAAGGAAATTAACCCTGAATATTCATTGGAAGGACTGACACTGAAGCTGAAGCTGCAATACTTTGGCCACCTGATGTTAACAGACGACTCATTGGAAAAGACCCTGATGCTGGGAAGGATGGAAGGCAAAGGAGAAGAGGGCAGCAGAGGATGAGATGGTTGGATGGCATCACCAACTCAATAGACATGAACTTGGGCAAAGTCTGGGAGATAGTGAGGGACAGGGAGACTGGTTTGCTGCACTCCATGGAATCACAAAGAACTGGACATGACTTAGCGAATGAACAACAACAAGAATTCCTTAATGATTTAGAGCACTCATAACTATAAAAAGAAGGATGGACAAAGAGGGAGGAATGGTGTAATGGGCTCCCTAAGTTCAAGTTTGCTTGAAATGAGAAGTAGAAATCCACTCCATTGTCTGCCCAGCCTCAAAGTTCTAGGCAGAGGGAGATGGAGCCTTCTCCTTATGTAGCATCTTCACACAGAGGAAAGAGATCAACACTGAGAAGAAACTCAACCAGAGCAAAAAGTAAAGCACCCTTTGCAGGAAGTGGCTCCAGGCCCACAGTCTGGGCTCTGCTTCTGACATTTTCTAACTGAACCTAATGTTACTTCTAAGCAATACCTGTGTCCATGGTTAGTGAGATTTTAAATTTTATTTTCCAGAATACTAATATTTCAGGCAATTTGCTAATTTTCCTCTGTGGATTGCAAAGAATGCAAGTTTGAAGGACTCTGCAGCTGCCGTGCCACCTTAGACCTCCCCTGTGGGTGTGTGGGTGTTCGTTGGTCAAGTCGGTCGGCTACGGTGGTCTCAGACCCAGTAACACAGAGGTGACCTGCCCCCTGGGCTCTTACCCAGTGGAGGTCAGAGTCCCCACAGTGTCATTCATGATTATGGTGGGATGCTTGAAGAATGTTAGGAAGCCACAGAAAGACAGGTGATGTAGGTGTCCACTCCTTGGTGAAATGTTGTGAAAAGTGTGAACTTGGTCAGTCAGCTCTGGAAGTAAGACTGACTTGAGAACAGGCCACTTAAACTTTTTCATTGTGGTAAAAGTCACATAATATAAAACCTACTATTTTAACCATATTTAACTGCACAGTTCGGTGGCACTAAGCGCATTCACAGTGCTGTACAATTCTCACCATCGTCCGTCTTCTGAACTCTTCACCTTCCAAACCCGAAACTCTGCCTGTTAAAGTAACTCCCCATCCCCTCTCCCCACCGACTCCCAGCCCCTGGAATCTACCAGTGTGCTTTCTGACTCTATGAATTTGACTGTTCTAGGCACCTCATATAAGCGGAATCAAACAATATTTGTCTACATCTACTATATATTCAAATGCATTTTTTATTAGAGCTGGAATGCATTTTGTCCTACAAACACATTGGCCCTCCGTTTTCTTTTACCTGTGCTATCTAATTGGTTCTCGTTAGATATCTATTTTATCCATAATAGTGTATATATACAGGCTTCCCACTTCCCAGAAGTGGGCCCGGTGGTAAAGAATCCACCTGCCAAGCAGGAGACACAAGAGATGAGGGTTCGATCCCTGGACCGGGAAGATCTCTTGGAGTAGGAAGTGGCAGCCCACTCTATTTGTCAGTCCCAGTCCCCCAACTGATCCCACTCCCTTCCCCTGCATAGTGTCTATATATCTGTTCTCTATGTTTGTGTCTCTGTTTCTGCTTTGCAAATAGGTTCTCCTGTTTTTTCTAGAGTCCACATATATGCATTAATAATATTAAATACCAGGTCCACAAATTCCTGCTGAATACTGTGAGCAAATCTCCCCTTATCAATACCTCTTGGCCAGATCACCTAGATATAAGTCTCTTCCTAAATAAACCCTGCTCATCCCAGGCATGCAGGGTAGATCCACTTGGTTGTCATTATAACAGGTGACCCTAATTGACCCAGGTCCTCATTTTTCTGAGATAACTTTGGATGCAGAGGTTCAATTTTACTTTTATCTCTTTCTGTCTACTGACTATAGTTGTCTCCAATATTTTTGGAGACTAAGTAAAATTGTAAAATTAAGAAGGTAGGGAGAGTATTTATTATGGTCTTGGAAAGAATTTTGATTCATTTCAATGAGATGACCAGAAACAGCTTATAAAAAGAGCAGAGGAGAGGGCTGAGGTCAGAATTCAACAGAATACTTAAATGTAAGGGACAGACAGAAAAAAAGCGTCTCAGGAAGAACGAAGAGGGATGAAAAGAACAAGCAAGGAAAAGCCAGGAGAGGGGCTGTCACAGGAGGAGCGAGTTTCATGAAACAGTTTGCTTATTACTGACAAATCATACCAAGTGCCATGCGTGAAATAGGGCCAAGAAAATATTCTTTGAGTTTAGCAATTATGAAACCACTGTTGACCTTGGAGAGAGATAAGTTTCACAGAAGTTGGCTGATGTGATGAGTTAGCAATTTCCTTTCACTTGATGAGAAAGAGAAAGGCCCCCTGCCCCAGTTTCTAATTTCCTGTTATCTGAGATGTGGACGTGAGTGTCATCGCCAAGACACAAGCTGTTTGAGCTGGTATGAGAAACGCTCTTCGAGCCAGTATGAACAACATCTTCTGCAATAGAAGTCTACCCCAGGGGACATGGGAGGGGGCTTGTTTTCAGAAAATAACAAATTCAACGGCTATGAAATCCTGGAGCCAGTTACCTGAAGACTACTCAATAGGGATTCAGATAACCGGAAGCAGTTCTCAGTTCAGCTCTAATAACAAGAGTTATCACTTTTCCTCTTTTCATCTAATAAAAATCTCCTTTTTCATCTAATCAAGGTGTTGGATTTGTTGCTCTCCAAACTTTCTTCTAACTTTAACCATTTAAGATTATGTGTTAAGAAGTGGTTTGAAAAGGTCTGAGTTGCCAAGTGATCACTTGTAACCACCCCACCTATGCCACTTAGCATCTAGAGACCACTGACAAGTTGCCCAGTACTTCCGTCAGACGGGAATACAGTTCCTGCGTGTCAGGTGGAGATGAGCCCGTCCATGCTAAGCGCACCGTAGAGTACCCGGCTCAGAGCCAGCACTCATGAACTGGGAGCTGTCTCACCACCTTTCCCTTGACCTTTTATTCCCTTAGCTTTCTCCTTCTGCTGGGTCATGTTTACCCGTTCCTACAGAACTCACTTCCAACTGGCTTATTTCTTCCTTCCCCAAATACTCACCTGGGATCTTTTCAGCCCACCAGCCCTGAAGGAAAGTTCATGGGCTAGATGCCCTTTGATATCCAAAATCAGTCTTCAGCCACTCCACTCACCTGCCACAGTGGCCACAGAGCAGCTAGCCAGGGTGCAAGAATTTTCTCGCCAAGATGGTGAGTGAGCGTCCATCTGCAAATACCGCCCAGCAACACTGTCTGCAGCAGAGACGTGACCAGAGCTGACCGAGGGCTTCTAGAGGTGGACAGGCATAAAGTTCAGCTTAGAGCTAAAACAAACCCAGGGTCCTTCTTGGCTTTGGACCCAAAGTGGACTCCCAGGACGCCCACCCTCTGCCCGCTGCCTTTGTTAGCCAGAGCCGGGCTCCATCTCCTCTTCCACAGTCACTAAGAAAACGAGAACACAGTTCTCATCACCCCGCTGGTAAGAGGCAACTAGAAGCTGCCATGAAAAGCCGGTTAACACAAGTCGTTTGGAAGTTACGGGATCCAGCTATGATGGTGGTTTAGTGAAAAGATAATGATTCCATTTTAAAATGAAAAGTGACACAGGGAAGAGAAGAGCGGTTGCTGGGATTTGTCTGAAAAGCACCGGAAGCTTTCTTGTGTCTTTGGTCCATGATGAGCGAGTAGCCTGGGATGCATTCCAGCATGGCCTGCAGAGGCCCATGAACCATGAGAGGCTCAGACCTGCAGCCTCCGTGCAGCCATGGGCCAGATTTTACCCAGTAGGTGGAGAAGAGCAGACACACTTGAGGTCATTATCTAAGTACAAACAACACCAGGCTGCACTGAGCCCAGGTTAGCAGAAAGACATGCCAGTGAGTCCGGAGTCCTGACCACCGAAGCTGCAGTGGCCAGGCTGGGAGGGAACAGGGGTCTGGCAGACCCTCAGCCTGGAGCCCGGCGGCCAGCCTGGGGCAGGGTCAACGTGAGCCTTTGGGGACAGGTGAGCGGGCTCTTTGGGGCTGGGGCGGCGGGGAGCAGTGCTGGTGCAGGGGTTTGTGTGCAACAAAATCTACCCGGGCCAGAGCGTGGGACTGTGCTCAGCAGTGGTTTAAGGAGGAGGTCAGCATTCAGGAGAGCTGGAGGCTCCAGCAGGATGTCAAGCTCCTAAGGGCTCCTTGGGCAAGATGGTTGGTGGTGGTGGTTTAGTTGCTAAGTTGTGTCTGACTCTTGTGACCCCATGGACTGTAGCCTGCCAGGCTCCTCTGTCCATGGTTGTTAAGTCCTCTGAACTATGACAGATGTTTGGGCCCAGCTCACTTGACTCTGACCTCTTCTGATATCTCTCTGGAAGATAAAGGAGGCCAAGCCTTTTGTGCAAGATGTGACCCCGAAAGAAGCTGGGAAGTAGTCCTCCATCCTTCAGGACCCTCTGTGCTGCACTGGCACCTGGCTGGTATGTGATGGGAGAAGCACCATTTTTGGGAGGATGTCCTGGCCCATGAGAGCAGGAGGGCTGCAGTCGCCTCTTCCTCTGCCAGACAGTGTGTCCATCAGGAAAATTTTCTCATGAGTGACAGCTCCTGAGTTTATGGCAGAGTCAAGGTTTGTTAGATAGACTCATAAGCAAAGGGGACAGCGTGCGAGGACCATTCTCTGGGCTACGCTCTGCGAGCAGCCCTGGACAACTGCCCACATCCCTGAACCCAGCAGTGGGGCTGGTTCGGTCAGCTGCTCCTCGCATCCTCAGCATTTCAGACTCATAAGTAGATGATCCCATGGCCGTCTGAAATTGGCAAGGTCACTGAGGCAGTAAAGAAAATCACCATTTGTACGCAAGGGAGAAAAATGGAATTCCCTTCATGAAGTGCACTCAAATCTGTATATGAATAAAATGGCTCTTTCTAGTATCTGAAAAATTTACGATAAAAAATTTCCAATCCAGATTGAAGGAATCAAAATGCAGGAAATACGTCAGTTGTTCCCCTTTCCCACAAATTTGAGTCTGTAGCAGCAACTTACAAACTGGCAAAGACTTTCCAGATGATATTTAAGCCAAGGGCTCACATGCTTTATTTACATCAATTAAGTTGAATGGTTCTACGAAGACCTTCAAGACCTTTTAGAATTAACACCCAAAAAACGAGACTGGAATGCAAAAGTAGGAAGTCAAGAAACACCTGGAGTAACAGGCAACTTTGGCCTTGGAGTACAGAATGAAGCAGAGCAAAGGCTAATAGAGTTTTGCCAGGAGAATGCACTGGTCATAGCAAACACCCTCTTCCAACAACACAAGAGAAAACTCTACATGTGGACATCACCAGATGGACAACACCAAAATCAGATTGAATATATTCTTTGCAGCCAAAGATGGAGAAGCTCTATACAGTCAGCAAAAACAAGACTGAGAGCTGACTGTGGCTCAGTTCATGAACTCCTTATTGCCAAACTCAGATTTAAATTGAAGAAAGTGGGGAAAACCACAAGATAATTCGGGTATAACCTAAATAAAATCCCTTATGATTATACAGTGGAAGTGAGAAATAGATTTAAGGGACTAGATCTGATAGAGTGCCTGATGAACTATGGATGGAGGTTCGTGACATTATATAGGAGACAGGGATCAAGATGATGCAAGAAAAAGAAATGCAAAGAGGCCAAATGGCTTTCTGAGGAGGCCTTACAAATAGCTGTGAAAAGAAGAGAAATGAAAAGCAAAGGAGAAAAGGAAAGATATACCCATTTGAATACAGAGTTCCAAAGAATAGCAAGGAGAGATAAGAAAGGCTTCCTCAGCAATCAATGCAAAGAAATAGAGGAAAACAATAGAATGGGAAAGACTAGAGATCTCTTCAAGAAAATTAGAGATACCAAGGGAATATTTCATGCAAAGATGGGCTCAGTAAAGGACAGAATTGATATGGACCTAACAGAAGCAGAAGATATTAAGAAGAGGTGGCAAGAATACACAGAAGAACTGTACAAAAAAGATCTTCATGACCCAGATAATCACGACGGTGTGATCACTCACCTAGAGCCAGACATCCTGGAATGTGAAGTCAAGTGGGCCTTAGGAAGCATCACTATGAACAAAGCTAGTAGAGGTGATGGAATTCCAGTGGAGCTATTTCAAATCCTGAAAGATGATGCTGTGAAAGTGCTGCACTCAATATGCCAGCAAATTTGGAAAACTCAGCAGTGGCCACAGGACTGGAAAAGGTCAGTTTTCATTCCAATCCCAAAGAAAGGCAATGCCAAAGAATGCTCAAACTACCACATAATTGCACTCATCTCACACACTAGTAAAGTAATGCTTAAAATTCTCTAAGCCAGACTTCAACAATATGTGAACCATGAACTTCCAGATGTTCAAGCTGGATTTAGAAAAGGCAGAGGAACCAGAGATCAAATTGCCAACATCCGCTGGATCATCAAAAAAGCAAGAGTTCCAGAAAAACATCTATTTCTGCCTTATTGACTATGCCAAAAGCCTTTGACTGTGTGCATCACAATAAACTGTGGAAAATCCTGAAAGAAATGGGAATACAAACCACCTGACCTGCCTCTTGAGAAACGTATATGCAGGTCTGGAAGCAACAGTTCAAACTGGACATGGAACAATGGACTGGTTCCAAATAGGAAAAGGAGTACGTCAAGGCTGTATATTGTCACCCTGCTTATTTAACTTATACACAGAGTACATCAGGAGAAATGCTGAGCTGGAAGAAGCACAGGCTGGAATCAATATGCTGGGAGAAATATCAATAACCTCAGATATGCAGATGACACCACCCTTATGGCAAAAATTGAAGAAGAACTAAAGAGCCTCTTGATGAAAGTGAAAGAGGAGAGTGAAAATGTGGGCTTAAATCTCAACATTCAGAAAACTAAGATCATGGCATCTGGTCCCATCATTTCATGGCAAGTAGATGGGGAAACAGTGGCTGACTTTATTTTGGGGGGCAGATCACTGCAATCAAAATCACTGCAGATGGTGATTTCAACCATGAAATTAAAAGACACTTACTCCTTGGAAAGGAAGTTATGACCAACCTAAACAACATATTAAAAAGCAGAGACATTACTTTGTCAACAAAGGTCCATCTAGTCAAGCCAATGGTTTTTCCTGTAGTAATTTATGGATGTGAGAGTTGGACTATAAAGAAAGCTGAGCACAAAAGAATTGATGCTTTTGAACTGTGGTGTTGGAGAAGACTCTTGAGAGACCCTTGGACTGCAAGGAGATCCAAACAGTCCATCCTAAAGGAGATCAGTCCTGGGTGTTCATTGGAAAGACTGATGTTGAAGCTGAAACTCCAATACTTTGGCCACATGATGCGGAGAGCTGACTCATTGGAAAATACCCTGATGCTGAGAAAAATTGAAGGCAGGAGAAGGGGATGACAGAGGATGAGATTGGATGGCATCACCGACTCAATGGACATGAGTTTGGGTGGACTCCAGGAGTTGGTGAAGGACAGGGAGGCCTGGCGTGCTCTGGTTCATGGGGTCGCAAAGAGTCGGACACAACTGAGTGACTGAACTGAACTGAACTGAACTGAATCCACGTGAGAACCTTAAAAGTACGTACTGTTTTCTTTTCACAGTGAAGAAAGTAATGCTAGAGGTTAGTCAACAGCCCAAGATCAGGCAGCTGGTAAGAGACAAGAAGTGGAATCTGATCCCAGGTTTTCCCAGTAGTCATGTGTGGATATGAGAGTTGAACCATAAAGAAGGCTGAGCACTGAAGAATTGGTGCTTTCAAATTGTTCTGGAGAAGACTCTTAAGAGTCCCTGGGACAGCAAGGAGATCAAACCAGTCAACCCTAAAGGAAATGAACCCTGAATATTCATTGGAAGGACTGATGCTGAAGCTGAAGCTACAATACTTTGGCCACCTGATGCTAACAGATGACTCATTGGAAAAGATCCTGATGCTGGGAAAGATTGAAGGCAGGAGGAGAGGGGGCGACAGAGGATGAGATGGTTGGTTGGCCTCACCAACTCAATGGACATGAGTTTGAGCAAGCTCCTGGAGATCGTGTAGGACAGGGACGCCTGGCACGCTGCAGTGCCTGGGGTTGCAAAGAATCAGACACGACTGTAAGAGCTTAGCATGCACACACACACATCTCAAAGGAAAGGAGCAGCGGAAGAATAAAGGCTCTAAGAATAGGAGAGTACAGAGTCTATGATCAGAAGAAACATGTCTGAAGTTGAGCCAAGCTGAGGAGAACGTTAAGGCCATCTTGATCATCGCCACTGCAGGTCCCTCATCTGGGGAGCGACTCTGGCCCCCACATATTTGGAAAAGTGTGATGGCTTTGGAGCACTGCCTTCAGCTCCAGCTTCAGCCAAGGCTGACCACAGTCCCTGGGAGAACCAGTCCCCAAAATCTTGCACCCCCAGATGATAGCTGTACCCCACTATGAAATGCAACTGTCAGTCACAGAGCCTGTAGTAGAAGACCCAGTGTTCAAGCAGGACTCCAGTCACTGGGCTTGGGTCAGCCCCGGCAGGTGGTCTGTGGATCACATTCAAGTCTCAGAAGCAAAAATCAAGGCAGGCAGGGACTCACCATCTGACAAGCGCACAAAAGGCTTGGAAGAACAAGAGAATTTTATGCCAAAGCACTGGCAGCAGGGGATGAACAAGACGACTTACTTGAGAGTCTCTCTGATATAGAAATAAGCTGCTTTTCTCTTTAGCTCTTTTGGTAAACCCTTTACGAAGGTGGTCAGGGTCAACATGGAGCTCTCTGGAGCTGTGTCCAGAACATGACCTTCCGGCTTCCTCCAGGCTCTCAGGAGCAGCTCACGTGCCCTCCTTCCTGAAATGCATTCTTTTCTTGGAGTCCATGGCACGTGGCACCCACTTTCCCTCGACCTCACTGGCCAGGACTCAAGTCTATCCTATGAGTTCTTTCTCTTGCACTAAATGTTGGCACATCAGACACAGAAGCTTCTTCCCCAACTATCTGTTTCCCTGGGTGATCTCATCCAGTCCAGTGGCTCCAATACTACTTATGCACCAGTAACTCTGAAATGAGCGTATTAAAAAACAGAGACATCACTTTGCCAGCAAAGGTCCATATAGTCAAAGCTATGGTTCTTCCAGTAGGCATGTATGGATGTGAGAGTTGGATCATACAGAAGGCTGAGCACTGAAGAACTGATGCTTTCAAACTGTGGTGCTGGAGAAGACTCTTGAGAGTCCCCTGGACTCCAAGCATATCAAACCAGTCAATCCTAAGGGAAATCAACCCTGAATATTCCTTTGGAAGGACTGAGCTGAAGCTGAAGCTCCAGTACTTTGGCCACCTGATGTGAAGAGTTGTCTCAATGGAAAAGACCCTGATGCTGGGAAAGATTGAAGGCGGGAGGAGAAGGGGACAACAGAGGATGAGATGGTTGGATGGCATCACTGACTCAGTGGACATGAACTTGGGCAAACTCTGGGAGATGGTGAGGGTCAAAGGACCCTGTGTGTGCTGCAGTCCATGGGTTTGCAAAGAGCCAGATACGACTTAGCAACTCTGGAATCAAAAGTTCCAGGCCTCACTCTTCCCGAAAACTCTGCATCCAAATACAGGACTATCTTGTCAGCAACAGGGGATGTCTGTCTGGTGTCATCTCAGAGTAAATATGGCGGGGAGAATTCCTGGTGCCTGCCCCAAACCTGCTCTTCCACCAGCCTTCCCATCTCAGTAAAGGACATCACCCTCCACCCATTTCGGCTTGAGCCCAGAATTTGGTTTTGGCCTTGGTGTCCTTTTTCCCTCCTCACTGCCCATCAATAATGAGTCTTACGACTGCATCCATCTAGACTGTGCCTCAAATACCTCCACTGCTATCTCCAGCCACTGGGCCCACTCTTGTCAAAGCCATGCTTGTTTCTTGCTTGGACTAAACAGTCTCCCAACTGGTCTCCAGTCTTGGTATGTTCCTTGAATGCGCCAAGCCTATTCCCACTTTAGAGCATTACACTCCCATTACCTGAAACTCCTCCCCAGACATCAAAGCTGGCTCCTTTTTTTTATTGAAGTAGGGACTTTCCTGGTAGCCCACCTGGTAAAGAATCTGCTTGCCAATGCAGGAGATGGCAAGAGACGCAGCTTTGGTCCCTGGGTCAGGAAGATCCCCTGGAGGAGGGAGGGTGTGGCAACCCCCTCCAGTATTCTTGCCTGGAAAATTCCATGTACAGAGGAACCTGACAGGCTATTGTCCATGAGGTCGCAAACTGTCAGACACAGCTGAGCGCACATGCACACACACACACACACACAGTTGATTTATAATATTAGTTTCAAGTGTATAACATAATGGCTCGATGTGTTTTATAAATTATATTCCATTTAAAGTTATTACCAAATAATGGTTATATTTCCCTGTGCTGTACAATATATCCTTATTGCTTGCTTATTTTATACATGTATTAATGGTAGTGTGTGTCTTTCACTCTCCTGCCCCTATCTTGCCCCTCCCCTCTCCCCGTTGGTAACTACCGGTTTGCTGTCTGTATCTGAGTCTGTTTCTGTGTTGTTGTATACATTTATTTGTTTTATTTTTTAGATTCCACTGTAAGTGACAATATACAGTGTTTGTCTTTCTCTGTCTCACTTATTTCACTAAGCCTAATACTCTCTAGGTACATCCACCTGACTGCAAAATGCAGCATTTCATTCTTTTTATGGCTTAGTCATATTCCATCGTGTGTATGTACCATATCTTCTTCATCCATTCATCTGTTGTTGGACACTTAGGATGCTTCCATATCTTAAAGACTGGCTGCCTCTTGTCATTCAGTCTCAGCACTGTACCTCCTCAGAGAGGCCTTATCTGACCACCCAGTCTGACATAGCCAGTCATTTGCCATTTTACTTTCTCCTTAGAACTTGTGATATTTTTGGTTATTTTTGTGTCCTTCCCCTAGAAGTGGAACTACATGACAAGAGAGACTTAGAAGAACACTGGGGTAGTTGCCCAGTGGATTTGCTGGAGCAATAACATGAATGAATAAGCAATTTATATTTTTGTTACTACTCTGAGTTAACGGGCTTCCCTCGTAGCTCAGTTGGTAAAGAATCCACCTGCAATGCAGGAGACCTGGGTTCGATCCCTGGGTTGGGAAGATCCCCTGGAGAAAGGAAAGGCTACCCACTCCAGTATTCTGGCCTGGAGAATTCCAGGGACTTACAGACCGTGGGGTCGCAACAAGTTGGACATGACTGAGCAACTTTCGCTTTCACTGAGTTAACAGTCACATTGCCATCATTGGAAATACCTTTTTCTTTGGGTACCACAGACTAAAATCAACCATGACTGAAGCCTAAAAAAGAGTCACAGAAAAATTCATTTGATGAAAGATAGCATCTCAGATCATTCTAGGCCCTAAATATAGTTTTTAGTCTCCCTCTTTCAAATTGAGGTCTCAGATTGCTAGCTGGGACCCTCACAGTTTCTCCCCCGACTCTTAAAATTGATCTCGTGGCTCTCTTCCAAACAGGTGAGGAGAGATGTTGTAACTAGAAACCCCTGACGCAGATAAAATAATAAAAGAAAAAGATGTGCTGTATATAATCTAGTTTTAAAAAATCACTAGATGAAATCAGTAAACTATCTAAAAGCAAATATGCAAGCAAAATACAGAAGCCTCTCCATGGACTGTCACTCCATCACAGCTGTTCTCCGCAAGCATTGTCAGCACATTTATTCTTTTCTTAACGTGACTGCCTTCACCAGGCTCTGCCGTGAAGTCACAGGTGAGGTGTCTGCTCTCTTCTTAGTAAAACAACCCCCTCCCTGCCAACCTCACAGGCCAAGGAGGGTCCTTCTCCACTAACAGTCACCATATGCTTTCCTGCTCTTTGTCTTCTAATGGTCAAAACTAATTAACTTTTGCAGTCCCAGCTGTCTGTTTTACAATTAGAGTTTTAACATATTAAGTGAGTTATGAAGACAAAACTGTTACCTTTCTTACATATACTTCCAACATAATCAAACTGACAGTGTGCTTTCAACCTCCTGTGAGTCTCCAAAAGGTGGTCTTGGTTTTCAGTCACTCAGTCGTGTCCAACTCTGTGACCGCATGAACTGCAGCACGCCAGGCTTTTCTGTCCTTCACTATCTCCCAGAGTTTGCTCAAACTCATGTCCACTGAGTCGGTGACGCCATCCAACCATCTCATCCTCTGTCATCCTCTTCTCTTCCTGCCCTCAATCTTTCCCAGCATCAGGGGCTTTTCCAATAAGTCGGCTTTTCATATCAGGTGGCCAAAGTATTGGAGTTTCAGCTTCAGCATCAGACCTTCCAATAAATATTCAGGGTTGATTTCCTTTCAGATTGACTGGTTTGATCTCCTTGCTGTCCAATGGACTCTCAAGAGTCTTCTTCAGCACCACAATTTGAAAGCATCAATTCTTTAGTGCTCAGCTTTCTTTATGGTTCAACTCTCACATCTGGAAAAACCATAGCTTTGACTATCCAGACCTTTGTCGGCAAAATGATGTCTGCTTTTAATACACTCCCTACCTATTTCCATAGGCACTCAGCTAATTTTCTACAACAGAGATTCCATGTTTAGAAACTTTTAGAGGGATATTTTATAGTCAAATGCTCTACTACTGAGCTTTAAAACCTTTTACCCCTTTAAAGAGAGATTGTGAACCTAAGAAAGCAGCCAAAAGATGCTGAAGCTGAAGCTCCAATACTTCGGCCACCTGATGCGAAGAGCCGACTCATTCGAAAAGACTCTGATGCTGGGAAAGATAGAAGGGGATGACAGAGACCGAGATGGTTGGATGGCATCACCGACTCAATGGACATGAGTTTGAGCAAGTTCCAGGAGATACTGAAGGACAAGGAAGCCTGGAGTGCTGCAGTCCACGGCGTTGCAAAGAGTCAGACACGACTGAGCGAACAACAAGAAAGCAGCCAGACCTACTGTTCACCTTCCATGTAAAACACCTCGTGTTCCACAAGAACAAAAGCTTCAAGGATTCTGAGGTCTTTCATTCCAATTTTCTCATAGCGGTTGGAATGCTCCAATTCAGAAAAGATATTTTAATGTAAAGGCATGCGTGCATGCTAAGTTGCTTCAGTTGTGTCCAACTAATTGCAACCCTATGGACTGTAGCTGCCAGGGTCCTCTGCCAGTGGAATTCTCCAGGCAAGAATACTGGAGTGGGTTGCCATGCCCTCTTCTGGGGGATCTTCCCAACCCAGGGATCAAACCCAGGTCTCCCGCATTGCAGGCAGATTCTTTACTGAATCTGTCTGAGCCATCAGGGAAGCCCCAAGATGTGTATATCCACTCTTTCTTTATTCCATCCCATGGTGATGAATATTTGTTTCCTGAACTCTTTGCTTCTACAAATAATTATTCAGCAAATCTATTTGTGCGTATCCCCGTTATCTGTATATTTTCTCACGTGAACACACATGCATCTGTGTATGGCCAGGAGAATTACTGAGATGTAGGGTATGTACATATTTAATTTCTCTAAGTACTGCTTGTCTGATCACATTCTGAGTGTAAACGTCAAACTACCATTGGTATTAATAGCTCTGTATTCTTTGAGACTATTATGTTCATAATCCTTTTGATTTATTGTTCATTTTACAGGTATGTAATTTCCATCTTTATTCCTTCTGATGTTTTCCACCACACAATTTTATTTCTATTCTTATAACTACTGTGCAGTTCTTCTTGTTGTTAATATTTGCCTGGTGTTTTTATATGGGTGTTGGAATCCTTTTACTTAAATGTGTGTCTTAGATAGTATAATGCTGAATCTTTTCTAAATCTAATTTGAGAGTCTCTTTTTATTCATTTATTGAAACTACTGTTATATCAGAGTACACTTTCTACCACCTTACCCTGCGTTTTCAATTTACAATGTTTTCTTTGTTTGCTCACCCACCCCACAATCTATTACCTTTCACTGGTTAGTGAAGTGAAAGTCGATCAGTCCTGTTGGACTCTTTGCAACCCCACGGATATACAGTCCATGAAATTCTCCAGGCCAGAATACTGGAGTGGGTAGCCTTTCCCTTCTTCAGGGGATCTCCCCAACCCAGGGACTGAACCCAGGTCTCCTGCATTGCATTCTTTAAAGTTGGATTCTTTACCAACTGAACTATCAGGTAAACCCTTCACTGGTTAAACTGAATATTATTCAGTTTTAAAAGTTTTAAATCCAGATTTTAAAGCTGTATGTTCTACTTTCATTCCTCTGGCAGCTATGCCTAACTTCTTAAGACTCAACTTATGTTTCGTCTCTATCATCTACAAAACCAAATTGATGTCTCTATTCTGAATGAGACCAAGAACCCTCTGACCTCCTTTGCCACCTCACTACTTGCTATGTTGACATCGTCTATGGTTTTAATTGCAGAATCTTATGAATATCCTTATTTTAACTGCTTATGAAAAAAACATTAATATTTGTGGTTTTCTTTTCACTTACTCTTATTTCCCACACTTATCTACTCTTAGATTTATTTTTCTTTTTACTCAAGAGCAGTTTTTTTCTAAAATGTCATAGATGAGTCCTTCAGAGTCTCATATACTTGTGAATGTCTATTTAAATCAACACTGTGAGAATAGTAGTCCATTGTATTTTATAGGCAGTGTTGATACTGAGAAATTAGATGTAAGTTACATTCTTTTCCTTTACTATGTCTTAACTTCATTATAATGCATCAGTTCTTAACCTTTGGGGAGCAATTTGGTACTATCTATACCTCTCTTCCCAAGGAAATGTTTTCTATGAATGACAGTCACAGAATTATAAAAGAAACGAATACACTTATCAAAGCATTTAAAACAGCACGTTCATTTTACAATATGTTTGCTCATTACCAGTACTTTAAATAATAGGACGTAGAATCAGGTCTTATGACTGCTCATAACTCATAATTTCAAATTCATCTTGGTCTTTATGATTATGATATTTCCAAAAATCTAGAACATAGAAAATCTATGATTTTTTGGTTAAAAATAGTGATACAAAAGTGGCTAACGCTACTGTGATTTTTCCTACATTTCTAATTGAAGCAAATGCTGAATTTCTTTTAGAGGTTAGTGAAAAATGATCCTGTTAGCCTTTTCCCATCTGTGTTGTCAAGCTTTCTCTCATTTTATGTACAACTGGAGTGGTGGGCCTCTGGTTAAGTGAGAACTACAGCTGTAGGTGTAGGTGGAAGAGATTTTTTTCTTATCTACTCCGTTCATCACTTCATGGGCTCCTTCTTTCTGAAGTCTAATATTGTTTATTCCAGAAAATTCTGGCCCCTTATTTCTTCACATAGTTCCGTCCTGCATCATTCTTTTCTCTTCCTCTGAGCTTATTGTCATGTAAATAGTGACACTTCTGCGTCCACCCTCCATAACTTTTCTTCCGTTCTTTCACTCTCTTTGTCCCTTATTGTCGACCTTGAGGAGGACTGACTGACCCAGGATCCCAACCCACTGAAGCATTCTTCTGCTCTGTCTATTCTGTTTTTCGACACTTACAGGTGTTTCATTCTCAGTACCCCCAGCCAGTTCTCCTTCGTGAACCTGTCATCGCCCATGTCTCCATCCTGAAGGAATCCTGATGCTCACTTACAGCTGCATCACATCAGTGCAACGATGACGACATCAGTGCGACGATGACGACATCAGTGCGACGAAGACTACGTGAGTGCGACGATGACGTCAGTGCGACTATGATGACGTCAGCGCATTGATGATGGCGTCAGTGTGACAAAGACGACGTCAGTGCAATGATGTCGACGTCAGCGTGACGAAGACGACGTCAGTGTGACAAAGACGACGTCAGTGCAATGATGTCGACGTCAGTGCAATGAAGACGACGTCAGTGCGACAAAGACGATGTCAGTGCAACAATGACGACGTCAGTGCAACAATGACGACGTCAGTGCAACAATGACATCAGTGCGACCATGTCGACGTCAGTGCGATGATGATGATGTCAGTGCAATGATGTTGACGTCAGTGCAATGATGACGACAGACGACATCTCCTGGGTTAGCTATCTGTTAGCTGCCTGTCCCAACACAGCTCGTGCTGTCGTCTGCTCTGCATAGTATTTGCTATCTTCAGGGGTCCTGTCCAGTCACATATGTCCCGCCGAGATTACCCAGTGACTCTTTTGCTCTCGTCGCACACGCACACACACCGCACAGGCCCCGAGCTGAGCTTCTGGTGCAGAGTCGAGGGTGGGAGGAAACACCCACCTTGGGATGTAGAGGTGCCCATGCCCCCCTGTCCCAGCCCCTCCTGTCCCCACCTCTGCGCCTCCCTCACGTCCCTGCACCTGGCTTCAGAGGGGCTCCCCCCGTCATGTGCTGCGGCTAACCCTTAAGCCAGTGCTGGATCTTCACCTGCTGAACCCACTCTCACCACACATTCCCTCACTAATAATGACCAGGTGGACTCTTTACCAACTGAGCTATTGACAGTTCAGTTCAGTCGCTCAGTCCTGTCCGACTCTTTGCGACCCCATGAATCGCAGCATGCCAGGCCTCCCTGTCCATCACCAACTCCCGGAGTTCACTCAGACTCATGCCCATCGAGTCAGTGATGCCATCCAGCCATCTCATCCTCTGTCGTCCCCTTCTCCTCCTGCCCCCAATCCCTCCCAGCATCAGAGTCTTTTCCAATGAGTCAACTCTTCGCATGAGGTGGCCAAAGTACTGGAGTTTCAGCTTCAGCATCGTTCCTTCCAAAGAAATCCCAGGGCTGATCTCCTTCAGAATGGACTGGTTGGATCTCCCTGCAGTCCAAGGGACTCTCAAGAGTCTTCTCCAACACCACAGTTCAAAAGCATCAATTCTTCGGTGCTCAGCTTTCTTCACAGTCCAACTCTCACATCCATACATGACCACTGGAAAAACCATAGCCTTGACTAGATGGACCTTTGTTGGCAAAGTAATGTCTGCTTTTCAATATTTTATCTAGGTTGGTCATAACTTTCCTTCCAAGGAGTAAGCCTCTTTTAATTTCATGGCTGCAGTCACCATCTGCAGTGATTTTGGAGCCCCAAAAAATAAAGTTTGACACTGTTTCCACTGTTTCCCCATCCATTTCCCATGAAGTGATGGGACTGGATGCCATGGTCTTCGTTTTCTGAATGTTGAGTTTTAAGCCAATTTTTTCACTCTCCACTTTCACTTTCATCAAGAGGCTTTTGAGTTCCTCTTCACTTTCTGCCATAAGGGTGGTGTCATCTGCATATCTGAGGTTATTGATATTTCTCCCAGCAATCTTGATTCCAGCTTGTGCTTCTTCCAGCCCAGCATTTCTCATGATGTACTCTGCATAGAAGTTAAATTAGCAGGGTGACAATATACAGCTTTGACGTAGTCCTTTTCCTATTTGGAACCAGTCTGTTGTTCCATGTCCAGTTCTAACTGTTCTTCCTGACCTCCATACAAATTTCTCAAGAGGCAGGTCAGGCGGTCTGGTATTCCCATCTCTTTCAGAATTTTCCACAGTTTATTGTGATCCACACAGTCAAAGGCTTTGGCATAGTCAATAAAGCAGAAATAGATGTTTTTCTGGAACTCTCTTGCTTTTTCCATGATCCAGCAGATGTTGGCAATTTGGTCTCTGGTTCCTCTGCCTTTTCCAAAACCAGCTTGAACATCAGGAAGTTCACGGTTCACATATTGCTGAAGCCTGGCTTGCAGAATTTTGAGCATTACTTTACTAGCGTGTGAGATGAGTGCAATTGTGCAGTAGTTTGAGTTTTCTTTGGCATTGCCTTTCTTTGGGATTGGAATGAAAACTGACCTTTTCCAGTCCTGTGGCCACTGCTGAGTTTTCCAAATTTGCTGGCATATTGAGTGCAGCACTTTCACAGCATCATCTTTCAGGATTTGAAATAGCTCAACTGGAATTCCATCACCTCCACTAGCTTTGTTCATAATGATGCTTTCTAAGGCCCACTTGACTTCACATTCCAGGATGTCTGTCTCTAGGTGAGTGATCACACCATCGTGATTATCTGGGTTGTGAAGATCTTTTTTGTACAGTTCTTCTGTGTATTCTTGCCACCTCTTCTTATTATCTTCTGCTTCTGTTAGGTCCATACCATTTCTGTCCTTTATCGAGCCCATCTTTGCATGAAATGTTCCCTTGGTATCTCTAATTTTCTTAAAGAGATCTCTAGTCTTTCCCATTCTATTGTTTTCCTCTATTTCTTTGCATTGATCGCTGAAGAAGGCTTTCTTATTTCTCCTTGCTATTCTTTGGAACTCTGCATTCAGTTGCTTATATCTTTCCTTTTCTCCTTTGCTTTTCATTTCTCTTCTTTTCACAGCTATTTGTAAGGCCTCAGGAAGATCTCAAAAATAACCCAGTCAAATAGGCCTTTCCCATATTCCTCTCCTACTTGGCCTCAGGTATCATTTAAGACACATAAACACGCCTTCCGGGCAGCCCTGACCTCAGAACACCAGTTCTGTCCTCAGCCTCTCCAGCTCCCAGCTCCTCTCCCACTCCATCCCAACCCTCGCTTTTTTTTCTGCTGTCTCCATCTTGGGAGCTCATGCAGCCTGCGAGGTTGGTGATGAGAGCTGTGCTGATCCCTCCCAGATCCATAAATCCAGCCTGTATCTGGGACTGAGGTCTGCAAATGCTTGCTTGGAGCCTGAGAGTGAGAGAGTGTGAGCTAACAGCTCTGATTCTTGGCTGCAGATGAAACAGCTCTGATTCTTGACTATGTGTGTGAGAGAGAGAACACGGGACATAAGACCAACAGAAAGAAGATGCTAATTTTGCTCCAGAGATGAGCAGAACACATCATATGAGCATATGTGCATGCTATTGCTTCAGCCCTATCTAACTCTTTGTGACCCCATGGACTGTAACCCACCAGGCTCATCTGTCCATGAGATTCTCCAGGCAAGAATACTGGAGTGGGTTGACATGCCCTTCTCCAGGGTATCTTCCTGACCCAGGGATCGAATGCATACCTTGGCAGGCATGTTCTTTACCACTAGCACCACCTGGGAAGATATTTGTAAAAAAAAATGTTTAGACAGAGTTGTAAGCTAATGTATTTGAAATTTGGCTTGGTATTGAAGTTTACTGAAGTAACTATTAGTAATTTAAAATATAGATCCTGCTGGGATCTGGAGGTTTATCACCAGACCCTCTGTCTGCCCCCACTTCCTTGAGGGACTTGGAGTCATAAGACCCGCTGCAATGATGGTCCTCTGAAATAGCACTGTCAGACCAAAAGTAGAGAAATAACCAACTTCCCCCCCCCCCCCCCGCATCAGGAGCCAGAGCTCATCACTGCTCTGATTTTGAAAATGAAGTATGAAGCTTTTGCTTCATGTGACAAGAAAATATACATATGACTTCAAGGATAGCATGAAGCAAGCATCTCCTCTTTGTGGCCTAGAGACCAGGTTGAGCATCCATATGTCCAAATTTCTGATTCTGAACTCTTGAGTGTTACATTCCCTTTCAAGCTTCAGCCATCCCAGGACAGTACTCTGCCAAGGGGTGGATAATTCATCTCAGATAGTAATCATTCTGTTAGCATTTCCCATACCTAAGCACAGCAATGCCTAGAAACTTGTTAAAAAGCTGGCAAAGAGTCTCATATGATGCAAGCCCAAAATCAAGATGTAGCTACAGCATTGCAAGAGCGCTGAGTTACCCAGGGAACTCTACTCAATACTCTGTAGTGACCTATATGGGAAAAGAATCTGAAAAAGGGTGTATGTATGGATCAGTTGTACATATACATATGTGGACACCACAAACCAACACAACATTGTAAATCAATTATACTCAAATTTAAAAAATTTTTTTATTTTTAAAAGAGTGCTGACTTCATAGCTAGAAAGCCCAGGGGTGAACTATGGCCTCTTACTACCTGCGTGTGTGCGTGCATGCTAAACCAATTCAGTCCTGTCTGACTCTTTGCAACTCTATGGATTGTAATCCACCAGGCTCCTCTGTCTATGGGGATTTTCCAGGCAAGAATACTGGAGTGGGTTTCCATGCCCTCCTCCAGGGGATCTTCTTGACCCAGGGATCAAACCCACATCTCTTATATCTATGTAACTCTGGGCAACTCCATTCTCTTGGTCTCAGTTTCCTTAGCTGTAAAATAAAAATGATAATTGCCTTTGAGAGTGAACACAAAAATGTAAAGTTTGAAACAGTACCTGGAGAAGCTAGTATTCAATTAATATTAGTTTTTTAAATAGCTAATACTTTAGCATGCTTGCCTTGCACCATGGCCTCTGGAATGAATTAGGACCTCTTAGCATCATCCCCATTAGGGAACAATTCACATTCAGACACATATGAGTGCCCTCTGCTCCCAGAAACCCGGTTATCTTCTCCATCTCGATTTTGAAGTTTTCTTCTCATTTAGATACTTTGGATTCACCTATTTTGCATGTCCTCTACTCAGAGGACATGGGAAATTCATGCAGTGATAATGAACTTTAAAAAGATCCATCCTATTGAATGATGTTACAAATGAGAACTCGGGAGCATTATCTGAAGAAGCAATCCTCCAAAGCCCCGCTCTAGAGTGTGGATAAACATTTTCACGTATGCCCTCCAATATCCAACCGACAGAGGCATCCCTGATCAGTACCTGTCAATCACGCAGCTCTACGCTGAGGAACATAAGCTCACATCCTTGAAGTCCCTCCATTACTAAAGAATCTGGGCCATTCTGAGGTCCTCAGCTTAACCAGATAGCTGGGTTTTTCACATCTGTACTGACACTACAAGGTTTTTTCCATGTTCAAGTTGACAGTCAAGATCTAAGAGACAATGCTAACTTGGAAAACAAACACGGTAGGAGCAGCATCAGTCACTCTGGGGGCCCAGCCTGTCCAGGCACCAAACACACAACTGCTTTTGCCCCCCAGCCTGCATGGCCAGGTCTGACTGCAGTGAAGAGCCAGGGGCTGGGTGGGTCACCGGGACACAGGAATCTCAGCTCTGTTTCTCATCTGTATTTTATGCCAGCCAGTCACGCATTCAATGCCTCTATGCCAACTCAGGTGGTACAGTGGTAAAGAATCTGCCTGCCAATACAGGAGACCCGAGTTCAATTCCTGAGTCAGGAAGATCCCCTGGAGAAGGAAATGGCAACCCACTTCAGTATTCTTGCCTGGGAAATCCCATGGACAGAGGGGCCTGGTGGGCTACAGTCCATGAGGTCATAAAGAGTCAGACATGACTTAACAATTGAGCGCGTGCCGGCTCACAGCTCCCCCAATCCAGATGCAGTCCCCCACAGAAGACAAGACAAGAAAAACACTCAACCTAACCCTGAACCTCCCAAGGAAATAGTCCAATTAGACAATAGGAAAGTGGACTCCAAGATTACTATCTCAGGCAGGCCTGGACCAGCCCAGGCTTGAAGTTAACCCTTTACTCACTGTACTGGTCTGCTCAGTCTGCCCTGAGAAAATATCACAGACTGTGGCTTAAACAGCAGAAATCCATTTCCCACAGTTCTGGAAGCTGGAAGTGCAAGATCAAGGTGCTGGCAGGGCTGGTTTCTCCTGAGGCCTTGGCTAGCTCACCTGTGTCTTCCTACACGCCCATTTTCTGTGTGCCTGCGTCCTGGTACCTCTTCCTCTCCTGACAAAGGACACCCCTCAGAGTAGATTAGGGACCACCCTTGTGTCCTCATTTACTCTTAGTTACCTCTTTAAGGGTCCAACCTCCAAATGTAGTCACGGTGGGTGTTGGGGCTTCAGCATAGGAATTTTGGGGTGATAAAATGCTCATGGGGTCACAAAAAGTCAGACACGACTGAGCAACTGAACTGAAACCACTCATGATGCCTCTCATATCAGATTTGTGTACTGCTCTTAGCCATACTTAATTTCCAACTCTGTGCTTCTATAGAATTCTGTCTGTACTGAATAAGAGGAATAATACTAAACATCTGCCATTAACTGAGCATTAGTACAGAGGGGAGTATCCTTATTACTGTTATTAATATGACCCTGGCTTCCCAAGTGGTGCTAGTGGTAAAGAATCTTCCTGCCAATGCAGGAGACATGAGACATGTATTCAATCCCTGGATTAGGAAGATCCTCTGGAGGAGGGCATGGCAACCCACTCCAGTATTTGTGCCTGGAGAATGCCATGGACGGAGGAGCCTGTCGGGCTACAGTCCAGGGGGTCACACAGTCAGACCTGACTGAAGCGACTTAGCATGCAGCATGCATGCTAGGTGTATATGTTTGTCAATTTCATCCATGAGGAGACTGAGGCTCAAAGAGGAGCGGGGAAGATCGAGCAGGGAGCCGCAGAGCTGACACCCAGGTGTAGGGCTTTGTGAGCTCAGTTCATGCTCTCCTCGCTTGTTTGCTGCCCCTCCTGTCACACTGCACCTCACACCATAGTATGGCTGTGATTACATTTGTATCAACCTGTGGGCAACAAGTACGTCTCCTCTGTCTTTTTATTTTTATTTATTTTTTAATGTATTTTTTGGCTGCGCTGGGTCTTCATTGCTGCACATGAGCCTTCTCTAGTTGCGGTGAGTGGGGGCCACTCTTCGTTGTGGGTAACGGGCTTCATAGCGGTGGCTTCTCTCATTGTGGAGCACGGTCTCTCGAGTGTGGGTTCAGTAGTTGTGGCACATGGGCTTAGTGTGCCACACTCAGGGCTCTGGGATCTTCCCTGACCAGGAATTGAACACATATCCCCTGCATTGACAGGGAGATTGTCAACCACCGGACCAGCAGGGAATTCCTCCTCCCAGTGCCGTAACTCGTGAGCTGGTGGCTTTGCTTCTCTTGGCAGTTCCTGTCTCACCTCCCTTCCCTCACCACCCTCCCCCTGCCTGCAGGGAAGTGCCCCCTGACCTCTGTCTTCCCAGGGCTTTTGTCCTTGGATACTCTTTCTGGCAGTTTCTCAGTGGGATGTGCCCTAAGGGCTCCATTTGAAACAGGAATTCCCCTGGGACTTCCTTGGTGGTCCAGGGATTAAGACTCCACCCTTCCATCCCTCCCATCCCTGGTCTGGGAACAAAGATCCCATATGGCGCAGCCAAAAAATAAAAACAAATAAATAAAATAGGGGTCTCCCCCACCCCACTCCAGATCCCACCTAACCCGCACTGACTTCAAACGCGGCATAACTTACTGAGCTTTTTGTTAAATTTCCTTCTCCCTCGGCAAGAATGTAAGCTCTGCAAGGGCAAAGACTTGTGTGTGTTTTGTGTCACAGTACCTTCTAAACATCTAGACGAGGATTAGGAGCCATAAAATTAATACTTATTGAATGGATAAATTAGATTCTGTGTGTGTGAGCTTTGGTGAAGTTTCTCTCTATGGCGAGTGACTGACCTGTCTCTCAGGGCACAGGTGCTCTGGAACCCAACTTAGCTCCTTAGAAAACTATTAAGCTCCTAGTTTGAGGACAGTGTTTTTTAGAATTCCTCCTGATCATTAGTTTCACCCTTTATGTTTAATTTAATACCTGATTATTTTGCCCCAATCTTCTGTACCTTTGATGACTGTATTATTCATTATGGGTAGTTACAGCATTTTCATAATTAATCTTTAATTGCAATACTTGAATAGCATTTCACATGGAAAATGATTTACAAATTAAACCCACGTCTCCCCTTGGGTAATTATCAGAGGTCTGACTAATGTGCGTGAGGCCCTCACGTGGCACGGGGCTCTCTTCAGTGACAATGTGTTGATTTTCTAATTAACGAAGGTTAAGTAGCATTTTTGCTTGCAGACCTACAATTTAAACTTATGACATTTGTCACCAAGACAGATTTCTATAGAGCAGACAACTTGAACTCAAATAATTATCACTGGCTCTAGTGCATTAGCATCCTTTGCATAATATTTAATGACCGTTTTCAGGACAAAAGACTTTTCTTCATATTGACTAGGTCAGTAAAAGTACTTTCCAGCTCACTGACCCATTTCAGAAATTAGGGACCATCTAAAAAAAGAATGTAAGTTATTTGGTTTTCCTTTATAGAGAGGGAAATGGCATTCCACTTGCCTTCTTTATAAATTAAGAAAATACTGTAAAACTTTATTTAATCAATGCAACAAATACAAATTAGACTATAGCTGTATGCTATGGTCAATTAAGGAAAGAAGCAGGGGGAAGGTCAGGCAGCAGTGCAAAGAGGGAAAAGGAAGCAAAAAGAAATTTAGGAGAAATTGAGAGTAATTTGCTGAAAGGTAGAGAGGGAGACACACAAGCCTCCAGGGAGAGATTGTGCATCATGGACCAGAGTAATTCATAGCTGGAAGGACCCGAGACATCCAGTGCAGCCTCCTTTATGGAGAGTAAAGACTGATGCTGAGAGAAGGATGCTGAGATTTGATTGAAGCCACAGAGCTGACCAAAAACAGTCAGCAGTCAATAGGGAGAGAGCCATACAAACACAAAGGCAGGAAGGAAGACTGGCGGGTGTAAGAACTCAGAAAGAACAGGTCCAGAAGGAACCAAAGAGGCTAAATCCTCTCACTGAATGAAGTTTGTTTATGTACATAATGAAGCATATACACATATCTCTAAATACTTATTTTGATACAATTAAACTATGAATTAAGCTATACATACTTTCTCTGACAACTGAAACTTACTAAATCTCCATTTTTATCAGATTGTCATTTAGAGTCTTTTAACAAGTCTCTTCAAACTCTCAACCATTGCTGACACCCTTAAATATGCATTATTTCAAAATTAATGTACATCCCAGATAGATTAAAGAATGAAATGTTAAAAGAAGTAAAATCATAAAAGTTCTAGAAGAAAATATAGTTTAAAAATTATATTATTTTGGATTAGAAAAAGTTATTATAAGTCTAATATCAAAGGCAGAAATCATAAAAATAAGATAGATGTGACTACATAAACATCAAAACCTTTCGTAGGGAAAAAGAAACATTATGTACAAGTTAACAGATGCAAACTGGAAGGATGTAGTTGCCAAATTTATTACAAAAAGTTAAAGCCCCAAATATTGTTATCAATCAATAAGAAATGTATCTTCTCCTGTATTACTGTGTTAGTCTCTCAGTCATGTCTGATTCTTTGCAATCCCGTGGACTGTTGCCCACCAGGCTCCTCTGTCCATAGGATTCTCCTGGCAAGAATATTGGAGTGGGTTGCTATTCCCTTCTCCACTTCCCCCCAAAAAACAAAGGTCATGAAGAAACCAAAAAATAGAAATGAGAAAAAAAAAAAATTATTCAACTCACAGTATTGAAGCAATGCAAATTAAAAGAATGAACTCTTTCCCCACCCTCCAGCCTATAAATTCGAAAAGATTCTGTCTAGTATTAGAATCGTTGTGGAGAAGACAGGGGTCTGATACCCTACTGGTGAAATATAATACAAATTAATAAAGTCTTCTAAGAGGGAAATATATTGTAAATGACTTTAAAACGTATATTCCCTTGTACCCAGCAATTACACGTCTGAGAATTAATTCTAAGGAAAAACTGGACAGCATGAAAAGGTTGTTACAAGGCTGTTTATTACAGTATCATATACAGTGGAAATTGGAATACGCTGCTTAAAGCCCAAAGGTAGGGGAATGACAAAATAACTTACAGTGTTTTGCAGGCTGGGCTGCTGTGCAGATGTTAAACAAGATGTTCTATTTGAATATTTATTGCTGGGGAAGTGTTTTATGATATGTTAAATGAGAAAAGCAAATTTCAAAGCAATGTGCATACCCCGCTTTTTCCTTTGTTTTATTTTTTACACATAGGTATGTTCACAGATAAAAGAGAGAAAAGCTATTTGCTAAGAATGAAGGTAATTCTATCTGAGTAGCATTACAGATTCTCTTTTTCATTTTGCTTATCAGTGTGTTTATGGTTTCCACAATGAAAAACTATTATATTTGTAACCAGGGGAAGGAGAGGCAGACATCTAAAAACACAGATTTAAAATTTTCAGCATATTTTGGCAGGATATAATTATTTTAATTGAGTAGTGATGAAAATTTAAATGATGAGGCATTTATTGAACAAAAGACCCTTTGGAAAAACCCTTATTGCAAGAACAAAAGCCATAGCTGATAAAATGATAGATGCCAAATGGAAATTTTAGCACACAAATGGTGACTCATGGATTGAAATTCTTCAAATCATAGCTAAGGCCCAAATTCTCCACAGCCCAGAAGTGTGCAAAGGTGCTGATGAGCAGATTGCAAAATGGGAAATTCTTCAAAGTGGTTGTTTTTAGTAACTTCTTTTGCCATCTACTCTCCCACAGCTATTGAAATGGGCATTGGACTCCCTTCAATTAATCCTCTTCTATTTAAATATTTTATTAGAAGGAATAATCCCTGGAGAATCATCACTCAAATCTCAGTACTACCCAATGAGAGAACTGCAAGGCTTGGGTTTACAAAGATAGTAGTGCAAGTCATATGCCATTTCACGGCTGAGGATACACAGGCATAAACAAAGGCTGATCCATCTCTGCAACTAAAGCCTCTGATCCACAAGCCCTGTCTGTTGAGTCGTGTAATTGCACACTTTTTCTCAAGATACTGGAATAAGTGATCAGAATCCATCTCCAGTGTGCAACCTCACCCAAAGTCTGCCAATCCTATTGACCATGCTGTCTTAAAGACATCTAAATCTACACCTCAGAAACACGTATGTCTGTGCCCTCCAGACCCTGAAGATCTTCTGTATTAGACGATCATCACAGAACAGAGTCTAAAACCATAGCTCAAGAATAAGACAGAGCTGACAGTGCCCTGGCACTGCAGAGTTATGAGTCCTAAGTACAGGACTTCATGTCTCTAAACCTCAGTTTTGTTATCCAAATAATTAGGGCAAGATAACAATGTATGGATGTGAGAATTGGACTATAAAGAAAGCTGAGCACTGAAGAATTGATGCTTTTGAACTGTGGTGTTGGAGAAGACTCTTGAGAGTCCCTTGGACTGCAAGGAGATCCAACCAGTCCATTCTGAAGGAGATCAGTCCTGGGTGTTCTTTGGAAAGACTGATGTTGAAGCTGAAACTCCAATACTTTGGCCACCTGATGCGAAGAGCTGACTCATTGGAAAAGACCCTGATGCAGGAGAAGAAGGGGACGACAGAGGATGAGATGGTTGGATGGCATCGCCGACTCAATGGACATGGGTTTGGGTAGACTCCGGCAGTTGGTGATGGACAGGGAGGCCTGGCATGCTGCAGTTCATGGGGTCACAAAGAACTGGACACGACTGAGTGACTGAACTAACTAACTAACAATGCCTACCTTGTCAGGTTGTTGTAAGATTTAGGTGAATATCATACATAAGGTGCTTAGTAGAATACCTACTACATTGCCCTCAATAAAAGAGTAACTTTCACTTTATTAACCATATCTCTTTTTTTCTAAATCCCCATCAGATTTCTTTTAATAAGTTTAACTATTATCATTGTATTTAATTTCCAGAAGAGCTGTTAGTCTAAAACCCAGGCACATTTATAAATTTGAGTTCCTCTTTTTTTGTACCAGCTGCTTAAAAAATCATAGCAAAGGTTATTATAGACACAATCCACTTGTGATATATTAACAATTCTCCAATGAATTCTGCTATGAAATTTGTTAAGAATATTTTAATATTTTCATGCTCATAAACTCTAACTCCATAACTTAGAAAATCACAGTGAACTTGCTTTTTGTGTTATGTGTCTTGAAATGGCATTTAAACAAAGGCAATAAAATCTAAACTGACCTGGTAATAAATGTGGTATAGTTGACTTCTGTGTGAAATCGTCAATTCCAATTTCCAACAACTCCAGACAAGGAGCTCTGGGAATCCTTAACATGAATTTCAAAGCAAAGCTTTTCTTGAGACAAGAAGAACCAGGACTTACAACCACATTCCAAATGGATTTACTTCTTCTGACTAATTGACTTGTTAACTATGCTAATATATTCATATCCCTCTGCCTTTTTATATCTCTTCCAGTAGATAGTGCTGTGGAATATAACAACGTGAGATTAAAAACCAAGGAACTTAGAGATTCGTATGAACTTCTCTCCTAAGGAAACCAGATTAGACTTCCAAAACAGCTTATAAAATTTGTGTGTGTCTCCAAGCATTTTAGTTCTGTAGCAAATTTATTGCTTCTCCCAAGACAGCCTCTTTTTTAAGTAGGCGTTATAGCCTAAGGGGGGGAAGTTGCAAGCTCTTCTATTGACAGTAAGAGAGCCTGCAGCACTTGGCAGTCTCTCTCCTCCCACAGTGGTCCAAGGCATGAGGAATGAAATAGGAGCCGCGGCAGAGGTGATTCTGTCTGAGCTCCGTGCCTTCTGTCTTCCAGGTGGTGCTGGAGGCCAGCAGGGCTTCCTGGGCTGTATCCGCTCCCTAAGGATGAATGGGGTGACTCTGGACTTGGAAGAGAGAGCCAAGGTCACATCTGGTTTCAAATCCGGGTGCTCAGGGCACTGCACCAGCTACGGAGCCAACTGTGAGAATGGAGGCAAGTGCATAGAGAAGTACCATGGCTATTCCTGCGATTGCTCCAACACAGCCTATGATGGAACATTTTGCAACAAAGGTAGGTCAGAACCAGTTTCCAGAGCCACGTTTAGATATCTTTGAAGCCCAGATCATCTGTTGAATTGCTCTTCAGCTGGCATACGGGTACTTCACTCCAAGGGTAAAGTGTTTGGAATTTTTCTCCCATCATAAGTAGGAAGTCCCCTAAAACAATCCCTTCATCTTTGTTGTTCATTAAGAAGAGAAAAGCTTTGAGTGTGGTGCAGAGTTTCCCCCTAAATTCAAGCAAACTTTGAAGTGACTAGAACATTACAGAGCAAATAGCCACGCCATGCCTTAACAATGAGGAATAAAGTAAGTAGCCATTGAAAGGGGTCCGTGATGGGCCTCCTGACCCTCTCAGTCGCTTGGACCTGTACATCGTGCAGTGACTCAATCTGTGCTGCCCAGTGCTCTTCATGTCCACTTCTCCCCCAGCTGCTAAGAGAATGAATTCAGGTTGGACTCACAAGAAAGCCCCTCTGTTCAATTCTTGTCACAATCATTTTTTATCACTCTTCTATAGGACACCTCAGTGGCGGGTTCTCAGCCCCCTCAAAGTGCAGGAATACTGAGATACTACATCTAATAATGCAGTAACATGTAACAATGTTACTGCCTTATTTCAGTCTTGAAGGAGTAACCCCTAATAAATTCAGCAAAGCCAATCAGCTGACTCCAAGAACCTGGTGTGTATGGCTGTTGTCATTCAGGATACACTCGGTAATCTTGCATAACCAGAAGAAATTCACACACCTGGCCTGTGGCTTCTTTTCTACTTGTAAGCAAGAGGGCTGGGGAGAGGCAGAGCTGACCCTCTTCTCAAGCTACAATTGAAATGCATGTAACTCACTCTTCTCTTTCTAAATGAATGTATAGCGTTTGGGTAAAGTTTTCTGTAAATGGTTGGTGCATCTCTTTATAAGAAGCTTTACATAAGTAGCCTTTTCATACTCTGATGAATACATGGAGGGTTGTTTATGCTGCCATCATTCACACAAGATGCCACACAGAAGGAGGAATTGTTCCCTAACACTCTCTGTACATCCAGCCTACTGTCTCACAGTGCTGTCATGTAAGCATGTAAATTTGGTCAGACTGGGCTTGAAGGATGAGCATGAGACAACAACCAAGGTGGAAAGGAACACCACTGCTGAATAATCCACAGCGCATTAGCACTGCTGTTACAGAGCATTCTCCCACTTGCAACAACATGGTTCCATGGTTTTCTGGTGTCACACAATGGGAAGGGTTTGCAGAACACATTAATTTTGCACTTGTAGAAATGACAGCCTTGCAATTACCATTCATTGTGCTTGATGCTAATTTAATGTAGTCATTCCCTTGCCAAAGTGGTGTCTGAATGCAATCAAGTGAGCGCTAATGTCTGAGAGATTCCACTGCATAAGTACCAATTTAAAGAAAATCATGAGCCCCTTATTTTTGGAGAGTTAGGTTAAGTACAGTAGCTCACACACAACCTCTGGGGGTTAATAGGCAATATTCACAAACAGAAAGATGAGAGTATATACCCTTCTGCCTTGCCAGTTCTTGAGATGGAGTCCAAGAAAGCCTGTGAATTCCCAGTGACATTATTTCAAAGGGTTTACATTAAAAATCCCTAAATATTCTCTTAATACCTGTTTAGCAGGGTGAGTTTACATTTGACTCAGTTTATGGCTTTACCAAAAAAGACTGAAAACAGCAAACTGTATTTGGAAAGTATCTGTGGGCATCCTTCTGGGTCAAGACAAGTATTCTCTTGACCTGGGGAGGATGAAGGTGGTGCTGATTGAGAGGAATCAGAAAAGCTTCACCTGCACGTAGGCAGGCTCATTCCCAGATGGGGTCTTCCAGCCGAGGCCTGCGGCCAGGTGGTGCCTCTGATCTGGGTTTCACCTCCCAGAGCATCAGCTCCTGTGACCACACCCTCCAGGGGTCTACAGCCACATGACTCAGCCTCCAGAGAGAGCAACCACAGTCATCTGCCTAAGAGTGAGCTCGTGAAAGTCCTTTGCAGGCAGGCTTCCTCAGGCTTCTCTGATAGCTCAGTTGGTAAAGAATCTGCCTGCAATGCAAGAGACCCCAGTTTGATTCCTGGGTTGGGAAGATCCCCTGGAGAAGGAATAGGCTACCCACTCCAGTATTCTTGGGCTTCCCTTGTGGCTCAACTGTAAAGAATCCGCCTGCAATGCAGGAGACCTGGATTCAGTCCCTGGGTTGGGAAGATCCCCCAGAGAAGGGAAAGGCTACCCACTCCAGTATTCTGGCCTGGAGAATTCCATGGGGTTACAAAGAGTCGGACATGACTGAGCAACTTTCACTTTACTTCACTTCCTCGGCTAGAATAGTTCTGTCCTTGTGTATGTGGACAGAGGTCCACAGAATTTTGCTGAGTTAATGAAATGGGTCTCAACATATCACACACAACATGATTAAATGTCTATACAAAATCTAACACACACACATACACACACACACACAAGGAAACATATCAAAATATTATGTTAGTCACTCAGTCATGTCCAGCTCTTGGTGACCCCATGGACTGTAACTCACCAGGCTCCTCTGTCTGTGGAATTCTTCAGGCAAAAATACTGGAGCGGGTTACCATTTCCTTCTCCAGGAGATCTTACTGACCCAGGAATCAAACCTGGGTCTCCTGCATTGCAGACAGATGCTTTACCATCTCAGCCACCAGGAAAACCCATCAAAATATTAACTGTCATTATTCCAGGGAGAGGGTGAAAACACAAATATTTATTTTCTCTTATCTTTTTGCTGTATTTTCTAATCTTTATACAATGATGAATTACCTCTTTTTTCCCTCACTTTTGCCTCTTTGGGGGAAGAACTAAGTACTAAGAAGCAGAGCCCTTACCCCATGCATTCAAGGCTCAACTACCTATGGTTAGAAAATATCTAGTTATTAACCAGAAATCATGATACCATGTAATCACACTATCTGGAATGGAGGAGCATCTCGGGTGAAAACTGCATATAATTAAATTACCTTTGAAAAATCCCTCTCTCCACGCATTCAACAGAGCCCGTTTTTTCACAAACCTTCAAAGCAGTCACCTTTCAGATGGGCCCTGAAGGAAGGCGTGCCTTGTTGGGGCCAAGCTGTATGAAAATAAAAAACACTTGTATCACACTCAGCCAGGTGAGGGGGGCATACAGGGTCTCTAGCAGGTCCCTCCTGATGATGCTCTTTGCTTTGCAGGTTTGACAGTCACTGTCCCACCAGCACAGTGTAGATAGCAGACACTCCTTTCTCTCTTCTCTGAACTCTTATCAAAAACTTCTCCTAAAACCTTTTTTTTTTTTTTCCAAATGAATCTTTAAAGATTTGATCATCACTTAAGGTGTCAGCTCTCCCAGGGAAGAGGCATTAAATAGAAAAGCTGAGTGGGGAAAAGTTCGGGTTTGGGGGAGAGCATGAGTGAAAGTTAAAGTCGCTCAGTCGTGGCTGACTCTTTGCGACCCCATGGACTATGCAGTCCATGGAATTCTCCAGGCCAGAACACTAGTGGGTAGCCTTTCCCTTCTCCAGGGGATCTTCCCAACCGGGGGATCAAACCCAGGTCTCCTGCATTGCAGGCGGATTCTTTACCAGTTGAACCACAAGGGCAGCCCAGAGAGCATGAGGGCCTCCCAAAAACTCTATAACTAGACCTCATAGCCAGTCACCTCGTCTCTACAGATAACTGTGCAATGTCCCCTCTTCTTAGAATGCCCAGCCAATAGCCACCACTTCACTCAGCGCAGACAGCGCCATCCCATGGACGGTTCCTTGGCAGCCCATTGGCTGAGACCATAGATGCCTCTGGGAGCAGGGCAAACCCAGCTTACATGGAAGGCTTGGCTGTGGGTCTGTCATACCCAGCATTAGTGGGGACCCCCACTGGGGACCCCTGGACACGCCACTGGTTGTCTTCTCTAAACGGACCTATTCCTTCTTGGACAGTCAAACCTCAAAACACATTTATGACTATCAACCTCAATTTTATTTCTAACCAGAAATTAACAACATGATTAGAAGTAAACTCTGTCTTCTCTGGGTTTTCAAGCAAGAGGGAAAGTAGCAGACCTATCGCAGCCACAGCAATTTCTGTATTAAATGTTTGTAGCTGAATACAACCACGGATTGAATAGGGTCCCTCTCTGCCAAGCACTTGTCCACCCGGAACCTCAGAATGTGACCTTGTCTGGAAATAGGCTCCTTACAGATGTAATTAATGTGGAGTCATCCTGGACTAGGGTGGGCCAGGAACACATGGGGGGCCCCCAGAAGCCCGAAAAAGCAAGGAAGGACCCTCCCCTGGAACCTTCAGAAGACGTGTGGCCCTGATAACACCTCGCTTTTTACTCTGAGCCACTATAACTGTGAGAGAATAAATTTCTGTTGTTTCAGGCCACCCAGGGTGTGAACCATTGTTAGGGCAATCATAGGAAATCAACAGAAGTGCATATGAAAACCTTTGGTGCATCTTAATTCCGTATTTAACCATGGTAACAGCTGACATTTATTGAGAACTTGCTATGTGCCAGGCAGTGTGCCAAGGTCTTTAAATATGTTAACATCACCTAATACTCATGACAGCCCTATGTTGGTACTATAATTATTTTCCCCATTTTACAGAGAAGGAACTTTAGGCACAAGAGGGTATTAGTCACTTGCCTGAGGTTCACATACCAGTAAGTAGCAGGACTGCGATTTATACGCGGGCAGTTTGACTCAAAGCCCCGGTTCTTCACCATCACTGTGTATTACTGCTTCTCACCAGGGCATGGTCCTTCATGTTTGTTTAGGCGCTCAGTCCTGTCCGACTCTGCGACCCCATGGACTGTAGCCACCAGGTTCCTCTGTCCATGGGATTCCCCAGGCAAGAATACTGGAGAGGGCTGCCATTTCCTTCTCCAGGGGATCTTCCAGCCCAGGGATCAAACCCGTGAATGCAGGTGGATTCTTTACCGCTGAGCCACCTGAGAGGCCTGATCCTTCATGTAGCTTCATGTAAAACTGAAAAGAGAACCCCTGGTCTTGAAGCTTTTTAGTTATGGTGATTCGGTTAAAAAAAAAAAAAAACAGCACATTCTTGGATGCAAATTCTATCATAAGAAGAAACAGAATACAAGATCTGAACACAACCTCTTTCTCTCTCTCTCTCCCTCTTTCCCTCCCCTCACCCCCACCCTACACCCAGACATTTAGGTGTAAGCAGTAATCACTTATTGATTTATTTCTTTAACAAACATTCAGTGAACAGGCGCTTTGAACGTACAGTTGAGTCTGACTATACTGAAATTTTCAAAATATTTCAGTGGTTTACATCTACAGAACCAGGACAATCTAGTGTACACAAAAGCAGGAGATGAGAATTAGCCATCATCCAGGCTGCCAGAAAGAGTTCTTCATTAGGATCCCTTCACTGAGCCAAGTTTAGCAAGAACTTATCATCAAGAGGCACAAAAATATCTCCTAATTCACTTCTCTGCATTTTTTTTCCTGTAAAAATTTTCATGTTCCTCTGCCAAACCAGGACAGCAGCTGAAGCTTCACTGTTGTTCAGTCGCTAAGTCACGTCTGACTCTTTGCAACCCCATGGACTGCAGTATGGCAGGCTTCCTTGTCCTCCACTATCTCCTGGAGTTTGCTGAAGTTCACATCCATGGAGTTGGTGATGCTATCTAACCATCTCACCCTCTGCCGCCCTCTTGTCCTTTTCTCCTCAATCTTTCCCAGCATCAGGGTCTTTAAATGCATATCTTTAAATACTCAGAAAACAGTGTCTGAGTTTAGGGAGTTGTCTTTTCTTCTCAAACATCCATTTGTTTGTCACTCAGATAAAGTCCAGTCTTAGAAGGACCAAGGTAACAGGACTGCAGTGATCACGAGTGAAGGAGGAGGGTCAGCAGATGCAGCATCACCTCATTTACAGCCACACAAACGCACGCCCCCATCCCTGTGGTCCGGCTCCGCCTCCTGCTCTCCCTGAGTGTCCTGCCATTGTAACTGATACAGAAGAGACTGTTTATGGCTAACTCAAGTCCCCACATAGAGAATGGATGAGGGAATTAGACGTGAGTTTGAATCTAGCGTCCTCACCTGCAGGTTCCATGACCTTGAGCAAATGTGTAACTCCACTCGGCCTCATCTTCAGCAGTATGTAACATCTATTCTTAATTCCACCGTGAGGCTCACATGGGATCATGTGAACAAATTTCCGAGCTGAAAACCTGGTACACATCAGTCAGACAACAGGTGTCCCTGTCCATTCTCTGCACTTTGTTTTTTTGTTGTTTGTGTTTTTGTTTTTACTTTAAATCATGTCATCCTTTCATCTGTCCCTAAAAGCTTTAAATATCAGATGCCTAACTAGCATTGTTTCAGTTACCTCTGAGTGCTGGATTCAGTTCAGTTCAGTTCAGTTCAGCCACTCAGTCGTGTCTGACTCTTTGAGACTCCATGGACTGCAGCAGGCCAGGCCTCCCTGTGCATCACCAACTCCCAGAGTTCACCCAAACCCATGTCCATTGAGCCAGTGATGTCATCCAACCATCTCATCCTCGGTCTCATCAGCTACCGGAGAAGCAATGGCAGTATCATAAAGTGTGCTCCCTACTAAATTGTGGTCACAGTCATATTTTTCTAAAGCTGAAAGTATCACTTCTGGACCCTAAACCCTGATGGACTGAGGAATATGCAGAGATGGGAATGGACACCCCAGTCTCTGCATCCCAGGGATCACACCCACAAGTGCAGTTCCTCATATAAGGTGTCCATCCCCACTAAGAGCCAAATTAGGTCACTTAGCGATGGCTGGGTCCCTTCCTAAATCAAAACCCATCAGGAGACATGAAGGCACTGAAAGAGTTCAGGACTCCATTTTGCTGAGAGGACTCAAGTCCAAGTTCAAGGAAATTAAATTGTACCCACCAGTCCAAGTCCAAGACTCAAATCCAAGTTCAACCTGTAAGGGACGAGGATCTTCCTTCTTGCCTCCTAAAGGAGTGTTTCCTGGTAAGCGGGAGGAGGTGGCTTTGCCCAATGCACTTTGAATATTTCCAAACTCTGCTTCTCGGTGGCTCCAGGCACTGCTCAGAGAGCAGAGGAAATCTATGGGCTGCCCTTGTAGAGTGGGGTTTGAAGCCTTTTAGGGAAGGTTCATTTCAAAATATCATAAAACAATTAGGGGAGAGAGAAAAGAGAAACGCATCTTAGGATCACACCTTTATATGAAACTAGATAATGGCAACAATCCCAGGAGGAGGAAATGGCAACCTACTCCAGTATTCTTGGCTGGAGAATCCCATGGACAGAGGAGCCTGGCGAGCTACCATCCATGGGGTCTCAGAGTCAGACAAGACTAAGCACTCACACACCAATGGGAACACCAGCCATTTTTTCTGATTGGCCTCCCCACTCTTGATCCCAGCTTGGAGAAGAGTTGACACCATCAGGAAGAAATGTCTTTCATGGGCTGCTTTTTCATTGCCAGTTGGAACAGGAGATTTTATAGATTTGGACTCATGCCTACAGGAACAAGAATTCTTTTTCCTCTTCCTCTTCCCCTTAGAATGTTATTCAAGAAGGGAAAACTCTCCTCTATTAATATGTTTTTTAAATCTTCAGACCTTAAAAATATCAGAAAAACATACAGTCATCTGATTTTAAAAAGAAAGAAGAAAAGTTAAGAAAATTCTTGTGGACAAAAGCCTGTAAATACTTAGAGATAAAAGGAAATGCTTTTGACTTGATTCTAAAAGGTCAGAGCTACAGAGATGGCCTTCAAGCTTAGGTGACTTCATTATCAAATTTTATGGTGGTAAATAGCATTCTCCCTGACCTGGGCTTTTCTTTGGGGTCCCAGATACAAAGCAAAACCTGACCTATTAACTTTTCTGCAGAAAGGGTTTTTTTAAAAGTCAGTGGTAAAAACAAGCCCTTTGTAAAACACCAAATGTAATAAAGGACAGAGTTTTGGACTTTGCCTCACATAAATGATAAATAACTTTAAGTTTGTGCCCATTTCTATTACCCACCAGGTTTTGGACCTTTTTGGATAAACAGTTTTCATTTTCCTGTGTGTGTTGTTGAATGTTTTTATTCCTCATTCTTCAGCAGTAATGAGAATTCAGTAATTTATGAAGTTTATAAAAATAATACTCTATCATTTCCTAGAAATCAGCTGAAACTCTACCCATTTCTTTTCTTTCATGAACCTAAAAATTATCAGTGTCATAAATTTTCTGGAGGGTTTGCTTTTAATTTACTCACATTTTTTGCTTCCCTTACAAGCATGTCCATACCAACATTCTGATTGACCTTAAGTATTTTGTTATATCTGCAGGACATAAAGTTCTGCCTCTGGTGTGCAATGGCTCCTCTTTGCAACCTTCTTTCATGGTCATCATTGCCAGCAGGCAGCTCTGGCCTTAGCAGGGCTCGTCCGAGGCATCCCTTGGTTAGAGGAAATTCACTTTCTTAAATGATCAAACCTGAGGGGTCTTGAGCTGTGTTTAATCTGCCATCTTATAGATCACCCTGGCTCTGAACTCATTCACATACTTTTACCTCCATCAATTGCAATTGACTGTAATAGTGGATGGTTTAGATAAATGGATATTTTGCTTGTTTTGCCCCAGTGAGGGCCAAACCCTAAGGAAACAGAAATTATTAGGGTCAACTACTCTATCTGAGCTAAGCTTGGCATCTTAAATGTATGATCTGCAAATTCTCATGAGGTCTGAGCATATGATATAGATTTTGTGTAGTGTTTAACCTAGCCTAACAATAATCCTCTAGGTAGGCTTCTAAGTGATGAGTTCATGAAATATAAGGTGGCTTCTAAACTATTCAAGTTCTGTAAGGTAAAGATTCTCAGTAAAATTGAATCATTGGCAGTAAAAATTTAACATATCTATGTTCTGGATGAATGAAGTAAGATCAAGTGGTTTGATCAGTGCTGCTGCTGCTGCTAAGTCGCTTCAGTCGTGTCCGACTCTGTACGACCCCAGAGATGACAGCCCACCAGGCTCCCCCGTCCCTGGGATTCTCCAGGCAAGAACACTGGAGTGGGTTGCCATTTCCTTCTCCAATGCATGAAAGTGAAAAGTGAAAGTGAAGTCGCTCAGTCATATCTGACTCTTTGCGACCCCATGGTCTGCAGCCTACCAGGCTCCTCTGTCCATGGGATTTTCCAGGCAAGAGTACTAGAGTGGGGTGCCATTTCCTTCTCCAGTTTGATCATTACTAACAATTTAATTTCCTTATAAGCACTTGGCACAAGTATAGTGAAATACAGACATTTACTGTAAGCTTACTATGTGGGAAGCAGTGGATTGACAGTGAGGAGACCGAGATAAATGAGATGAAGCCTGGAATGAAGTGGAAGCTGTGGACCCAACTGCAGTACAATGGGAAAGCGAGGCAGAAGTGCAGAGTGATACCTGGACATGGAACCAGCCCATTGTGTTAACAGCAGAGCTGCTCTTACTGTCCCACCCAAGGTTAGCAGGGCAGACCATGCTGGGCCACACTGAATTCTGGGGACAGGCGTTTGGTTAGAGGAGAGAGCTCTTAAAAAAATTTGTCATGAATGAATCTCAAGCTTAAAAATTCAAGAAGTCTTATGAACCTCCAGTATAACAAAAATAAAAAACATTTAAAGATACATTACTGAAACTTAAAGACAAAATTTTTTAAACTCATAATTTAAAAAAAAGGATTTATTCTTGAAAAATAAATTAGAAGTTTTAAAAACTGATATAATCAGTATTTTTAAAATAGTTATTTGCTTTTAATATTGCAAAAAGAGATTGCTTTGGAAAATTAACAGTGAACAAGATGTTTTAGGATTTAGATCAGTTA
The DNA here is from genome assembly GCF_029378745.1 of Bos indicus. NCBI lineage: Eukaryota > Metazoa > Chordata > Mammalia > Artiodactyla > Bovidae > Bos > Bos indicus. Next base: position 111,894,587 of record NC_091763.1, read on the forward strand.
GCAGTTTTTCAACTTGTTTCCCATGAATCAATGATATTTTATGAAGTTTTGCTCTCTTTAGTTTCTAACATGAAAAAACTAGGGCAATTTTTAAATGGGCCAAAGAGCACACCAAACAAGTTATACAAATGGCAAATAAGAATATGAAAAGATGATCCACAGTATATATAGTCAGGGAAACCCAAATTGAAACAACAGTGAGATACCACTACACATCTATTAGAATGGCCAAAATCTGGAATACTGACAACCCAAAATGCTGACAAGAATGTGGAGAAAAAGAAACTCATTGCTGGTGGGAATGCAAAATGGTACAGCACTCTGAAAGACAGTTGGGCAATTTCCTACAAACTGAACATGTTCTCACCATACATTCCAGCAATCATGCTCCTTGCTATTTACCCAAAAGAGTTGAGAGCTTATGTCCACACAAAAACCTGTACACAGATAATATATATTGCAGCACTATTCATAATTGCCAAAACTTGGGAACAACCATGATGCCCTTCAGTAGGTGAATGAATGAATGAACTGTTGTATATCCAGGCAATGGAATACTATGCAGATTTTAAAAGAAATGAGTTGGCAAACCATGAAAAGACATGGTGGAAATATCAATGTGTATTACTAAGTGAAAAAAGTCAGTATGAAACTGGATAATTCCAAATATATAGCATTTTGGGAAAGGCAAAATTATAGACAGTAAAACCATCAGTGGTTTCCTGTGGTTGGAAGTAGGAAGGAGCAATGACGAGGCAAAGCACAGAGGGTTTTTAGGGCAGTGAAACTCCTCCCTAAGACAGATACTATTATGATGGGTGTATGTGCACGCATGCTCAGTCACTTCAGTCATGTCTGACTCTTTGTGATCCCATGGACTGTAGCCCACCAGGCTCCTCTGTCCATGGAATTCTCCAGGCAAGAATACTGGAGTGGGTTGCCATTCTCTTCTCCAGGGGATCTTCCTGACCCAGGGATCGAACCTGTGTCTCCTGTGCCTCCTGCATTGCAGGTGGATTCTTTACCACTAAGCCACCAGAGAAGCCCCATTATGATGGGCACATATCATTATTTGGGGCTTCTCAGGTAGTTCAGTGGTAAAGAATACGCTTGCCAATGCAGGAGACCCAGGAGACACAGGTTTGATCCCTGGGTCAGGAAGATCCCCTGTAGGAGGGCATGGCAACCCACTCCAGTGTTCTTGCCTGAGAAACCCATGAAGTGGCACGCATGTGATGCAACTGAGCAGCTAAACCACCACCAGGCATCATTGTACATTTACCCAAACCCAGAGAATGCACAATACCAAGAGTAAGCCGCAGTGTAAACCATGGACTTGGGGCACCTCTGATGAGTCAGCATCCTTGACAGGTCAACAATGTGACTATAGCAACTGTACTAATGTGGTGTGGGATGCTGACAGTGGGAAGGCTGTGCATGTATGAGGACACAGAGCATGTGGGAAACCTCTGTATCTTTCTCTCAATTTTGCTGTAAATCTAAAACTGCTGTATAAAGTATTAAAGAAGAATAGGGGATTTTTTTTCAATTTTACAAAATTTTATTTTCATCCTCCCAGAGTTTTCCCTCAGCCCTGCTTCCTAAGACTTTATATGTGCTTAATGAACTGAACTGAATGGTACACTCTCTCTTTACATTTATACTTTAAAGATACCAGTTCAAAAGTAGATCAACAAATAGATATGTAAATAACAGCTTATCCCTGCTTTTTTGTTGAAAGAGGTCTTCTAAGAACTCTTTATTAACTTTAACATGACCAAATTTTATTTTAATATTCTATCCCAAAATTCAGACTTAACTGACCTGAATTTGCTTCCTTTCAGTTCAGTTCATTCGCTCAGTTGTGTCCGACTCTTTGCAACCCCATGAATCACAGTACACCAGGGCTCCCTGTCCATCACCAACTCCTGGAGTTCACTCAAACTCATGTGCATCGAGTTGGTGATGCCATCCAGCCATCTCATCCTCTGTCATCCCCTTCTCCTCCTGCCCCCAATCCCTCCAAGCATCAGGGTCTTTTCCCATGAGTCAACTCTTCGCATGAGGTGGCCAAAGTATTGGAGTTTCAGCCTCAGCATCAGTCCTTCCAGTGAACACCCAGGACTGGTATCCTTTAGAATGGACTGGTTGGATCTCCTTGCAGTCCAAGGGACTCGCAAGAGTCTTCTCCAACACCACAGTTCAAAAGCATCAATTCTTCGGTGCTCAGCTTTCTTCACAGTCCAACTCTCGCATCCATACATGACCACAGGAAAAACCATAGCCTTGACTAGACGGAGCTTAGTTTAGACGTCTACAAATGTACCACTCCAGGGAACAGTTTTACTTCCTGTGTTACTCTCAGAAGAGTTGGGTTAAGTACAACTTAAAGAAGGTTCCCCTAAAAACAAACAAACAACAAAAAAGAAGGTTCCCTGATTTAAACTCCTACATGAATCATTCTCTCTGCAGGCACCAAAATATTCTTTAATATCTTCTATTCCTTTCAATCCTTTCCTTATGACCAGCAATGCAGCCAACATCATTCTAAACTAATATTGTTTTTTAAAAGAAGGAATCTGTACATTTTAGAGTTTTCTCAGTTGAAGAAAGTTATTACTATTTAGAACAGTGGAGCAAGAATACCTTGAATTCTAACATTATCCTTCAATTTCAACATTATTGAAAAAAACAATTTGAACAGTCATGTGACTCTCTTGACTTGCAGTTTCTGTATAAATTGTATTAATTATATAAAATGTATTATTCACAGGACTGTGAGGATCAAATGAACTGATGTAGGTGAAAGTATTTTGAAAATCATTAATGTTATGAAAATGCAAATTATTATGAAGGATATTAATCACTAAGTCAGAGGTCCTGCAGTTTAGGGTCTCTTTAGAGAGAGGACTGCAAAGTGTTGACGTTGCCTTTCAAGAGCCACCAGGAAACCAGCTCAGAACTTCTCTGTCCACATGGGTAGTTTTTCCCTAACTGGCAGCAGAAAGCTGAATATCCCTTATGTTTACATTACTGCTCGCCTACATCTATAGGGCAGTGACAAGCTTTCTCTGGAGCTCAAAGATTACAACGTCCCACAAGACATTAGACCTCAGAGCAGTCCTGCTCCATGGCCTGCAAAATGGCATTCAGAGTCAGTGCAACACTTGCATGCCACGACCCTAATTACATCTCTGTCTGCATCATGGAATTTTGATGAATTGTTTAACCTGGAGCACCGTTAAAGCAGCAGATACACTTGAGATTAAGTAAGAATGGATTCTAAAGCAGCTTCTTGGGGTTATGATTTATTGAGGTCTTTAGAAAATAATATGGTTGCTTGAATATAGAGTTGCAAAAAAAATAAAAAGGAACTCCTAGACCCTAGAAGCCTCATCTAAAATTTTTCCCTTACCCCAAATGATTAACAGTCTCTCTGCCCCCTCACTGGGCTTTCCCAGTGGCTCAGCAGTAAAGAATCTGCCTGCTATGGAGGGGCCACAGGAGACAGGGGTTCAATCCCTGGGTCAGGAATATCCCCTGGAGGACGGCATGGAAACCCTTGCCTGGGAAATCCCATGGACTGAGTAGAGTCGAACATGACTGAAGCAATTTAGCACACACACACACACATACACACTGCCCCCTTATTAAGGATTACAGCTTCAACTCAGATTAATGAGCCCAGGTATTTCTCATGCTTAAGCCAAATGTAATTCAAATATTTGCACTAGACCATTGCCAGTCACTTCTTTCTAAGAAGTTAACAGAGATTATCAAGGTTGCCAGTGAAATGCTTTCTAAACTTTACTATTAGAGTAATTGAAATTAAATCCCTTTTAAATAGATCTACTCTAGCCTGTTGGCTTTTTATAATTCCTTAATAACTGTCTCCTATAATGGAATCTTATAAATTTGGTTTAAAATATAAATTAAGTCATGAAAATCAAATTAAAACAGGAAACCAAGTTATAAATTTCAAAGTTTATAGGCCCCCCTCTCCTATTAAATAAGCAAAATTATTATCTTGTGTGACTTTGTAGTCTCCTACTGAATCAGAAGCCACGTGTGGTTATTACAGCACGTTATAACCCTTTAGAAATATAAAGGACTAGTGCAAAAAGTTTTATCTCTATTATCATAATGAATTTATCATTATTCAAACTTTCAGCTTTTACTCTAACATTTAAATGTCATTGGGTGATTTATTTCAACACTTCTTCAACTTCTCTTAAATTGTTAAGTTTGTGAAGCTCTTTTTGTCACAAAATCAAAGTATCTCAGGGTTGAAAGGAATATTACATTTATTCATATTCAACTGACATTTTGTTGAACTCTTCCTTTTAGGCCAGGCACTGAACTAAATACGTTCACATATCTTACTTTATTTAATCATCACAGCAATTTTGAGCTGTCGGCATGAGCACTCCTATTTGAAGAAACTGAGGCTTCTAAGAGATTCAGTCTGTTATCCACAGTCACAGGACTTTGGAACAACCGCAACCCCAAGCCTGGTGTTTTCTCCATGATATACACCAGCTCAGTGATCCCTTTATAACACACCAGTGACTGGGATCCACACCACACCGCAGGAAGGGGCTCATTCCATATCTAGACATTTCCAACAGCTAGAAAGGCTTCCTTTACCCTACACCACCAACTCTATCAAAGACAGCAAATGCATGAAGAGAGAGTGGATATCCAGCTCTGGCTTCAAATCCCTGTGCCTTTAAGACCTCAAGAATGTACACATACCTTCAAACCTCCCAACTCCAAGAAGGACAAGTGAAAACATCTAACCTAAAGGTTGAAATAACCTGAAGCCTTGAAATAATCAGAACTCTAAATAATGTGAAGGTCACAAAAATGATGCCCTTTTTCTTTCCCACATATTAACTTCACGGTTCCAGCTGAAACACTCTGCACTTCTTTCATGAATCTAAAAGGAGCCAGTCTAAGAAAAGTTGTCCTGAGGGTGTTGCTTGTAGATTACTTCATGTTTCGGCTCCTCTGCAAGCAGGTCTACTCAGCCATGTCCACGTTGCCCTTGAGAACCTCAGCACGTCTCCAGGGCGTCCTTCTCTAGACAATAGTCCTGTGTATAATGGCCAGTTAGTGAGTGCCATGGAGAGTAGGTAATACATCCTGCCCAATTTGTCCTCTTTTTATCTCACCACTCTGAGAGCTAAGAGTAGGCCTAAGTCCCAAAAGTTCTGAAAAATTTTCCCTTCTTTCTTTGCCTGCCTTCCTGAGGTTCTCTCTGTGTGGCTGATTAAGGAAGCAAACACACACACACATACACACACACACACACACACACACACACACACAGAAAAACAGGCACATTTGAACTGGACCTATGGATTTCTAACTGTGAGCCTCAGATAACAAGACATTTCTTTGTGTTTTTTAGGGCACCACCCACCCACACAGCTTGTCCACAATTTTGTGTTTATAATGGATCAGACCTTTCTCTCCAAATGTATAAGGTTAGGGATGAAACAGGGGACATTGGGAGTCTGACCAAATAAATTCTTCTGACACGAGAGACCACTCTAGATTGCTTTATAACAAAGAAGTGATTTGCAGGGTAAATACAAGCTATGCTCTGTGAGTTTTCCTATTGATGAAATTCATGCTTTGAATTACTGATTGATGGCTGCTGAAGCATTGCAATATCTCTGTTCTAGTCTGGAAACAGTGCGGTAAGCAATGGGCTTCTGATGACTGAAATTCCAAAAAAAAAAAAAAACAACAACAGAGAAATTACCAAAGTAAAGCTCTACATCCAATTTTATAAGGAGCTAGGAGGGCAGACGCACTTGATCAGCCACACTGTCCACTCACATCCTTGCTCAGAGGTCACAGAGAGGAATTCAGTCTATAGCTGGGCACTCTCAGCCTCGGCACAGCCCACACATCTTCATCATGACTGCACAACAAGCCTCTGCTCATGACAGGAGCTCTGCTTCCTCTGGTCAGAGGATAATGTGGAAATTATGACAGATAAAATATTTATCCTCTGGACAAGAGTAAGGAACTCACAAGCCAGGACATGGCTGGCTAGCACAGTAGATAGAATCCAGAATAAGTGTCTGTCTGTTCTGGCTGCTATAGCAGAGTACTATAGACGAGGCTGCTCGTAAACACAGGAATTTATTTCTACAGTCTGGAGACCAGAAGTCCAAGATCAGGTGCCAGCGTTGTCTGCTGAGTGTTTTCTTCTTGGTCACGTACTTCTCTTTGTATCCTCACATGGCAGAGGGGTCTCTTTCATAAGGGCTCTAATGTCTTTCATGAGGGCTCCACCCTCTTGACCCAATTACCTCCCAAAGGCCCCACTTTCTAAAACCATCACTTTGGGCTTGAAGATTCCAACATGAGATTTGGGGGGAGCACAAACATGCAGGCCATAGCAGTCGGCCTCCTCTTTTACAAACACAAACGTGAACCTGTTAGTAATCATCTGCCCCGGCCAGGTCTCCCCTTCCTATCGCTGACCTCACCCCACCCCAGCAACACACACACACACACACAGAAACACACACACGTGACTCATACATACACACACACATTCACACACATACACACATATGTGTGCATTCACACACATACACATATATATACACACATACACACGTTACTCATACAGACACACACATTCACACACACACATATACACATATATACACACACATACTCACATGTTACTCATACAAACACACATACACACACACACTATTAAAGTTACTCACCACCATTACATTGCTGGGATATTTGGTATTTTTTTTTTAATAAATTTTTAGAGCATCTGTAAGTTTAAAAGGAAGAAATTGTGGAAGAGTAGGAACAGTTTAAGGAATATACTTGGAGAGTAGCCGTTCTCCCCCCTAAATAACTCCCTGCAAACTCACTCACTTCCTTTCCTGTGGCCTAATGCTCCACGCATCAAAGCACCACTCGAGGTAGCAAGAGTGGGTCTGGAGAATGGCGAGGCTATTGCTGTTTGGCATATAATTGTGAATTTGATTCTTTAGAGCCAGGTGGAATTTAGGGGTGAGGAAGATGGCAGGCAAGCTCTGTGAGGTGGCTAAGATGACTTCTGTGAGGCCGGAATTGTTTAGTGAGAGGAGGAAAGAGCAGGGTAGGCAGAAGGAGGCTGTCAGAGAAGCTCTCCTTCTTTCAAGGTCTTGCCTGAGGCCAGCCCGCCAGACAAAGACAGGGGAAATTTGTCCTTCCTCTTCCTGGCAGTTTCCTTGCGCCTAAGTTCCAGGATGCAGGCTAATTGCATAATTGCTGTAACTTAGTTACATTGTCAAATAAATAATCTCTAGTTATTGATCCATGTTAGAACATTGTACTGTAGGAAAATGTATTCCAAGCTCCTAAAAGCAATTTATACTATTATAATGCACTATGTATCATTATAAACATGCTATTAGCATAGACAGTGTCAGCATTTTTCCTTGAAACCACTTGGTCTTCATACCCATCATTTAAAAAGACTGCCTAGCATTCCGTCCAGTGGATTTGCCAAAATGTATTTAGCCTAAGTATCTCAGAAGAAGAAAATGGAAACTTCTATTTTTGCTCTTGAAATTGTGCCCAAGTTTTTATTGTTAAGTATTAAACAACACTATGGTAAGCGTGTTTGTAAAAGGCATCTCAGTATTTACATCATTTACTTAGGATGGATTGCCACACGTGGAGAGGTGGAGTGTGAGGATGTAAAGTGTTTGACTTCCCATGCGTGGAGCCGATCTCATGTCCCAGAACACAGCGCCAGTGTGCGCGCAACACACGAGAAACCCAATTCTCCCAAGGCCAGCAGCAGTCTGTTCTTTTCTTCATTGTTGTGAAAATAATAAGCAAAAAATGGTTCTTTGTCATTTTAATTTGCACTCCATTATTACTGGAGAACAAGGAATTCAAAAGAAAAACAGATGTGTCCCAGAGAAAGGTGGCTGGAGGGCTGCAGAGTCGTGCAGGGCCACATTACGAAGGTGGAGTCGGTGTCCAGGTTCTGACGTTCCCTTTGCTGGTGTCCCAGGGTGGGCAGGAAGGACGAACAAAGCTGACAGCCACCTCGTGCATGAGATAGTGTGCAAAGGAACTGCCAGAGGTCAAGTGAATGCTGTTCATCAAAACGTAGCCAATGTGTATTGTTAACCCAGCGATCATACTCAAGACACCTACCCTAGAAAACGCTAGTATTAGAGACATATATGTTCACAGAGCGGTCATCACGGCGTATTTCTGTGTGATAATGAGGCATGGGGACTATGATTTAACTGTGATACACAACCATGAGAAAGAGTGAGACAGACATATTTATTCATGGGACAGAATGTCCATGATATATTATTAAGCTTAAAAGCAGAAAATGTAAAGTTCGATTGTGTTTGCATTAGAAACTCATGCGTTTCCTGGGCAAGCACCCTATTCCGAAGGATTCCTTCAGTTCAGACACCTTCCGGTGATGATAAATGGATGCATGATACTACGTGTAGCATTCTTTCAGTTTTCTTTTACCTAGAAAAAAAGGTGAATCCACTCTGCTTTTGCCATTAATCTAAGCCATAACTCTTCCCTGCACCAAAAGGCACTGAATATTCCAATTGTTGACATCTCATAGTAGAGTCAAAGAGAGCCCTGGCCAAAAAAAAACCATGGATAGCTGTGCTATAATATACATCATCCACACAACACACACACGCAGGGTTATTTTCAACATGAGTGGAATCAGACTGTACATGGAGCAAAATACTGATGCAATCCTTTCATTCTTTAAAAAGTTTTATAAACTCTTGGCACTAGTTACCTCCAGAGGTTACCTCCGCAGGCAATGTGATGGAGTTGGGAAGGGTAGGATGGTAGAAGTATTCTGCCCTTTTGCTGTATGAAAGAGTCCTTTTTTCCCCTTTACAATAAGCATGTGTGATTTTTGAAAGCAAAACTTAAACAAGTAGGTATGTTCTACCTCTCTGGATACCTTCATTTTCATATTTCCTAATGAGAAAAGGATTTGGACACTTCACCTGCACCCTGTTAGAGCAAACTACAGTGAAACAGAACAGTTTTCAACTTCTTTACTATCTGAATTCAATCTTTGATGAATTTTTAATCCATGCTCTTTGAGCCTATGTATTTGGTGAACTATTCATTAAGATATTAGAGGCTCCAGTTCCACTTAAATGTGACAGATTGATCATAGCTGTTAGCTTTTGCTTCACCCTTAAATCCTTGGAAAAGGATTAAAAAAATACAAGTCAACCTGAGCAAAGAGGACAGGCGAGGACAGAAAGCAAATGGAGGAGCTGAGTAGACAAAGGCTAGAGCCTTAGTTGGTGGAAGGGAAAAATCCTTCAAGCAACCGACTTGTGCTCTGACCCCCAGAAAGGCTTAGATATGGGGCCCCAGGTGTCTCAGAAAGATGGAGTTGACAACAGAGGATTGGCTTCAAATACATAAATGAAGCCAGGCTTCCCCTTGCAGCAGGGTAGTTGCCCCTAAGGCCGAATCAGGCAGAAAACTAGTGATTCCCTCACTGGAGGGACAGGCTCCAGATGGCAGGATTGAGTGAAAGTTTTCATTGGGGCTTCCAGGGTCCTGCCTGCAAACTCCATCAGAGAACAACTGGAGGACTGTTTGGGGGATAAAGTGTTATCTCTGAAAGAGGCAGCTGGTAGATAGAAATGGGCCAGACCTGCCACCCAGCTGTGAAGCCCACCCAGTAACAAGCTTCTGGGCAACACATCCAGCCTCACTCTCACCTCCCACACCATCCATCACTTGTCACGGGATTCAAGTCTCTAATATGACAAAGACCCAACAGAGGATCCGGTGTAAACAAAGATCATACTGGGAGAACAAGCTGTTTTGAAAAACCAAAAAACTACCATTCATATTCTCCAGTGCAGGTCCATTTGCTGCCTAACAAATTGCTCCCCAAACTTAGTGGCTTAAAATATCAGCAGACACTTCATGGTCTCAAATAAGGTTTCTGGGGACCAGGAATTTACAAGGTCTGTAGGGCGGTTCTGGTTTGGAGGCTCTAGGGGATTGCAGTCGGATGGCAGCCGGACCTGGAGGAGCCAGGAGCTGGCCAGTCTTCTCTCCCTCCTCCCGTTGACGCAGGGCTCCTCCATGTGGCCACCACACTGCACTAGTGTGACTTCTTCCGCCAAGGAGGACTTGAGGCAGGCAACTGCTTTCCTGGCTGAGCACAGCTCCAAGGTGATTGGTCCAGATCCCAAGGCCGGAATCACATTGCCTTTTGTAACCGAGCCTCTGAGGCCATGCACCATCATTTCTGCCACATCCATCTGGTTCAAGCAAGTCCCAAGGCTGCCCAGACTCTAGGGGTGGGGAATGAGAGCTATTGTGACAGTCACCTTTGGAGAACTTATCAGAGAGCTAAGAGAAGATATTGCATCCATGAAAAGGGAAGGAAAGTATGCCCTTTCCCCAGGCAACTCAGAGTTAAGAAATTAACAATTTGAAAATTAAAATCTGATAGCAGAATTTTTAAAATGAAAGATTTAGAGGGTAAAAATCTAGTAAATTGTTCAGGAAAAAAGGAGAAAAGAGAGAAACAGAAAAAAGAAGATAAAATCCATAAGTTCAAATATAGGTAATAGAAGATCTAGAAAAAGAAAACATAGAAAAGGGGATGGAGAAAATTGACAAGTGGATCAAGACAATCTCCCTGGGCTGAAGGGCATGAGTTTATAGAATGAAAGGGTTCAACATAAAAGAAGGGGGAAAACTATATGAATTCATAATATTATAAAACTTATAATATTATAAAACTTATTATATTATAATTATAACAATTGTATGATCCAAAATCACTACAGATGGTGACTGCAGCCATGAAATTAAAAGACGCTTACTCCTTGGAAGGAAAGTTATGACCAACCTAGATAGCATATTCAAAAGCAGAGACATTACTTTGCCAACAAAGGTTCGTCTAGTCAAGGCTATGGTTTTTCCAGTGGTCATGTATGGATGTGAGAGTTGGACTGTGAAGAAGGCTGAGTGCCAAAGAATTGATGCTTTTGAACTGTGGTGTTGGAGAAGACTCTTGAGAGTCCCTTGGACTGCAAGGAGATCCAACCAGTCCATTCTGAAGGACATCAACCCTGGGATTTCTTTGGAAGGACTGATGCTAAAGCTGAAACTCCAGTACTTTGGCCACCTCATGCGAAGAGTTGACTCATTGGAAAAGACTCTGATGCTAGGAGGGATTGGGGGCAGGAGGAGAAGGGGACGACAGAGTATGAGATGGCTGGATGGCATCACTGACTCGATGGACGTGAGTCTGAGTGAACTCCAGGAGTTGATGATGGACAGGGAGGCCTGGCGTGCTGCGATTCATGGGGTCGCAAAGAGTCAGACACGACTGAGCGACTGATCTGGTCTGATCTGATAATAAATATAATATATATTTATAACATAAAATATATTTATAATATATAATTGTATGATTATTATAATATAATAAATATAAATATATAATAATATGTTATGTAATATAACTATATAACTTATAAATTTTATAATATTATAAAATTATAATATTCAAAATACTATCTATCTAAAAATAGATATAAGTAGAAAACTCTAAAAGCTTCCAGGATGCTGGTAAAGAAGATTAGAGGACAGCAGCTATGCACGAGGCCAAGAGAGCAACCAGCTCAGCTTGAAAAAGGAAGATGGATGGTCCAGGGTGCCATTTCCAAGGAAAATACGAGTTACAGAAAGGAGAGCCACACTTCCAACGGAGGAAGGAGGGACTCGTGAGTGATAGGCACGCAGAAAACATGGCAGAAAAGAAATGAAAGATTTCACTGGGGTAGAGATGCAAGTGCTGTGAAGTGTATATGATCAAGAAAAACAGGGTAAGCTTGTTACCTAGAAACAGGGAGTTAATGTCAGGGGAAGAAAAGGATTGTTTCTAGGGAGTGGGAATCCGGTGGGGTGGCAGAGTGGAGCGGTCCTATTATGTGTTCTGAGCCTCGTAGAAGTAAACTGAGTTCTTAGACTCCGTATGTCATAGCATCCTTCAGAATGATAAACTTATATACCACATTAAAATGATTGCTGAAAAGTGAAAATAAAAGCAGTAGAAGAAAGCTCTCCCTCAAAGCCACTGGTATCAAAAAGAATGAAATAAAAAACAACAAAAAAGAAATATCTGTCTTCAATGCAACGTGGACATAGCCATTCCTGTAAACCACAAATCAGAAAGCATAAAGGCCAAATACTTTGAAATTTGGATCAGAACAAGAGAGGAGGCAGTGAAATCATGTTTTTGCTAACTTTATTTAACTCAAAGTTTAACAGCGCCTTTAGTCTCATTTCAGTTTCTGTCCCTGTTACATTTCTGTGAAATATGACTTTATTTTTTTTCCTGTAAAAGTAGCATAGGAGATTGTAAGTTATTTGCACCTTTTTGGTGCTAAGTTCTTCATAATGAGCACAAATTTCTTTTAAAAAACAATCTAATTGTTCTTTTTTTTAATGAAAATGTTTTTCAAGTAAGAGGGTTTTCACCTATTTTTAAATTACCTAAAAATTCCATCATTATCTTTCCTTTTCCTGCAAATATTTTACACATACAGTTGTTTTCAGATTAAATATTACATTTTGAAAATACCAGTCTGACCATACTGTGCAGACTGAGAGGTCAGCACCAAATGACAGGCGTTTAGAAGAAGGTACTGATGTTAGACGCTGATTCCATTACACCTGCCAGGGCACAGATGAGAACCAGAGCCAACTCACTCATTAGCTTGGGTGGGCACATTGCCACAGCACCATTAGAGTCCCACAAAAATATGTTCATTTCTTTAAGAATTATAAGAAAAAATGAACTTTTATGTTGAAGAAGCTATTTTGATATATGAGTGTATTCATCTTTATACCAACACAGTTGTAAACTATGAACTTTTATAATTTGTTAGGGAGGAAAAGGTTCACAAAGACAAATGTGCCCCGGCTCCCAAAAGGCCTTAATAGGGCCCTGATGAGGACTCTGGGGCCTAGAAAGATTTCTGTAGTTGGAGGTGGCAGAACCTAGACCAAACTTCAGGTCTTCTAACCCCAGCTCGGTGCTGGGGCATCTCCCAAGCCACCACCTGGCTTGGGTACCAACACTCTCCACCATCCACCATCTCTACGCATCTCTTCTGCCCTGAGCCAGAATGCACCTTCTGCTGCAGCTTGGTTGGCCCCACCTCATTTCCCATGGTTCACCACAAACATATCACACCTAAGCTCCATCCACGCTCAGAGTTCCAAGACCACTAGAGCCCATTACCAGTTCTGGTTCTTGTTCCTATTTGCCTCACGTGGAGTGACCTCCCTGTGTCCTCTGCCTGCTCCAGAGTGACCTGCTCCATAGGGGCTTTGTTCCAAGGCACCTTCCAGATGCCTTTCAAGATGAGTCCAGCCTTGAGTGATCTGTGCCATGTGTGAAGGAGCTTCACGTTTACTAACAAACTATCTTCTCTCATATCATTTGTATTATCTCATCTTATCCTGTCTCCCTTATTAGTTTCATCCCCCTCCCCAGTTATCTCAGGGTGCTGGAGAACAGAGACCCCATTATATAGAGTACATGGTCAGCACCCAGTAGATTGGATGGAGTCTCTGACTCCTCTGATAGTGAGCTCCAGCAAGACCTCTTCTGGGCCCCTGAAGCCTTATGCTTCCCCATGTGGCCCAGATATTAAAATATCTGCCTCCAATACAGGAGACCCAGGTTTGATCCCTGGGTCAGGAGATCCCCTGAAGAAGTGATTGGCTACCCACTCCAGTATTCATGCCTGGAGAATTCCATGGACAAAAGAGCCTGGCGAGCTACTGACCATGGGGGTCACAAAGAGTTGGACACAACTGAGCGACTAACACTTCCTTTTTCTTTCTTGTATTTGTAACCCCTGAAATAACCTTTAACCTGTCTGATTGTGAAATCCTCAGACCAGGGCTGATATCTTTTCATCTCTGTGTCCTCAACCCCCAACACAGTGCCTGGCTCGAAGTAGGTATTCTGTAAATATTTGATGAATGTGTGTTTTCTAGAACCAGCTTTCAGTTGAATTTCCAAATTTGGGAAATGTTTATTTTTAATGTGAGCTCCCTGCCCTAGGAACAAATAAGGGAAAAAGAAACCAAGAAGCCAACTTAGGAACAAAGTAGAAATTGTGAAGGTTGTTTCCATAGAAGTTGTAGTAGACTTCCCAGAGTTTTCTTCCCTCTAGGGTTAAGTTTACAACCTAAACCGCAACTAGCTCTTCTCCAGGCTAGATGAGCATCCACTTAAATACTGTTGGTCTTGTTTCCATTTGTGTAGTCAGCTATCACAATGATACATCACAGAGACTTTTCCTGCTTTTTTGATGCTACTTTTTGTTTGTTTGGGTTATTTATTTATTTATTTGACTGCATCAGGTCTTAGTTTTTCTTTCTTTCTTTCTTTCTTTTTTTTTTTTTTTGGCTGGATTGGGTCTTAGTTGAGGCACGTGGGCTTAGTTGCTCTGTGGCATATAAGATCTTAAATTCCCCAAAGACCAGGGATCTAACTCATGTTTACTACATCACAAGGCAGATTCTTAACCACTGGACCACCAGAGAAGTCCCCATGTTATTTTTTAAAATCAGAAATGCACAGTGAAGGAATAACTCCAAAACTGTGATATTCATTAAATAATCCAAGTCAGAATTTTACTATATTCTATAACTGAGACCCTTATGACATTGTTCCGGGCATCTGAAGATCAGGTTTGTTTCCCCATTTTCTTGGTGAAACTCCTTTCTGAGACATCACTAATATTTCCAGAATACTCAAATCACAACAAAAACCATGGGCAGAAAAGCAAGGCTGCTCAGGCATTCAGAGCACAGGATCTTACAAATGCACCACACTAAGCTGCAGAGGACAGCAGGAGTTTAGAAATGCCTATCAGAAAACACCTGCATCGACACTGGACCTGTCAAAGCCAATCAGTTTGGTTTTAGTCATTGCACCTAGTCACTGTCGGCTTTGCAAGCACTAAACTGAAAGCAAAAGCATATTTATTCGAGTATTTTTAGCATTTAGCTCTTTTAGCATTTTAAAAGAGCTTCTAGGAGAACCTCCAATTTGTGGACACAGATAAGATTCATTTTTCCCAGAGCTGACCAATTTCAGAATCAATTGACTACTCACCCCAAAGAGCAATCATAACTAGAGGTCCATAAAATTGCTTTTGAATGTCAAGATTCAGCAAGAGAAACCGTATTTTAAAAATACAGTTAAACGCCTCACATCTTAATTCCAAATGAAATAAATCAGCCATTAATTAGACATTTTTTCTAATCTCTGATGTGGCCGATCATGGAAGATCTCAAGCAGCAAGACTGGGATGAACTAGAGGCAGCAAGTTGAGGGAGATGGATCTGAATCTAGAAACTCACCCCTCCTGCGAACAGGGCAGGAGGTTGGGACATAGAGATGTGGCAGGAAGTGGTAGAGGGAGGGGCTTAAGAGCAGAATGGTGATTGGCTCCTCGCAGGGGCGATCCCGGAAGCCTAGCAATGACGGTGTGCGGCACCTAACTCACACGCTTGCACAAGCATCCAAGAAGGGAGGTAGTTTGACTGGACCCATTTTAGGAACGTGAGAAGTTGATGTGTCGAGAAATTAAGTAGCTTGCCCCAGGTTATCTAACTAAACATCAGAGCAAGGATTTGGACGTCAACAATCCCCCTGCTGCTGCTGCTTCTGCTAAGTCGCTTCAGTCGTGTCCGATTCTGTGCGACCCCATAGACGGCAGCCCACCAGGCTCCCCCGTCCCTGGGATTCTCCAGGCAAGAACACTGGAGTGGGTTGCCATTTCTTTCTCTGCACAATCCAGCTGTAACCCCCGACCCCTTAACCACTGAGCCCTGATTCTCACAGGATATAATGAGCTTCTTTTGGGGGCAGGTCCTTCCTGGAGTCTGCCAGCTTGCACCAGGATCCAGGCTCTGCAGAGGGACGCAGGGAACAGCCCCTGTGAGGGGGGCTCTCATTTCTACACAGAGCGTCCCTAACTCCTTGGGTACACATTCCTAAGGAAAAAATGTTAAGCATGAGTCCCTACTTACATACCTTCACTTATATATTCATGCATAAATTTTGTGCATGTGCTACTGGCTTAATGTACATCATTCAATATGATTTTATTCATAGGGAAATTTTTTCTTTTACACTGAAAACTGACCATAAATTCACTCCCAGTAGCATTAACTTCGGAGAAGGCAATGGCACCCCACTCCAGTACTCTTGCCTGGAAAATCCCATGGATGGAGGAGCCTGGAAAGCTGTAGTCCATGGGATCGCACAGAGTCGGACACGACTGAAGTGACTTAGCAGTAGCAGCAGCATTAACTTGCACCAGCACTGAAGATGTGTGTCCCTCTCCAAAAATATATTTTTTAGGTAACTTGGGTCTGGTTTTAATTTTGACATCAGAATTTCTTGGTCTAGAACCCAGTTCTCCAAGAATTATTCCCTGTTACCCTCATTTATCCACATATGGATGATTGCTGCTGTTGCTAAGTCGCTTCAGTCGTGTCTGACTCTGTGCGACCCCATGGACAGCATCTCACCAGGCTCCCCCATCCCTGGGATTCTCCAGGCAAGAACACTGGAGTGGGTTGCCATTTCCTTCTCCAACGAATGAAAGTGAAAAGTGAAAGTGAAGTCGCTCAGTCGTGTCCGACTCTTAGCGACCCCATGGACTGCAGCCCACCAGGCTCCTCCATCCATGGGATTTTCCAGGCAAGAGTACTGGAGTGAGGTGTCATTGCCTTCTCCGATATGGATGATTACTTGGGAAAAAAAATGTAATGCAAGACCTTCGATATAGTGCATAGTTCTGAAACTATATATTAAGGGGAAAAAAAAAAAAAAACAGAAAGCCTGCAGCAATAACCCCTACCCCAAAAAATGTTACCCAACAGGACAAATTCTCTCTCAATTCTTTTAAAATCTCAGAAACAAAGTCAAAATGTCAATCCTTTCTTTTTAACATTTTTCCCAGCAAAACAACAGCCAGTGTACAACATAAATCTTTGGAGTTCAATCTAAGCTACTACCATCGACAGAATATGTCTCATTTGGGGCAAAGATTTCTTTTTCTGATCATTGAAATAACACACACACACACAAAAAGAAAAATTAAAGGCAAGCATTTCAGCCATCCTGACAGTCATGAGCCCTCTGACAGCTTCCCTTACTTCATCAACCAAGGGTCATTATAGCAGCTGCCTTCCTGAAACCAAGTCTGATGGAAAGAGGCAGAGCTTAGCAAAGCCTCTGAAACATCCCACCTGCAAAACTCATTTAAAACTGGGATCCCCATCAGTCTTGTCCCAGAGGGTCCCCTCCATCCTGCACGGCAGAGATGAGTTCTTCATGTTCCATTCGCATGGTCATCACTTGAGTTTTCCCTGAGGCTCTGGAAAGCTAAAAGGTTATTTCCAGCTAGAGCCACTGGACCCTAGCCCTGTATGCTGTTCCTGGACAAATCTCAACCTGGCAGTAGCTGTTCAGTGAGACTCCTGACCCCCACATTAAGGGAACACTATCAAGTTGGCCAACAAGATTGATGACAGTTGGACTGGAAAGGGTTGACCCAAGCCCTCGTTACCAGGTTTGTTGTTGTTCAGTAGTTCAGTCATGTCTGACCCTGTGACCCCACGGACTACAGCATGCCAGACTTTCTGTCCTTCACCATCTCCTGGAGTTTGCTCAAACTCATGTCCACTGAGTTGGTGATGCCATCCAACTACCTCATCCTCTGTCATCCCCTTCTCCTCTTGCCCTCAATCTTTTCCAGCATCAGGGTCTTTTTGTAACTAGACTGGTTGTCTGCTACTCAGAGCGAGCACCCCTGGGTGGTAGATTACTGCCTTTGTTCTGTGACTTCTGAAGCCTCAGGTCAGGAAGGGGAAGCTCATTGCATTCTGTATTTGAGATGATAGGTTTGGCAATGGGAAATTATCCAAGAAGTGGGAAAAAAAATGGTATACGTTTTATAAAGGTTTCTAAATCATCAGGTATCTAGTGTAGATTTTTATTTGCCTTACATGCTTTAAAGTGACTGCTCCAGTGCTTCACTGAACTTCTTCCTAATCATTGAGGTAAGACATTGTCTGCTAAAGCCCCTTTAAAACCTCCCCAGCTAAAATATCTCAACCTTGCTCTACAGATGTGATGGTTGTGAACAGAAATGTCCTCCCCAAGCTGTAGCAGATCCTAATAGTTTTTGGAGGACGTTTGGTTCTTAATTCAAGATGTTCCCTGGGCCAGGTCTATGATAACATACATGCATGTGTCCTAAGTCGCTTCAGTTGTTTCCAACTGCATGCGACCCCAAGGACTGTAGCCCACCAGGCTCCTCTGTCAGTGGGACTTCTCCAGGCAAGAATACTGGAGTGGGTTGCTATGCGCTCCTCCAGGGATCTTCCTGACCTAAGGGTCGAACCCTCATCTCTTACATCTTCAACATTGGCATCTGGGTTCTTCACCATTAGCATCACCTGGGAAGCCCATAGTAACATACAGAGGTCATCTTTTCAGATGCATCCTTGTTAGCCACCTGGACCCTGCTGAGACCATTCCAACCCCACCCTTGCCTTAGCTGGTGATTAAAGATCCAGAGAGTATTTGTATTCCAGGTGCTAGCTACCAAGTGTGACTTGAATTCCCTGCTGCCTAGAGCTTAGCAGAAGCTCAGTTGAGAGAGAACAGGTCTAGGAGGACAGCCTGGCGGCTGTGTGATCCACATGCTGCCCTGCCTGAGTGTCTGTCCCCAAGGCAGGCATAACTTCTTGAAAATATTGATGCCTGGGCACCATCTCTTAGTCTGTGAGGGTGCTCAGGGCACAGAGGAGATCGTTGGGGATGGAACAGAATGAGCAGCAGTGGAAAGAGTAGAAGGAAAAGAAGTAAAGGAACTAATGAGGCTGGGACAGGAATGGAGAGTGTATGTTGTCATGTGGTGGGTCCTGGCAGGGGAGTGGCTTCTGCTTAGAAGGAGATGGGCATGCCTTCCAGGGTTTTGAGCCAAGGACTGACATGGTATGCCGTACATTATGAAATGATCACTCTGGCTAGATGATCTTTTCTTTCCATCACATCACTAAAACTCAGAAAAACTCAGAAGAAATGATTTTCCAGCCAACTGTTCAACTGTTTCAAGGAAAGAAGTGAGCAGGATCCTAAATGCTAGAATCTTCCAGGTAGCAGCTTCCCAGATTCCTGAAAGAGATTATGTCGAGGATGTAGCTCCAGAAAGTTCATTGTGTTTTTTCACTCTAAGAAGGTTGAACTGGAAATGTGAGCTTTCAATTTGCTCTTTGCTCAGGCATGTCCAGTGGCTAGTCCCAGGAATTTTAACTTAATGGTTTGAGATAGAATGTAGGCATATGTGTACTTAAGAAGCTTCCCGAATGGATTCTAATGCACACACTAACCACTGCTCCAGAGGCTGGAGAAAACAGCTGACACTGGCAAATGCTTTGATTTTCCCCTCTCATGCCCAAGAGCTGTACTGACCAGTGTGGTCACCACCAGCTACGTGTGGCTACTGAGCATTTTAAATGGGAGTAGTTGAAATTGAGATGTGCTATAAGTGCAAGACACAGATTTTGAAAAGTTAGAATTAAAGGGTATATGTAAAATGGTTAATTAACTATTTCTATATAGATTACATTTTGAAACAATAGTACTTTGGATATACTAAATTAAGTGTGACAAGTTATCAACAGTAACTGACTGTTTTTAATGTGGCCTCAAGAAGTTTAAAACAGCACATGTGGTTCACACTGCATTTCTATTGAACAGCACCGATGTAGAGCATTTCAGAGACTCCTTACGTCAGAACTATAGCCCTCTGTCTGCCAAACCTTCACAACACAACTATCATGCTACCACCCTCCCTTTTTTTTTTTTTTAAAGAAAAATGCTACATTGCTTTTTCAGATCCTTCTTTTAGATCAAGTATGAATAGAAAGCATTGAAAGACAATACAACATAGCAGTTAATAGTAAGAAATTGCTAGATGTGTAACTGTAAACAACTTATTCTTCTCTGAGGTCCATCCCCTCATCTATGAAATCTGGACCTGTATCTCAAGGTATTATTGTTTGTAAGTCACTAAGTCCTGTCCAGCTCTTTGTGACCCCATGAACTGCAGCACGCCAAACTTCCCTGTCCTTCACTATCTCCCAGAGTTTGCTCAAACTCATATGCATTGAGTTGGTGATGCCATCCAACCATCTTATCCTCTGTCACCCCCTTCTCCTCCTGCCTTCAATCTTTCCCAGCATCAGGGTCTTTTCCAATGAGTAGACTGTTCGCTTCAAGTGGCCAAAATATTGGAGCTTGAGCTTCAGCATCAGTCCTTCTAATGAATATTCAGTGTTGATTTCCTTTAGGATGGGCTGGTTTGATCTCCTTGCTGTCCAAGGGACTCTCAAGAGTCTTCCCAGCTCCACAGTTCGAAAGCAATAACATAGCTCCTAACTCCCCAAAAATGGTAGACCCTGTCACTAGCTCTGACCTTTAAAGAAAATGGGGAGATGTGTTGGATTCAGGTGATGTGATTTGATGTCGGCAGTGGTACCCCAACTCCCAGCATCAGTGAAGGTGCAGAAATCATCATGCCCCAGCTACTCGTGAGTTGGCTTTATGTTATACTTCTGTCATTTAACTGGAAATAAATTCTCAGAATATCAAATTTATATGCAAATATAAGTATAAAATAAAAACCAAAATGTCTTTTGGAAAGAGTATTCTTGATGATAAGAGCTGTGGCTGTCATGTGCCTTCACTATCATCACTGAAAAAGAGAGGCGAGAAGATCTCGGCTAAGAAGGCAAGAGAAAGGAGACTTGGCCTGAAGTCTCAAAGCATCCAGCACTCCAATTAACCTATTTGATTTGTGAGGGTTCGCTTCACCCTGTTGCTTATGTTTGACCCTAAGTCTCACTGCCTTTTGAGCCCATAACCATTATCTAATAATGCTCACCAGCCTCCAATCTGAAACTGAGTTTTTACACCATTGTGTTCCACTTCTCCCAGTTGTCAAACACAAAAACTTACTTTTTAAAACTTCCTAACTGAATACATCAAACTGGTTTGTCTTCAAAAGTTTCCCTTTTTTTTCTATAGACATGGGAAAACTCACAGAGTTGGTTTCCCTCATTCTCAGGAGACAAACCAGTTAAGTGAAAGCTGGTTTTGTATGCAGCTAGGCTTCCCACCCTCCTCCAGAGGGTCGGCTCCCATTAGAGTGAGATCAGGATGGGCTGCAGTGTACGTTTTAAATCACCATCCATGGCCACCATTATTTCTAGACCCAAAGGCACCATTAGAACCAGGGTGTATTTGCAGATGTTTCTTTGCACTTGGGTCTATTGAAAAATAGAGAAATTAGAAAGAAGTGATTATTTTAAATTTTCCCCAACCTATGGAACAAAAGAAATGACAATAGACAGGGACACATCATAGTTTTAAAAAAGTTGATGTATGTGGCCTTTGAGCTATGTTTCTGGAGGACAATGTTAGTAGCAGAAAAGGCAAACACATCATTGGAACAGGGACAGTCTCACTTCCCGAGCCAGGGCCCTCTGCCTTAGACATGAGATCAAAGACTTCAAAGAGCAGAAAGCCAAGCCTGCAGACTGTGTTTCTTGGAACAATTGTCCTGGGTGCTGAAAACAGCACAGAGCCTTTGGCAAATCATTGACTGAGTGAGTGAAAGTCACTCAGTCATGTCCAACTCTTTGTGACCCCATGGAGTGCTTAGTCCATGGAATTCTCCAGGCCAGAATACTGGAGTGGGTAGCCTTTCCCTTCTCCAGGGGATCTTCCCAACCTAGGGATTGAACCCAGGTCTCCCACATTGCAGGCAGATTCTTTACCAGCTGAGCCACAAGGGAAGCCCAACAATACTGGAATGGGTAGCCTTTCCCTTCTCCAGTGGATCTTCCCAACCCAGGAATCGAACCAGGGTCTCCTGCATTGCAGGGGATTCTTTACCAACTGAGCTATCAGGGAAGGCGAATCCTTAATTCTGAGCATTCCCAGCATCTCACGTGCAGTGCCGTCCACCCCACCTCAGCCTCTCTCCTGCTGCCAGGAGCACTTTTGTGGTTTCGTGTCAGAGGGCAGGGCGGCAAGTAAGCCACCACGTAAACTCAAGCAGGACAGGTCACTAAGCCCCAAGTGCTTCTCAGAAACCATTCCCAGTGTTCCCGAAAGTGTGTGTGTGTGTGTGTGTGTGTGTGTGTTCCCACACACGCACTCATACATAATTTCTAGGTAAAATTATGCATATATATGTACAGACACATATGCACACACACGAGTTTCCTGAAAACCATTTTGAGGTTGATTTTCTATACATGGAGAGAGAACTATAGATCCATATAGAAAACCTCTTGCAAATATTTTTAACTTATTTCATATAAGAGTAAATTTATTTCACACAGCAATGAGTACATTCATTCTTTTTCCACCGATGTAGTGCAAAAAGAGGGCCATGCTTGAAGAATAGAGGGGAAAAAATATTAAAGTGAAATTTTAGTTGTCAGTTTTGTAATTGAAGCTGTCTCCTCACTTGAAAATATTGTTCTCATTGAAGTGGAAGGAAAAGAGGAGCTGGCAAATGCCCCCAAATGTTAATTTCCCCAGACAAATTACAAGTATATACACAAAGATTTCAGGAGGGCTCTTGCTGTGATGGGGGCATCCATCATTCAAGGCCTCATATAACAGTGCACTGATGGAGTGGCCCAAATTCATTCTTTTTCTTCTTTTTCCTTTCTCCTCTTCTTATTTCTACTTCTTTCTCTCTCTTTTTTTTTTTTCCTTCTTCTACCAAAATGCAAGCAAAATACAACTTTTTAATGACAACCTCATTTTCTGGAAGTCTGGACAGTTCATAATCCTGAACTTATTTTCTCAAAAAAAAAATCCACTGATTGCCAATTTTTTCTTGGCTTTTTTGAGGCAAATATTTGCTTTTTATCCCATATTCCATCTTCTTTGATGAAACTATCCTCAAAAATTATGGATGGAGCTAGAAATACTAACGTGTCTAGAATTTTATTTGTAGGGAGATAGGGGTTATAAATGAAAAAAATCTGACTGTGGCCAAAACTGGTCCATGATAACATTAATCTATTTATTAATTCAGCAGTACATACATGCAGGCTCAGTTGTGTCCAACTCTTCGTGACTCTATGGACTGTAGCTCACCAGACTCCTCTGTCCATGGGATTCTCCAGGCAAGAATACTGGAGTGGGTTGTCATTTCCTCTTCTAGGGATCTTCCCAATCCAGGGATTGAACCCTCATCTCCTGCACTGGCAAGCAGATTCTTTACCACTGAGCCACCTGGGAAGCTCATTAACTCGACAAATGTATGTTAAATACCTACTATGTGCCAGGCATTGTGTTGGACTCTGGAAATACAATATCAACTAAAATGCAGTGTTTGCCCTCAAAGAACTCTTGGTCATCAGTATATGCATATGTCTGTGGTTTAGGGTGAGAAAACCTTTGAAATTACTGCATTTTGAATCTATTTAATAAGAAAATGAGTATTTAAGTCTAGCTGTCACAGAAACAAGTGACAAGCCTTGCAAAACAAAGCCAGGGAGGTCACTTGCAAACCAGAAAGACAGACTCAACATAAAGGCAGCTCTGGCCTGGGGAGGAGCCCAGTGGCCTTTGGTCTGTCCACTTCTGGATTCTGGGTGACATCATTAACAGTTTTCAGTAAGCATCTTTTTATTTTAAGAGGCATTTTTGTTGTTGTTTATACACTAAGTCATATCCGACTGTGACCGCATGGACTCCAGCGCGCCAGGCTTCCCTGTCCTTCGCTATCTCCCAGTGTGCTCAAACTCATGTCCATTGAGTTGGTGATACCATCCAAACATCTCATTCTCTGCCATCCCCTTCTCCTTTTGCCCTCAATCTTTCCTAGCATCTGGGTCTTTTCCAAAGAGTCAGCTCTTTCCATCAGGTGGCCAAAGTATTGGAGCTTCAGCTTTTTTTTTTTTAAACTTTACAATATTGTATTAGTTTTGCCAAATATCGAAATGAATCCGCCACAGGTATACCTGTGTTCCCCATCCTGAACCCTCCTCCCTCCTCCCTCCCCATACCCTCCCTCTGGGTCGTCCCAGTGTACCAGCCCCAAGCATCCAGTATCGTGCATCGAACCTGGACTGGCGACTTGTTTCATACATGATATTATACATGTTTCAATGCCATTCTCCCAAATCTTACCACCCACTCCCTCTCCCACAGAGTCCATAAGACTGATCTATACATCAGTGTCTCTTTTGCTGTCTCGTACACAGGGTTTTTGTTACCATCTTTCTAAATTCCATATATATGCGTTAGTATACTGTATTGGTGTTTTTCTTTCTGGCTTACTTCACTCTATATAATAGGTTCCAGTTTCATCCATCTCATTAGAACTGCTTTAACATGAGTCCTTCCAATGAATATTCAGGGTTGATTTCCTTTAGGATAGACTGGTTTGATCTCATTGCTGTCCAAGGGACTCTCAAGAGTCTTATCCAGCACTACTGTTCAAAAGCATCAGTTCTTCAGTGCTCAGCCTTCTTTGTGGTCCAATTCTACATCTGTACATGACTACTGGAAAAACCGTAGCTTTGACTATCCCAACCTTTGTCAGCAAAGTGTTGTTTCTTCTTTTTAAAATGCTATCTAGGTTTGTCATTGCCTTCCTTCCAAGGAACAAACATCTTTTTATTTCATGGCTGCAGTCACCATCCACAGTGATTTTGGAGCCCAAGAAAATAAAGATAACTGTACTGGGATATAACCAAGTTCTTGTGTGGTATGAAGTAGATCGCCACTAGCTTCTAATACTTCATACATTCAAGACAACAGCCCTAGATGAGTTTCTTTAAATCACTTGTCTATGTAACCATCAGCATTTTCACAGGAGGCACTTCCCATCTGACCAGTGAGACTCCATCCAGGATAATCAACCCACATTAAAGCTGCCTATATAGTGTGGTGTGTCTTCTAAAGGTGGCAGACAGTTTGTGAATGGTTTCTGTTGGCTGAAGGACAGATCAGGGCTGGGTAGAACATGTCAACATGTCTCAAGGCTTAATTAACATACCCAATAAAGTAGCCACATAGACAAAATGGCTGGGATAAGGAGGAATAATAAGCAAAGTCATTCCATAGAGCTTCCTAGGTCAAGGAAAACAACTTATTTATGTTTCAAAAAATGCGCTCTACTTTTTTTTTTTAATTTATTTTTGACTGTGCTGGGTCTTTGATGCTGCACACGGGCTTTCTCTAGTTGCAGTTAGCAGGGACTACTCCCTAGCTGTGGTACACGGGCTTCTCTTTGTGGTGGCTTCTCTTGTTGCAGAGCACAGGCTCTAGGGCTCTAGCACAGGCTTCATTAGTCATGGCTCGTGGGCTCCAGAGCTCAGGCTCAGTAGTTGAGGTGCTTGGGCTTAATTGCCCCACAGCATGTGGGATCTTCCCAGACCAGTTATCTAACCTGTGTCCCCTGTATTGGCAGGTGGATTCTTAACCACTAGACTACCAGAGATGTCCTATGCCCTCATTTTATCATTAAAAAAAATCATCAAATGGGAATGGCTTTGGATTTCAGGAGATATATATGTGAGTTCCTCAAATCCCTCAATCAACCACGACTTTCAGATGTGGCTTTTTAAAATCAAAATAGAAATGATTTTAATGTTAACAAAAGCTCATCCTGAGTATTCAGTCATTTGCAGATTTTCTAGTTGTTCTTTCCTATTAAGGTTTCAGCTGGTAGAGAAAACAGAATTTTATTACCTTAAAGAGTCAGTTGTATTTTTATGTTTGGAGTAATAAACTTAACTGGTTACATGATGGTTTCCTTTTAAACTTCCTGAACAACAATCTGGTGAACAAATTACTTTGTAGATTTCTATGAATACATACAACAGAACTTGCATAAGTTAGGCAAGGCAGGGGAGTAGGAAAAAAGAACAGGATTTGAAGTCCAAAAGGTCTGTATTTGACCCTCCCTCTCTGAGTAAAAGAGTAATGTTGGGCAAATTACTCCCCAAGATCTCAGTTACCTTGTCTGTAAAATTAGGATGCTAGCATCCATCTCAAAAATGTTGCTGTTTAATTAAATTAGATAGTATTTGAAAACTGCCCATTGTGACTGACACATAGCAGGAATTCATGGAAGCCCACTTCCTTGTGGCATGTAAACGTTTATCTGGCTCCAATTCGCAAGTATACTCACTGAATCAACAAACTTTCTGAGAGAGCCTCCTTTCTCTAGATTCTGCAGCCACAACAATGAATTAAAGGCAGTACTTGTCTTCAAGGACCTTATGGTCAAGAATTCTATTTGGCTCTTCAGATCAGCTGAGCAAGCAAGAAAGTATGGGATGTGCAGTGTTAGAGCAAAGAAGAAGCAACTTGCTAAGGCATAAATAGAATCAATAGAATGTTCCTCATATCTGGAACGGGCACAAATTATGTGTGTAAATAAATATACAAATAAACAGATAATATAATTCCTAACAGCCATTTGCTTCATAGCAAACAATGAAGTTCGCAGAGCAGAGATAAAAAGAGGCATTTGATTGGGGACAACCTGACCTTTAAAACTGTCCAAGCAAATGACCAATTGGTCAAAAAATGAAAATATGTCCTGTTTATTAAGCTAATAAGAGGGAGAAAAAGCAGTGGGAATCAAGACCATCTCCTAACCTATAAGTCATTTAATTCTTTTGGACACATTATCCTAAAGGCATCTTATGAGACTTTTGTTAACAAACTTCTGTTTTAACCAATGATTATGTCTCAGCTGATGGAATGGCATTTCTCTCAAGAAACTCACTTTACAAAGGGAATGAGACAAAATTTTTCAACTAAGGAAGGTCAGTGTGGACCAACTAGTTAAAGAATATACTGTTGCTATTAAAAAATTCAAATTCAGTTCAGCTCAATGAAAAAATATTTATTGTTGGAGGTCAGGGGCTGGCCGAGACTACCAGGCAAATTTCACCGTGAAAAGCTCACCCTCTAGTGAGGATCCAGATGTGTAACTAAGACGTTCAGCCTCCCACATCCTTGTCCCTCCTCTCCTTCCCTTTCTCTCCCCTTCCTTCCCTTTCTCTCCCCCTCCTCCTTTCCAGGATGAAAGAGGTCAGATGGACCCCATATATTACCTGCTTATTTGCAGAAATCTTTCTCTGTGGAAATGTTTATGTACATACATGTACAAGGCCTCAAGATGATGCCAAAACCATTTGTGTATATATAAGTATTTGTATCTGTATATACATTTTTTTTCTAGAAATGGGACAATATTGTTGTGTTAACATTGGTTTCTTGACTTAGCTTGCTCTCAAATGATTCAGGAATTAGTGTTTGTGTGTGAGTGTGTGTGTCTGGAAAAGAAATGGCAACCCACTCCAGTATTCTTGCCTGAAAAATTCCAGACAGAGGAGCCTGGCAATGTGTGTATATATTGTTGCTGTTTAGTCGCTAAGTCATGTCTGACTCATTTTTGATCCCATGGACTGCAGCCTTCCAGGCTCCTCTGTCCATGGAATTTCCCAAGCAAGTACTCTGGAATGGGTTGCAATTTCCTTCTCCAGGGGATCTTCCTGACTCAGGCATCAAACCTGTATCTCCTACATTGGCAGGTGGGTTCTTTACCACTGAGCCACCAGGGAAGCCCATGTCTGGGTATACATATGTGTCTTATATGTATGCGTGTGTTCACAGAAATGTGGTGAAATAGTAAAAGTTAGGGAGTCTGGATATGTGGGATAGGGGAGTTCTTTGTACTAATCTGAAATTTTTCTGTAAATTTGAAATTATTTTGAAGTATATCATTCTTCTAAATCTTTAAAAACAAGTGACTCAAGACCCTTTGCATCCCCTCTCCTGCCTTCTTTTGCACCCGTTAGCCCACCCTTGACACCGAGTTAGACCCCACTACCTCAGTGGGGTTCCATTGATAACATGGATTAACACCGGTGTCTTCCCAGGAGGTGTTGAAATATACCTGAAAGATAACAACAGGGCCTTTCCGCAGATGATGAGATCAGCGTCTCTGAGACTTGGCCCCAGACGAATCTTTCTAAAGCACAGCAGGCCGCCACACTCGGACAGAAGCTGCAGACCCCACACGGCTGCATTCCTCCTAGCTTTGTTCATCAGGCCCATCTCTTCCTTCCCGGGAGCACCCTGGCCGCCCTGTGCGTCTTACCAAGATGCCCTCGCTTGTCCGGACCCGGCTCAGAGTCCCCTTCTGGGTGCCTCCTCCGGCCCTCCCATCACCCGCCCCAGAGAGAGCCCCGCTCACCTCCTACTGTCCGAGACCCCACACTCCATGATTCTAAACCTCAAGCTCCCTTTCCCTGGTGTGTTTCCTCTGTCTCCCAACCGACTGTGGATCCTTTAGGGGAAAAGTCTGGGTACCTTTGCTCTTGTTATCAGCGTGGGCCTAACACAGAGTAAGATTCCAAGAAATGTTTCAAAGCAAACAAGGCTACACGTATTGGACTGAAGTTATGACAGACAGCTGGGGGTGCTCTTGGAGGAGCTCTGTGCGCGGCATGAGACTCATAGCAAGGAGTGGGCGCGTATCCTGACCAGATCAGTGAGTGAGAACCAGCCTGGAGGTGACAAGGAGGAAGTGGAGGTGAGGACAACAGTCACCCAGCCAGGGGAGACCACAGCAGAGCTCGGGAGATGCACCCAGGAAGGAACAGGGGCAGACAATGAGGGCAGGGCAGGGCAGGGTATTCCAGGGGCTGAGTCAGCGCTGCACAAGCACAACTTAACAATGGTGATTAATGAGTGGACTCCTTTTTATTATTTTCTCCTTAAATTTCTGAGTTGGGGTCATGAAATTTGATTAAAACTATTAACCCTCTCCCCCCGAAAAGTGCATACACATTTGCTCACGTTTGCCTGAAATTTCAGAAGATTCACAGATTCTCTGAAATGGCTCTAGTGACTCCCCACCCAAATGATAGCCCAGATGTTAAGAAAAGGGATGAAATTTAAGTTTAGGAGCGACATGCTCTCCGCTTTCCCCATCCTTGCACTGCACTGCACCCAGAATGATCTTTTAAAACTCCAAAGTAGAGTTTATACAACTCTACTTAAAACCCTTCAGGGCCACCCATTATTTTTCTTTCTTTCTTTCTTTCTTTCTTTCTTTCTTTTTGGCCTTTAATTTTTTGAACTTTTAATTTTCTGCTGGGGTATAGCCAACTGACAATATTGTGAGAATTTCACATCGAAGGGACTCAGCCATACATACACATGTATCCATTCTCCCCCAGACTCCCTTCCCATCCAGGCTGGCAGGTAACATTGAGTTCCATGTGCTGTACTGTAGGTCCTTGTTGGTTATCCATTTAAAATATAGCAGTGTGTCCATGACCATACCAAACTCCCTAACTATCCCTCTCCGCACCACCCCCCACCCCGGCACCCGCAACCACAAGTTTGTTCTCTAAGTCTGCTGCCTGTTACTTTCTATACAAAAGAATCCTCGACATGCCACTCCCTTTTTCACCAGCTTCTTCCAGTCACTTCCCCCTGAATTTTAGCCATCTTGACTAACACTGGTCATCCCAGTTGTTTTTGGTGATTGACTTAAATGTCATTTATAGCCTATTAAATCTCAAAGAGCTGCCTGGCTTAAAAGAAAGCTCTTAATAAATATTTGAAGAAAATATGGAAAAGACTGGGTGCCAGCTGGATCAGTATGGGCTCAATCTTAAAGATGGGCATGTTTTAAAGTCCACAGCAATTCAATGATTTTTCTGACCTGGGTCATAGAGTCAGGTATGGCAGCAACACCAGGACTAAAACCCATAACCTTTTAATTCCTGTCCTCTGCTTGTACCACAGTAATCCCATACACGTGTCTCAGCTGAAATTTGCTGCTGTGGCATCTTCATCTCCCTCGATCTCCCAAAAGCATTCTAACCTGTTAACTGCCACTTATGCCAGTGACGCTTGTTACGGGTTTTAGGAGCACAACCCTGGAAATTCTGGAGGCAGACTGTCTTCCTGTTTAGGACACTAGTAGAGTTGTTCAGTGCTCTTGGCTCTTAAACTCCAAGTGAGATGGCCCCCCGGCTCCTACACAGTCAACTCATAGACCAGATAGTTTATTGATGTGTTTCCAGTAATAAACTTTATACCTGTGTCTCGTGGGAAGCACATGCCAGTCAGGCTAAACGTAGGAGATTTTTTCTTTGGTGTTTTTCTCCTTTGTATGGATTCAGACACTTGAATCTTATTGCATAGAAACTGACCTGGCAGTGACCTGACCTTTAGAAAAAATGGTGGAAAAGTGGCTACAATAGACATGTATGCACCTGGGGAGACAGAATAAGTAGAGGTGAACATTAACCCATCTGGGTCCAATGTCGGTGGCCCAAAATGATTATGGTGAATTGAAGAAAACATCAAACAAACAGAATTTAAAAATTCCAGAGGGAAATTCAGAGTGGTACACTTGGAGAGAAAAAGTAGATTTTGCCAATACAGGGCCAAGAGAAAAACTGGTTGTATTTCAGGATAGTGGGGCCTTGGGAGAAGAACAGGAAGTAAGTTTAAACAGAGCTGCGCCTTGTAGATTGCCCTGGAAGGAGCCAGGCCTGATTCAGGACCAGGATACACATAGAGGGGTGGCAGCCAAGGTCTCCAGGAGCAGAGCTACATAAAATTCATTTCATTTTCTTACTTGATGATTAATTAAAAAACAGTTAATGAGAGCGATCATTCTGAGCAGTGGAATTCAGCCATGAAAGAGTTTAATGACCCTGAGGCTGGGGAGGCAGTGTCTCTGTTCAGCAGAAATTTCCCCTAAATTTTATAGAGGCTGAACAGAGCTTTCCAGATCCAGGGTAGCCGGGATAAGGTAGAAGAGAGCTTTGGAAGGCAGAAAGAAGGAAGCAAATATTAAAGTGTGTTTGTAGCAGGAGATAAAAAGAAGGAAGCCTGCATTTATGGGTTGAATGTATACATCCTGCCCACAGTTTCACATATTGAAGCCCTAAGCCCCAATGCCATGGTTTTGGAGCTGGGGCCATGGTGGTACAGTCAGCCATTTGTGCCTATAGGTTCCACATTCATGGATTCAACCAAACACGGATCAAAAATATTAGGGGAAAAAAATTCCAGAAAGTTCCAAAAAGCAAAACTTGAGTTTGCTGTACACCATCAACACACCACCATTTATATATAACATAACTATAGCATTTACATTAGGTATTATAAGTAACTTAGAGATGATTTAAAGTATTCAGGAATATGCAAATACAATGCCATTTTATTTAAAGGACTTGAGCATCCAAGGATTTTGGTATTGAAGGGGGGCAGTCCTGGAGTTAATCCTCTATGGATTTTGAGTTAGTCATTGCTCACTCAGTCATGTCCAACTCTTTGTGACCCCATGGACTGTAACCTGCCAGGCTCCTCTGTCCATGGGATTCTCCAGCCAATAATAGTAGAATGGGTTGCCATTTCCTACTCCGAGGATCTTCCCGACCTGAGTATCTTATGTCTCCTGCATTGACAGGTGTATTCTTTACCACTAGGGCCACTTGCAAAGCCCATGGATACTGAGGGATGACAATGATTAGTCTTCGATGAGGTCATGAGGGTGGGTCCTTTATAATGGGATTAGTGCCTTTAGAAGAACAGACCTGAGAGCTAGATTTGTCTCTCTCTCCCATGTGTGCACTTGGTAAGAAATTGTACCTACAAGCCAGGAGAACTCTCACCAGGAACAAAATCAGCTGGCACTTTGATCTTGGATTGATAGCCTCTAAATCCGTGAGGGTAGATTTCTGTTTCTGTAGTTTAAGACACACAATTACGGTAATCTGCTCTAGCAGCCTAAGCTAAGACAACTGCCAATATGGAGACTCAGAAAAGCTATTTTGCTGGAATGACTGGGTCGGTGACTGCGGATGGAGGCAGTTCACAGTGGCAGGCAGACCAACTGTGAAGGTCTCTTCCCAGCTCCAGAGTTAGTGACGTCGTAGTGGCAGCTTGCAGTCAGCCAAAGTGGGTGTGTTTACACCATGGGAACAGGCGAACACCAAACCAGGGCTCCCCCCAGGAGAGCTGCCGGTGTAACCTTTACCAGCACAGCCCTGGATCAGTTAGATGAAAGTTTTGTGGGAACCTGGGCCCCTGGGGTTCTCACATTCACAGTACACCTCAACGTTTGTTGCTGCTGTTGTTTCTGCTTTAATTCCTAATACAGAGTAACACTCTGCAATTATCTCTTCTTATCCATCCAGAGGGATTCAGCATTTGTAGACTCTCCTGGCAAACCATCACTGCAAACGCTGTTTCTGTGGGGAAATAGTTCCAAGTTGCAAGCTACTGACTTTGAAATAAACTTTTGGGAAAGAACCCATCAGTGAGCTGGGGACTTTTTCAATTCTGGATCCTCCTGGGAAAGTTAGAGAACAAAACAAGTCACGTCTATTTTAAAAATACGGGTTG
Organism: Bos indicus; assembly: GCF_029378745.1. Taxonomy (NCBI): domain Eukaryota; kingdom Metazoa; phylum Chordata; class Mammalia; order Artiodactyla; family Bovidae; genus Bos; species Bos indicus. The sequence continues at coordinate 111,927,189 of NC_091763.1, forward strand.
CAAAATTTATCCTAAGTGAAAAGGCAAAAGGAATAGAACTTGGAGGGGAAAAAGATGAGAAACAATTTAATAAGAGGGCTGGGTGCCAGCTGTTTTGTTTATTTGTTTGTTTTTCCTGCTATAAACATCAGGGATTTGGTTGGACAGAGGGAAGAAAACCTGTGTGGTATTTTTCTGGGGTGTATGAATGTGGATTTTATTTTAAATGTTTCCAGACATACTTTCCACATTCAAGGGTAGTTTACATATGATCTGTTTTGAGGACCAAGAAATGGTTAAGACAGAATTACTTGTCTGCTTCAAGGTCTCCATAACCTTTATGAACCTAAACCTACAGATGAGGTACTGTGTTTCAAATTTTTGAGAAGCATAATTCAATAAGTCTTTCATAAGAATCTTAGAATATTAGAATAACTAGACACCAAATTCATCATTTTTTTCCATCCAAAAACATGAGTATCAAAAATTAAACAATCTCATATCAGTATAAACCCTTAAATCAAGCATTCTAAATCAATACTTTCTGATCATTTAATTGGGGAAAAGACGTGATTTGGAGCTTGTGAAGTTAGTGTAATTTTAGTCATTCATTCAGAAGGGATGGGTGTATTATTTTCCTAAATGAAATCACAGTACCCTGATTTGCCATTTCCTTAAAACGATCTGAAACAATGAAATGATCACTATAAATCTGCCACTTGGAACTCTAACTGGTTCTCAGCACCCCCTAGCTGCTCCGACACTCGGGTTACGATGGACACGGTTTCAGAGCAGCTCTTGTAAGTATGGTGTATCCCTTCCTCCAAAACAGATGTGAACTCATAAAGCTTCCTAACAATGACTCCAAAATACGCCAGCAAGTATTCTCGGTGGCATATTTTTTGTTTGTTTATCCAAAATCCCCATCTTGCCCCATTCCCCTTCATGATCTGCCTTGAAATGATCATCGCCATAATAATAATAATAGGTACTATTTATTATGTGCTAATTACTTTATCTTTTGTAATTCTCTCTGTAATTACCTCCCTTTCACATATAAAGGGCTCCCCTCATGGCTCAGACAGTAAAGAATCTGCCTGCAATGAAGGAGACTCGGGTTTGAAGGGAATGGCTACCCACTCCAGTATTCTTGTCTGGAGAATTCCATGGACAGAGGAGCCTGGCAAGCTATAGTCCATGGGGTCGCAAAGAGTCAGACACGACTGAGTGACTAACACTTTCACAAATAAAATCCTGAAACCTAGAGAAGCTGGCTAAATGACTTCTCCTAAAGCCATATAAGCAATTAATGGCAGCACTGGATTTGAACGCAGTTCCCTGTAATTTCAGATCTTGTGGTTTTGAACACGATACCCAAAGCCTCCCAGGGTGTCATCAGGGTTCCGGGACTTTCCTGGGTGAACCTCCAAAGCAACTCCCGTCTTTGCCCATGAGCACCTTGATTTACTGTTAGGGAACAGGGACTTCTGGGGCCAGAGAGTGGGCTGTCGTCTAACACTTGGAAATGAACTGTCCGACGAGACGCATGTACCAACAAAACAGACCTTACTGGGAAGGGGCCCCTGGGCAGACAGAAGCAGGGTCAGGGAACCCAGGACTGCTCCGCCACGTGGCCTGTGGTCTCAGGTTTTATGGTCACGGCGTGAATTCCCAGGTTGTCTCTTGCCAGTCATCTGGCTCGGTCAGTATTTGTTCTGACTAAGGGCCCTCCCTGGTGGCGTGTGCATCGCTCAGCAAGGTGGATTCCAGCAAGAAGGAGTCTGGGAGGCTGCTTGCCTCCTCCCTCTTTCACCCACCCACCCCCGTCCCCACCAAATCCGCCTGGTTAGTTTTCAGGGGCAGCACGGTGTTCCATATCGGGACCTCCTGTTGTGAGACAACTCGGGCAGGTGCGCCTGGCCAAGGCAGGTGGTTTTGGTCAACAGTTCCCTAACAGTCAAGTAGTGAAAGTATGAAAGTGTTAGTTGCTCAGTCGTGTCCGACTCTTTGTGACCTTGTGGACTATAGCCCGCCAGGTTCCTCTGTCCTTGGGATTCTCCAGGCAAGAGTACTGGAGTGGGTTGCCATTTCCTTCTGCAGGGGATCTTCCTGACCCAGTGATGGAACCCAGGTCTCACTTTATTCTCAGCATCACTCTTCAACCTAAATTATTTAGTCTAAGTACTAAATGTGAAGTATTTTTTTTTTCCTGGTATGATTTACATCTCTTAATTTTTATTACAGTTTTAAGGTGACAGATTGCTATACTCTGTTACATGCTTCTTCTATTTTGGTGGGGTGTTCGTGTTGATGAAATAACATCCTTCTGCTTAGACATTTTCCCGGTCTGATCGCCCTCCTGGAGTCGGTCCACCCTCCAGGAACGGCCATCGTGGCCACGACAGAGCTCACCGTCTGCCCAGGTTAAGTTGCAGGTGGTGTCGCCATCCGACTCCTCATCTTGCCATTTCGTCTTTTCTTTTCAACAGACGTGGGTGCGTTTTTTGAAGAGGGGATGTGGCTGCGGTATAACTTCCAGGCGCCGGGGATCGGGACCCGGGATTCCGGCAGCAGATCGGAGAACTCTCCAGACCCGCAGAATGGAGCCCCAGACCTGGCGGGCGAGGAGATCCGCTTCAGCTTCAGCACCACCAAGGCGCCCTGCATCCTCCTCTACGTCAGCTCCTTCACCACCGACTTCCTGGCGGCGCTCGTCAAACCCACCGGTAAGAGCCAGGATCCCTAGCCTTCTGACGTTCAGTGTTGGGGGACAAATGAGCTTATGGTCGGTCTCTAGGAGACAGCTAACCGGCTGTAAGGCACATACACACCAACCCCCAGGAGCCCATTTCCTCTCTGAAAACAGGAGCTCTAAGACCCTTGAAGCTTTACGATCTCTCTCTTACAAAGGAAAATGTTCGGGTGTGTCAAGGAGCACGTGTCTCTCATTTCCCAGGGACACTGAACAGGTTGTAGACATGGAGGCTGCCTCTCTGTGGTCTTGTTCTTTGGTGACGAAAGCTCTGCAGCCTCCCTGGACAGCTTCCAGGGTCATAGCATCTTAAATACCAAGATTTTTCTTCCATAGAATCTAATCAGTTCAGTTCAGTCGCTCAGTCGTGTCCGACTCTTTTTGACCCCATGAATCGCAGCACGCCAGGCCTCCCTGTCCATCACTAACTCCTGGAGTTCATTCAGACTCACGTCCATCGAGTCAGTGATGCCATCCAGCCATCTCATACTCTGTTGTCCCCTTCTCCTCCTGCCCCCAATCCCTCCCAGCATCAGAGTCTTTTCCAGTGAGTCAACTCTTTGCATGAGGTAGCCAAAGTACTGGAGTTTCAGCTTTAGCATCATTCCTTCCAAAGAAATCCCAGGGCTGATCTCCTTCAGAATGGACTGGTTGCATCTCCTTGCAGTCCAAGGGACTCTCAAGAGTCTTCTCCAACACCACAGTTCAAAAGCATCAATTCTTCGGCACTCAGCCTTCTTCACAGTCCAACTCTCATATCCATACATGACCACTGGAAAAACCATAGCCTTGACTAGACGGACCTTTGTTGGCAAAATAATGTCTCTGCTTTTCAATATGCTATCTAGGTTGGTCATAACTTTCCTTCCAAGGAGTAAGCATCTTTTAATTTCATGGCTGCAGTCACCATCTGCAGTGATTTTGGAGCCCCCAAAAATAAAGTCTGACACTGTTTACACTGTTTTCCCATCTATTTCCCATGAAATGATGGTACCAGATGCCATGATCTTCATTTTCTGAATGTTGGGCTTTAAGCCAACTTTTTCACTCTAATAATGATTCTTATTAACCAGTTCAGCTTGAAAGTGAAAGTCACTCAGTCATGTCCGACTCTTTGCAACTCTGTGGACTATACAGTCCATGGAATTCTCCAGGCCAGAATACTGGAGTGGGTAGCCTTTCCCTTCTCCAGCGGATCTTCCCAATCCAGGGATCAAACCCAAGTCTCCCATACTGCAGCCAGATTCTTTAGGAGCTGAGCCACTAGGTTTGAAAGATAGATGGGGGGAAAAAAAGTTCCTTAGGATTTTCCCTTTCAGAAATTAATTCTGAAGAAATAAGCCAAAAATCAGACAAAGATTCAGCATAAAGATGTTCATCATAGTTTATAATGTTATTTATGATAGTAAGAATTGGTGAGGACCTAGAAATTCAATTTTAGTAAAATGGTTAGTCAAAGGGAGTCACTGTTTATGAGATACTATGTATCCATTAAGAAAAATATTTGTGAAGAGTTAAGTAAAGACATGAAAAAGCCTTGACTGTACAATATCAGCCAGGCTCCTCTGTCCATGGAACTCTCCAGACAAGAATACTGGAATGGGTTGTCATGCCCTTCTCCAAAGGATCTTCCCAACCCAGGGATAAAACCCTGGTCTCACACATTGCAGGCAGATTCTTAACCATCTGAGCTACCAGAGCAGCCCCAATATTGATTTAGCTCTATAAAAAGATGGATAGAAAAAAAGACAATGATGTGAGCACAAAGTATGTCTGTTTCAATAGCTGACTTGTTTCTCCCAGGTAATACTTTCTACGTATGTGAGATGCTCTTAATAAGCAACTGCCACTGTTCTCACCAGAGAAAAACAGTGAGTAAAATCAGGAAGTAAAGAAGCAGAAAAGCATGCAATTCCTGCTCTCCAGGATTTCACACATTCTTTCTTCTGCATCAGATTAAATCGCTGTTTAATCCACTGGCGTTCTCCACCCTCATGTCCCAAGCTCTCCTTGGTGGGCAGGGAGGCTGCCTCTCAGCTCTAGCTCTTCAAGAATGTCATGAACACGCCCCAGTAGACACTGTACTGTCTGCTTCTCAAGCTACTGCTGCGTTCCCATCTAGTCCCAACCCTCTCCAGTAACTCCTGCCCCACAGCCTACACCAGGCCCTGCAAGCACTCACGTGTGTGTTTATGGGCGTTCGTCACATGCAAAGGCTTTGACTGATGTTTCCATATTAATGACTCCCATGTAAGGAAGCCCAAAGCTATATTGTGTTTCAAATGCATGAATTCCCAAGAGCACACCCTCTTCCTGCAGGTGATAGAGTGGAGTACAGAGAGGTTCAGTTATTTGCACACTTGGCCAGTGATGGCACAACCAACTGGTGTTCCTAAACCTGGATCCAGAGTTCTCCAGCGCTCTTTCTCTGCTGCAGAGATCTCTAGAACACACAGGGCATTTGCAAAGTATAGACAGTCAACTTCTCTTGAGGGGTTGCAAGGCCATCCTCAATTGTTGCTGGAAATTGGCTTTTTCACACTCCAAATACTGCATATTTTATGAATTGAGATTTGAAGCCGGACAAATTTGAGGAACTCATTCAGGAAAAAGAAATCGATAAGGACTAAGCCAAAATATCCAAACAAGAAAGTAATAAATAAAATAAGAAGTCTTAACTAAATGCCCTTGCATCTCTCAAACTTGACATGTTGGGAGCTGCATTGCTCTCAATGCTCCTGCAACCTGCCTGCCCCCCTGGTCCTGATGGTACTGCTGCATCTCAGACATGGAACACACAGCCTGGTGTCATCATGACCACTCTGTCCTTCCCCCTCCTGTGGGTCTATTCCCAATGAGTCCTGTGGGTCCTGTTCTAACCATGTCCTTCCGGAGCGGCCCCTCCTTCGCTTCCCCACTGCTATCCTCCTGGCAAATGTCTTCTGATTCAGTGCTTCCCAACCCGTGTCACGGCACACATGGCACGTATGTGAATGGCACCTGGGCAGATGGATGAGGTTGTATTTGGGAGGCCACCTGCCCAGGGGCTCCAGCCACCCTCTCCTCCTGCAAGTCCGCCAAGGCCTAAGGGGAGCCTGCTTCTGGTACCCTGGGGCCCCTCCTCGGGGTAGATACACCTCAACACATGTCCAGGAGGCTCTGTTCCCACCATCACTCTGCTCCCAGCCACCCCATCCTCCTCAGCCAGAAAAGGTCTTCCTTCACACACAGCACCCCTACCAAACAGGAGCCACAGGAGGGGTCCCTAGTCCCCCCACCTTCCATCAGGACCCACCAGGCTCCTGGGTGAGAGCTCAGGGTGCAGAACCAGAATGTCTGGATTTTAATTCTGCTCCTGTGTTTGCAGACTGTTGGGTCTGGAATAGTCACAAGCCACACCGAGCCTCAGTTTCCTCATCTGTAACACAGTGACTCCCCCAGAGCAGTGTTGTGAAAGTCAAATGAGTTATTGAGTGTAATGCACTGTACACATGCGTGCATAGTAGATCCTAAAGGAAATCAACCCTTAATGTTCATTGGAAGGACTGATGCTAAAGCTGATGCTCCAATACTTTGGCCACATGATGTGAAGAACTGATTCATTGGAAAAAGACCCTGTTGCTAAGAAAGATAGAGGGCAGGAGGAGAAGGGGACGACAGGGGATGAGACGATTGGATGGTAATCACCAACTCAATGGACTTGAGTTTGAGCAAACTCCAGGAGACAGCGAAGGACAGGCAAGCCTTTTGTGCTATAGTCTATGGGGTTGCAAAGAGTTGGACACGGCTTAACCACTGAACAACAATAATACACACACACACGTTTGTGTGTGTGTGTGTGTGTCTGTGCGTGTGTTAGCAGTAGTTATCCAGAGCCCACTGATTGAATCTACAGTTTCCAACATATTGAGGCCACACATCCCTACACTTCCTTTTCCGGGAACTCTCTACTCCGCAAGCACCCCAGGGATGTTTGCCCAGGTGCCCACTCCATTTCCCTTGTCTGGAAAAGCTCCATCTTCCTCTGTAGCTTCCTACCTGCCTTTCATTCTGGACTCAGATCAAGTCTCGCCTCTTTTCCATGACCGCGCCTTCCTTTCAACTTCGATCACGCTTACTTTCGCTGTCATTTGTTGGCTTTCAGTGGTCTGTGTGGTTTCCCGTCTCTGTTATACATGTGTCCTGTCTTCCCAGCGAGATGAAAGGCCCTAGAGCAGGTGCTCTGTGAGTGTTTGCTGATGGCAGTGATGATGGCCAGGGGAGAATAAATCTGTTAGGCACATTATTTGCTGCAGCCAATAAAAGAGCATTCCCTTATAACTGCTTTAATTCACTCGGGAGATAAACGTGAGCTGCAGGAAGTGAAGTGTCTCTCCATCTTAATAATATTTTATTTTAATGAACAAATATTAATATTCTCCTTCCCATCATTTAGTGGTTCTCTTGTGCCATTATTTGAAAGAAATAAATATATTATTTAAATTTTATTACTCCAGAATATTGCCATTCCTGTTTATAGATGTTCACTATATATAAATTTTAAAGTCTGACTCATCTTTTTCCTCAAAGCAAATCATTCCCAATGCCATTAAGCAAAGCAGTTAGAGAAATTTTAAATCATTTTTACAAAGTCCAAGAAAGCCAGAAAGAGAGAAAATAATGAAAACAACTTAATACTGATTTTAATGAGCTGGAAAACATAAAGGGATCAATGACAAAGAGACAGTAGGGAAAAAAATGTCCAGAGTTTTGTTGTTTTGTGTGTGTGTTTGGTTTTTGGGGGTTTTTTTGGGGGGGGGATAATTACTGGTTCCTCTGACTTTTAGCCTCAAAGGCAGAGCCCTCTCTTACTTCTCTTTGTATCCCCAGATCAGGCACAACCTGGACTGTACTAGGGGTTAGAGGTGGGTGTCTGTCTTAGAAGTGGACTCCACACCAGCCAGGCAGTCCACATCTGGACCTTTAAGACTTGGTTCCATGGTGCTTTGCACAGGGCATTAAATAAGTATACTCTAAGGAAATGAATGCTTAAATGATGAATGAACACAGCTATATGTTTTTAAAACTGGAGATATATATATGTGTGTATGGAGTCTAAAATATGGTACCGATGAACCTATTTGCATGGCAGCAATAGACATGCAGATACAGAGAACAGGCTTGTGGACACAGCAGGGGAGGGACAGGGTTGGATGAACTGAGAGTGTAGCATTGAAACATATACACTGCTGCTGCTGCTGCTGCTGCTAAATCGCTTCAGTGTCTGACTCTGTGCGACCCCCTAGACGGCAGCCCACCAGACTCTGCCGGCCCTGGGATTCTCCAGGCAAGAACCCTGGAGTGGGTTGCCATTTCCTTCTCCAATGCATGAAAGTGAAAAGTGAAAGTGAAGTCGCTCAGTCATGTCTGACTCTTCGAGACCTCATGGACTGCAGCCTACCAGGCTCCCCCGTCCATGGGATTTTCCAGGCAACAGTACTGGAGTGGGGTGCCATTGCCTTCTCCGAACATATACACTACTGTATGTAAAATAGACAGCCAGTGGGAAGTTCCTGTATAACACAGGGAGCTCAACCCAGTGCCCTGTGACAACCTAGAGTGGGATGGGGTCTAGGCAGGGAGGGAGGGTTGGACATATGTATACCTGTGGCTGATTCATGTTGAAATATGGCAGAAATCAGTACAACATTGTAAAGCAATTATCCTCCAATTAAAAATTTAAAAATAAATGTCACCAGTAAAAAAAAAAAAAAAAAAACAAGAAAGAAAGCTGGCTGTGATCATACTAAGTCAGAACACCAGAAGTAAAGTGGAAAATAAAAACTGAAGACAGTCGACTTTTTTCCTGCATATAGCCAAACAACTTTCCTAACCATCTCCTTCACTGCCAAACAATAGATTATTTGTAATGCTATTACAGTAAAGAAAAAATAGGGTAAAAGCCCTGAGTGGTGGGGAGAGAAGCAGCTCAGGGAAAAAGGAGTGGCATGTTCAAAGGTCCTGAGGAAGGAAGAAGAGTTGTATTTTCTAGGGAATAAGCCAAGTGCAAGGGAGCCTGAATGTAAAAGTGAAAGGGTAACTGACTTGATTTTAAAACAAAGTAACTGGCAACCTTTCAGGCAGGACATCATCAGCTATATTAAAAATGTATGTCTTTATCCTGTAAGCAACTGGAACATTTGAAGAGCTTTATGTGAACCATACAACTAATTAATTATGCATTTTGAAAAGATTACTCTGCAAAGAAAACATGGGAAAGAAGAAGAAGCAGGGAAACCATGATTCATTCCCTCAGTGAGTATTTATTCAGCACCTACTGTGTGGAGAAGGAAATGGCAACCCACTCCAGTATTCGTGCCTGGAAAATCCCATGGATAGAGGAGCTTGGCGGGCTACGGTCCATGGGGTTGCAAAGAGTCAGACACGACTGAGCACCTAACACACACACTGTGTGTCAGGCATTATTCTAGACATTGGGAATTAAGTCATGAGGAATATAAACAGGGATTTCCCTGGTGAGCCAGTGGCTAACACTCCAATCTACCAATGCAGGAGTCCAGGTTTGATTCCTGGTCAGCAAATTAGATCCCACATGCTGCAACTCAGACCTGGAACAGCCAAATAAATAACTAAAGAGTAAAATATTTTTTAAAAAATATATATCAGCCAAAGTTCTTACTCTTATGGAGCTTGCTTTTGAACGGAAGAAGACAGACAATAAATAAATGAAGTGCTCTTCTGTAGTATGTTGTATGGAAAGAACTGTCATGGGGGAAAATAAAGCAGAAAAGGAGTGGGGGGCGCCTGGTCAAGGGAAAGCAGTAGGTAAATTGTGCTTTTGAGAAGATAATATTTAAACAGGACCTAAAGGGAGTGAGGGCTCATCCGTGCAGGTAGATAGCTGGAAAATGAGGGCCCCGGGCAGAAGAACCAGCAGGTGCAAAGGCTGTGAGGCAGGAACATGCTGCCATCTGTGGAGAGAGCAGAGAAGCCTGTGTGGTCAGGTGATGAGTGAGCGAGGAGGAGAATAATGAGAGGCTGAGTCAGAGACAATGGGGACGATCACAAAGGGCCTGGCTGGCCAGGATGAAGACTCAGAGTGAGACTGTTGTTGTCATTCAGTCACTAAGCCGTGTCCAATTCTTTGGGACCCCCTGAACTGTAATACACCAGGTTCTCCCATCCTTCACTATCTCCTGGAGTTTGCTCAAACTCATGTCTGTTGAGTCGGTGATGCCATCCAACCATCTCATCCTCTGTTGCCCCTCTTCACTTCCTGCCTTCAATTTTTCCAGCTTTAGGGTCTTTTCCAACGTGTAGGCACTTTTCATCAGGTGGCCAAAGTATTGGAGGTTCAGCATCAGTCCTTCCAATGAATATTCAGGGTTGATTTCCTTTAGGATTAACTGGTTTGATCTCCTTGCAGTCCAAGGGACTGCCCAGAGTCTTCTCCAGCACCACAATTGGAAAGCATCAATTCTTTTGCGCTCAGCCTTCTTTATGGGATAGGAAGCCAAGGAAGGTTCCTGAGCAGAGGGCAGCTCTGCCTTCCATCTGCAGACTAGGGATGGAGACTAGGAGACTCGACTGGGCTGGGGAGACATGGTGGAAGGGCAGAGGCAAGCAGGTTCATTAGTATGAAGGCTCGTACAGTAATCCGGGCAAAAGACAAGGGTGGCTTGGTCCAGGGATAGAAACTGAGGTGATGAAAAAGGTAAGATTCAGGGCATGTTTTAAAGACAGAACCAAGGAGCTTTGCTGACAGATCATACTGTAATACAGGAGCAAGAGGGGAGTCAGGGTTTTTAGGTGGAAATAGCAGGAAGGATAAAGTGTCCATTAACTGAAATGTGGGGAAATGGGTTGAGTTAGTTTTAGGAGAGGAAGTTCAAGAGTTTGGTTTCTCGTAAGTATCTGAGGTTCCAGTGAGACATCTCCGTTAATGTATGAGTAGTAAGAGAGCAGAGAAAGAGGGGACTCGCCCGAGAGTGAAGTGGGGTGAAGAGTGGCCACGTTTGAAGGAGAGACTGCCATGGGTCACGTGATCCAAGCAGACGCGGATGCAGGTGCAGTCCAGGTGACAGCCGTCAGGTCACTGATGGGAGTGGCCGGCACAGAGGCCAGGGCAGGCGCTCTGTGTGGAGGGGCGGGCTCCCGAGGGAGCCACACCAGGCGCTCTAGGTGCTGTGGGGGCCCTGCAGCTGTGGAGATGGGGCAGAGTGGGTGAACTTAGACACGTTTAGGAAACAGAAGTCTGCAGTACTTGGTTGAAATGCTATAAAGCAATCTAGGGTCAGGTGTTAAGAGAGGCCTCAGAAACAGTGAAGGCTTGTTCAGATTTGTTCAGGAGCAAAAGAATAGGAAATGCAAGTAATTCATGATTGGTCTGATGGATGTTTCTTTCAATTCCAGGGACATAGTTCCATATTTTAAAGAACACATGTAAGGCTAAGGAACGGCAGTGTTCAGAATCAATTGCATTGGTTTACATCCATATAAGGGACTTTTCTGGTGGCTTAGACGGTAAAGAGTCTGCCTACAATCCGGGAGACCTGGGTTCAATCCTTGGGTTGGGAGATCCTCTGGAGAAGGAAATGGCAACCCACTCCAGTATTCTTGCCTGGAAAACCCCATGGGCAGAGGAGCCTGGTAGGCTACAGTCCATGGGGTTGCAAAGAGTCGGACACGACTAAGTGACTTCACTTTCAATTTTCACTTTCACATCCATATAAGGGTGTGAGAATTACCTGAAAGGAGATCTGGCCAAATATTCAGAGTAGTTATCTCTGAATGATGGTGTTCCCAGTGACTTTCTTTTTTATTTTTTCTGTTAACTTCCTAAGTTTTAATTAGCCTGTGCTGTTTCACAACTTAAAATCAGAATATCAGTTTTGTTCCTCTGGAAGGGAAATGAAAGAGGCAAGGAAGAATCTCTGAAGTGATATACAGTTAGCCACACTCTTGCTAAATTACTGGCTCCATTTTTAAGCTCTGAGATATCAAAAGCTATTAGCACGAAGATTCCAATTTGAGTGGAAAAATGAGATAAAAAGTTGATGCCTTTAAATAATCATAAATAAGAAATAAAAGCTACATTTGCTGTACAGATTAATTAAAAGCAGGACCTAGAATATTATATTAGTCTTTCTGAATATTGCTTGCCATCAGGGGGAAGCAAGAAAGAGGATAAAAAGAATAATTTATTGAGGCAAAGTGCATGACAGCTGAGAGGCAGTGAGGACCCATCTTTTTATTGATTTGCGTTTGGATTGATGAGGTCTCTAACCTAGAATAAAATCCTCTGCTCTATTTTCTTGGTCTCAGTGAAGCCACCCAAAGTGCCGTGTATTTATCTTTTGTAAATTATGTTTATTTTTAATACTCTGTGCTCATGATTCTTTTATATGGTGAATGTCACACTTTGCTGATGGCATGAGACCACCCTGGCATCCTGTGTTTATATTTTATTTTACAGAGTATTCTGTGGGGCCTGTCTCCACGGCCCTGTATTGTGTATATGTTCTCAGACACAATCCACGCTTGGACCATTTATACCGTTTGCTGCTTCAACTTGGAGATGATGGTCACGGATGGCCCATAATTGGTAGACTGTCAACATGCGTGAGCCTGGTGCCGTGAACCTTTATGGATTAGTGCACCTCTGAGCTAGGGGCTCAGGATGCAGAACGGCAATCGTGTTGATGGACATCGAAGCCGCGTTTAGTGGAAACAAGACCCCAGGGCTGGGGGTGTGACATTAATATGAAATCCAGGGCAGAGAAACGACTGAGTCTCTTTCCTTTTCTCTATGCAGGAAGCCTCCAGGTCCGGTACAACCTGGGTGGCACCCGGGAGCCCTATAACATTGACGTGGACCACCGGAGCATGGCTAACGGCCAGCCCCACAGCGTTAACATCACCCGTCGTGAGAGGACCATCACTCTCAAGGTACGCACGTGTTACTCCTCTGTCATCTGTCATACTGTGTTGCGGTCTCTGCCCGCTGTCGCACTTGAGTGAGTGCTCCGTCACTCAGTCATGTCCAACTCTTTGCGACCCCAAGGACGGCAGCCCGCCAGGCTCCTCTGTCCATGGGATCCTCCAAGCAAGAATGCCAGAGTGGTTGCCATTTCCTTCTCCCTCTGTCATACGTGGCTGTTGTTGGGTTTTTTTTGTTTGTTTGTTTGTTTGTTTTCAGTTTGGTTTTGGGTGGTTGGAGCAGGTGGAAGAGATGCTTCTAATACATTCTTCTACAAACTGCTAACCAGTGATGTAGAAAGATATGCAGTTGGTACAGGAAAGACAATGATGGTATTGATGGAGAAGAGATTTCTTGGGAGAAGGTAGAATAAATGTTTGCTCCATATATTCTTCGTAGCTTTTCCTGTGTATAGACCTGCACATCTATCAGCCTTCTGCTTTTATCCATTGCAGCATCTTTACCCTCCATGGTCTCAGATGTCTGAGGCTTATCACGTTTCCCAGCAAAGGTTATTTTGGTTTATCTGACCTACTTCCTTCACAACTCTAGCGCAGTGTGAATAACTGTTTTTTTTTTTCCTTCTATAGATGCTTTGCCTTAAACATCTTCTGTACACATACCTTTCCCAGCATCTCAGACTCTGGTTGTGGGCTTTTTGTACACAAAGGGATAGTTTTATTATGACACTCAAATTTTATTTCAGGTTCATTGATTGTCCCTCCCCCCCCACACCACCACTGATTTTTACAATGAAGAAGCCAGCCTGGGAGACACCATGAATCAAACATGACATGAGGTCTCCCCGGGAACTGAGCCAAAGATCAAGGCTGGAACTGTCACTGCGTTCTCTAGAAGGAGTTCAAAATAGATACCTGTCAGGAAGAAGAACGGCAGGGGGATGCTGTTTTGTCAGCCGAGCGGAGTGCCTTTTGGCAGGGGCTCAGCAGCCTCTCCGACCTCATTCGGATTCAGCTCGTTGCCGTGGGAAGTTCAGGTTGCAAAGAATCAGCACAGGCCCCATCTCTTTTTGAGCCCTGGTGAATGTCAAATTCATAACTCGATATGGAGTTTACACTTGGCCTTTAGCAGGAAATGCTAGAGAGCGTTTTCAGGAGAGGCCTTTCCTAGGAAAATGACAACGTGCAGAAGCAGCTTATTGTGCAGTCAATCAGATGGAGTGTAAATAAGGTTCTCTCTTAGTGACGGACAGTCGCTGAGCCCAGCGCAGTTCTTCACACACGAGAGGTGCTACAGATTACTTACAGAGTAAACTGCCCCCATCCTTCACCACAAACTCAAGTCTGATTCAGAAGAGACAGCAAGTTCAGGGTTAGTATGGTTTATACCATTATAGGATACAAATGTTTTAATACCATCTACCAACATTGTGTTTACTGGATTTTGATTAGACTCATTCACTTAGTTTAAACTATGCCATCTGTCACCCCTCTCAAAGAAAGTGATTCTCTTGCCATTTCGCCACTGCAAAATAATATTAAAAGTTAAAAAAGCTCAGCAGTCAGCTTGAAGGACAGTGTCATGGAAGACAGCTGATTCCCCTGTGGAATTTTGCAAGAAAATGCCTCGTGTGTTGGGGCTGAGCCCTGTGGGTTGAGGAACTTCAGCAAAGATGAGGGTGGGGTGAGTGGGAGAGGAGAGTCCAGGTAATAAGCTAAATAATTCCATTTCTGGGTACAATTCCCCAAATGAGAGTCTGAAGCAAAGTAGGTCAAGAAGGCCTCCCTTCTGGCAAGTTCCACCAACTGGGAAATCTTTGGAACCAACCAGAAACTCTTGAAGAACAGATATCAGCTAAATCAGAGCTGCTATCTGCTGCAGTGAATCAGAGATTGCCCTGAAGAAGGGGAGAAGGATGGACTATTTTAAGGACTTGGAGATTTTAAGGCAGGGAGAGGCCGAGAAGTCCAGACAATACAGGAGCCAGAGGCCTGCAGAGTCCAGGGCACTGAGGAGGGCCGGAGGGAGGTGGGGTCTGCTTCTATTGCTCTGGGTTCTTCTGGTTGCAAATGACAGAAAACCAACTCAGAATTCATTTGTAGGGGAAATTCCTAGGGTAGGTTATAAAAAGACAGGAAAGAAGAGGAAAATCACAACTTTGAAACAGAATCCAGAAGACCTGGAGGATTCAAACAAAGACTAGGCCTCCAGTGAGCACCTCTCTGCTCTTGCCTCTCTCTCTCTCCGTACTTCATCTCTGCTTGCCCACCTCCGTCTAACAACTGGATTAACTCTTCTCTGGAAGGCTCCATCTTCCAGATGTAATGGACCCAGATACTGAAGTCCTGGGCACGTGTCTTCCCAGTTTTGCTGTCGGAAGGAAGGTCCTAGAGTCTCAGTTCTCATTTTAAAACCCAGGGGAAGTCTCTGGTTGGCCGGTCTGGGGTCCCACACTCACTCTATCTTGGGGAGCGGGGTGCAGTGACTGATGGCCCACAATCAGACCTCATGATCAGAGTGGGGAATTTGGGGGAGAGTCCTCCAAGGAACAGGACTAGAGCTCCAGGAAAAGGAAGATGTGGATGAGGATGAAAAACACTGGCCACATAACGCTTTGTAGTAAAGAAGACAGAAGCAGGAAGCATTCTAAAAGACATGGAACAGGGCTTCCCTGGTGGCTCAGTGGTAAAGAATCTGCCTGCCAATGCAGGAGACACGGGTTCAACCCCTGATCCAGGAAGATCCCACGTGCCTCGAAGCAACTAAGCCTGTGATACACAACTATTTCGCTTGTGCTCTAGAGCCGGGGAGCCGCAGCTACAGAAGTGCACACACCCTAGAGCCCATGATCTGCAGCAAGAGAAGTCACTGCAATGGGAAGCCAGCTCGCTGCAACTAGAGAGGAGCCCTTGGTCGCTACAACTAGAGGAAAAGCCCACACAGCAATGAAGACCCAGCACAGCCAAAAAAAAAAAAATAAATCTTTTTTTAAAAAAGAAAAAAGACATGGAGCAAATTCAGCCACAGAAATTGTGCCCAGGGGGTTGGAAAGCCCTGCCCGCCTCAATTCTGTCACACAATGGAGTGCAATCGCCCTGAGATTTCTGGACATACTTAGAAAGCCAGATGCCGTCACCCACTTGAATCCAGCCTGAACAGACTTCATGGTCTGGAGGGCTCTGGTCTTTCTCAGCCTGGATGGAAAGCAGAGGTGGATACAGTGGAGGAAGAAAGCACACGGCGCCTCCTTTCAGACCAGCGGATCTGGTGGGCTCCCTGGGTCCACAGCCTGCTTTCTTTCAGGCAAGGGAGCCTGTTGAGTGTGGACATAACTCCAGGTGTACCTTTAGAACCCCCCAAAAATACTCCAATTTTCTTTTTCCTGGGAACAATCTACAAATCCATCTTGAGAACTCCTACAACCTCAAGAATGCATGGAGAACAATATAATGAAATGTTAATCGTGATTATTTCTGTGTAAAGGATTATAAATAATTTCATTTCCTCTAGAGTTTTCTATATTTCCTCATTTCTTATTACAAATGTGTGTTGCATTTTTATAATTGAACAAAAATGTAAAACACATATCCGGTTTGGTCCCTGGGTTGGGAAGATCCCCTGGAGAGGGGAAAGGCTACCCATTCCAGTATTTTGGCCTGGAGAATTCCATAGACTGTATAGTCCATGGGCTCACAAAGAGTCAGACATGACCGAGTGACTTTAAAAAAAAACACATGTATCCTCCATCTATTCTGATAACCCCCAGTTACAATAAAATATAACGACAAATATACGTAAATAATTTTGAATTAAAATGTACTTCTAATCAAAGAGCAAAAATAAGCCTAAGATGAATTTAAAATGCTGTGGAATGACGCCTTTGGGATTAGGGTGAAATTTTATGTTTCTACATATACAAACATCATATAATTTAGATGATGTTTATCAACGTTTATAGTGTTTTTAAAAGCAGGTTGGCTTTCCTAGCTGGGTTTGGCTAAAGCTAACATTAAATTAATTTGCATTCCCTGAGCACACACTGTCTGAAATGGTGCTGAGCACTTGAGGGAAATTGACCTTGGATGAAACATTTGCTGCCAAAAAACAAAGTGCCCAATCTCCACATAGATAATGAAGAACTGACTCTCGGAGTTAGCAGACAGCAACGTGAACCAGAGCCCGTGACAACCCTCAAGTGGCGTCGTTTACAAAAACTCACAGTCGCCCCAGTGATAACAGCTAAAGGCTTGATGCCAGTCAGATGTAAAACAAACCCTGAGCAGGTAGAGAGCACCTGAACAAAGCGTTGTATCTGATGAAAATATGTGCCAGTTAACACGCATCGAAGAACTGAACCTTACAAGGAATGACTTCAAAGTCTTGTGCTGCGAATCCTTTCTTCTTACTTTCCTTCCTGCCTGCCATCTCTGGCTTCTCCCTTCCTTCTTCATTCCTTCCTTTCATCCCAACCACATTGCACAGGGTATCTAAGGTGATTTATAAGGAGTTCAGTTCAGTCATTCAGTTGTGTCCAACTCTTTACGACCCCATGGACTGCAGCACGCCAGGCTTCCCTGTCCATCACCAACTCCAGAGCTTGTTCAAACTCATGTCCATCAAGTCAGTGATGCCATCCAACCATCTCATCCTCTGTTGTCCTCTTCTCCTCCTGCCCTCAATCTTTCCCAGCATCAGGGTCTTTTCCAATGAGTCAGTTCTTCGCATCAGGTGACCAAAGTATTGGAGTTTCAGCTTCAGCATCAGTCCTTCCAATGAATATTTAGGACTGATTTCCTTTAGGATTAACTGGTTTGATCTTCTTGCAGTCCAAGGGACTCTCAAGAGTCTTCTCTAACACCACAGTTCAAAAGTGTCAATTCTTTAGCACTCAGCCTTCTTTAGCACTCAGCCTACTCTCACATCTGTACATGACTACTGGAAAAACCATATTCTTTGACTAGATGGACCTTTGTTGGCAAAGTAATGTCTCTGCTTTTTTAAGATGCTGTCTCAGTCTGTCATAGCTTTTCTTCCAAGGAGCAAGCGTCTTTTATTTCATGGCTGCAGGCACCATCTGAAGTGATTTTGGAGCCCAAGAAAACAAAGTCTCCCACTGTTTCCATTGTTTCCCCATCTATTTGCCATGAAGTGATGGGACCAGATGCCATGATCTTAGTTTTTTTAATGTTCAGATTCAAGCCAGCTTTTTCACTTTCATCAGGAGGCTCTTCAGTTTGTCTTCACTTTCTGCCATAAGGGTGGTGTTATCTGCATACCTGAGATTATTGATATTTCTCCCGGCAATCTTGATTCCAGCTTGTGCTTCATCCAGCATGGCATTTCTCATGATGTACTCTGCATATAAGTTAAATAAGCATGGTGACAATATATGGCTTTGACATACTCCTTTCCCAATTTGGAACCAGTCCGTTGTTCCATGTCCAGTTCTAACCGTTGTTTCTTGACCTGTATACTGATTTCTCAAAAGACAGATCAGGCAGTCTGGTTTTCCCATCTCTTGAAGAATTTTCCATAGTTTGTTGTGCTCCACACAGTCGAAGGCTTTGGCATAGTCAATAAAGTAGAAGTAGATGTTTTTCTGGAACTCTATTGCTTTTTCTGTGATCCAGGGATTTTGGCGATTTGATCTCTGGTTCCTCTGCCTTTTCTAAATCCAGATTGAACATCTGGAAGTTCTTGGTTCACATACTGTTGAAGTTTGGAGAATTTTGAGCATCACTTTACTAGCGTGTGAGATGAGTGCAATTGTGTGGTAGTTTGAGCATTCTTTGGCATTGCCTTTCTTTGGGGTTGGAATGAAAACTGACCTTTCCAGTCCTGTGGCCACCGCAGAGTTTTCCAAATTTGCTGGCGTATTGAGTGCAGCACTCTTATAGGGAGTACCTACAGGTAAAGAATCTGCCTGCAATGCTGGAGACACAGGACACGTGGGTTCGATTACTAGGTCGGGGAGATTCCCCAGGGAGGAGAAAATGACACCTAAACAGAGAAGCCTGATGGGCTACGGCCCAAGGGTCAAAAAGAGTCAGACATGACTGAGCCACTAAGCACAACAAGAACTAAATGAAACTGAGGATTAAAGCAAGTCACAAAAAGTAGGGCCCCAAGACAAGGAAGGAGCATAATACAGTCACCCAGGTCAGGTCTTATCCATGTGTATAAGTTTGGACTTCTGGTGGCCAGAAGTCCACAGCCCATAAGAGCAAAATGTACCAGTTCTTGTAGAGAATTGAAATTTTTCTTACTCTATCATCCTTTTCTTTTCTTGTCTACTATGGATTGTATTTACTGGCATAGCAAGCTGCCCATAGCACGGTTCACTTGGCAACATCACGTGCATGATGGTAGTTCGTGTTTACTGGTGATGACAGTGGTCCAGGCAATGTGCTAGCACTTGGCACACATTCGCTCACTGAGTCTTCACAAGAGGCTTATGAGGAATGTACCCATTTTACAGATGGGGAAACTGCCGCTCCGAGTGTGCTGTAGATCACCCAAGGTCAGGAAGCAGTGAGTGGCAAAAGCCTAGATGAACCTAAGTCTATCACACCTTACGGCTTCCATGTGCTCTTACCTGAATCACTTACTAGAGAAATGTCTAGGAGGGTGGTCGTAACATTTTGGAAGTGGATATCTCTGGCCAGTTAGAAACTGCGTGATGTTGTTCTCATTACTAAATACTTCAAAAATACACAAAAGCACAGAGAATAATAAAACATACACCTACAGACCCACCATCCAGACATTAAAAATGTTGGCATTTTGCTACATTTCTTCAGATTTTTAACAAAACACTGATAGCTGAAGGCCCTTCGTCCCCTCTGTTATATAATGGATCCCTAGAGACGTGGTGCACAGGGCCCTTCAGCAGGGTTTCTGCAACAAATGTGTTTTTCACAAACCTGCTTGATGTAGCATTTCCTTGGGAAAGCCAAGCATCATTTAAAAATGGATTTCAGCCCAAACAAGTCTGCAGTCAGTAAGGTAGATGGGAAATGAAGAGGACAAGGGCCCAGATGACACGGTTTTCTGATATCCTGGCCTAATCCAAGGGTAAAATTAGGTCAAAAGAAAAATGAATTAACCACATCTTTGAATTAACCTCACATATGTGAGGGTTTCTAGAGGTTATACAATGGAGGGTTCAGGGCTGTGGTCTCTGAGTCCATTTTCTCTAAAAATCAAATGAACAGATGGTAAGATGTATCATTTTGGCTTCCATCTAACTGGAGGGCCCTCCTGTCTTTTCTAAGGAGAAGCTAACAGATTTGCTACAAGTAAAATAAGGACTTTCTTTAAAAAAAAAACAAAACTCTAAATCCCCAGAAACAAATGATGACCAGGCCCCCAGACTGTTATACCATGAACAACATGACTTCAGCTGTTTTCTTCAGGGGTCTTCAAAACAAATATTCCTCCAAGTCACTGAATTCCATCTCTTCAGTATGATCAATTTCTTACCCACTATTAATTGTAACTTCAACAAAATTGTATAAAAACTGTTGCGTCAATTGCTAATTGAGTTGTATATTGAATATGAATCCTAAAAAATGGTCAGAATTTACGAACAATAGCAACACACAGTGCATTCTAAACTCCAGGGATCAAGAAAAAGACACAGACGCCAGGATCACGCCAGTTGCTGTAACAACCGAAAATGTCAGTGGCTTAACCCAGTGACAGTCTACCTTATGTCAGATATATTTTTTAAAGAGGAAAGTCCTGTGCTCTGTAACCACGCTAGATAGCGTTTACTAGGGCTTCCCTGGTAGCTCACTTGGTAAAGGATCCAGCCACAGTGCAGGAGACCCAGGTTCAATCCCTGGTTGAGAAGATCCCCTGGAGAAGGAAACGGCAACCCTCTCCACTATCCTGGCCTGGAGAATCCCCATGGACAGAGGAGCAGGGCGGGCTACAGTCCATGGGGTCGCAGAGTCGGACACGGCTGAGCCACTAAGCACAGGTACAGGGCTTCCCAGGTGGCGCTAGTGGTAAAGAGCCCGCCTGCCAGTGCAGGAAACGTGAGAGACACGGGTTCAATCCCTGGGTCAGGAAGAACCCCTGGAGAAGGTGTGGCGACCCACTCCAGTATTCTTGCCTGGAGAATCCCATGGACAGAGGAGCCTGGTGGGCTACAGTCCATAGAGTTGCCAAGAGTCAGACAAGACTGAAGGGACTTGGCACGCACGCAGACACTCTGAGGACCCCCTGTGGCCGCCCTTGGCCATGAACGACAATGATAATCATTCCTAGGGCTTCCAGGGACCATTTCCTGCAGATGTCAGTTGCTCGGAGAGTTGTTTTATACTCACAAGCCTCTGCAGACCAGACCAGTGGCTTCTTTGCCTATATCATTCCTTCAAAGCCTGAGTTGGCTTCTGACCTATCCACTTCTGGTCAGTTTCTCATACCAGTAGATAACCCTACATTCTTTCCTAGGCATGCTTCTTGGACCAACATAATTACTCACTTCCCCAGAACCATGCCTCTCTCTGAAGGCCGTGGCCATGTGAAACAAAAGGCTTATGTGGGGGACAAAGACTTTTAATTTTAACTTCGCCCGTGGGGCTGAATTAGTTTGCTGAGCTGGAAAATCTAACTGTGCCTTCATTAGTCAAAGCTTTTTGCAGTTTTATTCCTTATTCTCTGGTGTGAGGCAGTAAAGTTTTGAACTTTTCTCTATCCCTCGCATAGATGTTTGGACACCGGTCAGTTTTTTCTGAACTCATCTCTTTCTTGACATGGGCAGCAAGAAGCAAGCCATTACTGTGACCATTCTGGCTCTTTCCAAGCACTTTCCCGAAATCCGCAGGGCACAGGCTAAGTCTGTCTTCCGGGTCACGTGAGGGGACAGCTTTATAAAGCATTTTATTGCATATCTTTATTGTCCATCTTTCTAGCCCCTAATATCCATACCCCAGGATATGCTACAAATTTTAGGTTTCTGTTATGTCAGTACTCTGCTTCAAAGTGCTCATTTGTGTATTCGTTGGGGTTCTATTAGCTACTGTAACAAAAGAAATTCATAGATTGTGGTGATGGGTTCATGGGCATATACTTAACTCCAGACTCATCAAGTTGTATATACTAACTAGGTTTGGCTTTTTGTGGGTCAAAATGATATAAAACAGATTTCCATGAAAATTGTCGGAGAGATTTTAATGGCAGAAAATGAGAAGTAATTCAATTATGGACTTACAGGGGAGCCATATATGTTAATTAACATGAAACACTGATGAGGGCACCACTTTTGGGATGTGGAGAACTGTTCAGTTGTAAGCTGTTTCAAGTAACTTCCTCAAGCCAGGAGAAATTCTGTCTGTACTAGAAGGGCCTGAGTCATCATGTTATGCGATGTTCAATATATCCATATATATCTTTGTTTGGGATGCTCAGCCTTATGAGTTGGGAGCCTCTGGTACTATTAGCCCACTAGAAGGATGGGAAGACTCAGATAGAGGACATCCAGGTGACCAGTTAGATCCCAGTGCTTGCGACAGACAAACTCCTATCTAGAACCCATATAACCAGACCCCCCACCCCTCCCTGCCGCCGGGGCTGGTCACCGCTCACCCCATTGCCTCTTTGTTGCTTTTGAGAGCCATCAAGAGTCCCAAGCTCACCCCTCTCAGCTTGCCTTATAAACTTTTGAAAGTTTTTAAGAGTTTTAAGTAAAAATAAATCATTGGGGGGAGTTAGTGTTTGAAGTCAGTTAGGGTCGTGGTGGGAGATGGGGAGAAGCACATTTGTCTGATAAACTCTTTGGACCAGGGTTGTGTTTAAAGACGGGAAGGTGCAGAGAACAACCCAGGAGGTGATAAGACAGCCTCCCACGTGGCTCAGAGGGCGCCACCTGCAGCTGGGGGGTGAAACGTGCCTGTAGGAGCTCCAGGACGAGAGGCTGATAGAGCAAGCTCTTTAGAAACTGCTGGGGGACTCCCATGGTGGTCCAGTGGTTAAGACTTCATCTTCTAATGAGGGAGCTCAGGTTCAATCCCTGGTTGGGGCACTAAGACCCCACATGCCTCGCAGCCAAAAAAGCCAAAACATAAAACAGAGGTAATGTTGTAACAAATTCAATAAGGACTTAATAAAAAAGGTCCATATTTTAAAAAAAATCTTTAAGAAATTGCTGGATCTGCTTATAAAGATGATTTGGTGCAAGTATCTTTTCTCATGAATATTAATAAAGATGCCAGGAATTCCTCCTCAACCCGCCACAGGAAAAGCCTATTAAGGCAATAGTAATAACACTGATAGTGTTAGTCGTAGTTGTAAAGACAATTAACATTTCTTGAGTGTACCAGTCTGTCTTCGTGCTTTACAGGCTGCACTTGATGTAAATCACGTTCCTGTGAGATAAGTACCATTATTCCCATTTTATAGACGATGAAACAGAGACGTAGAAAGGTCAGCAAGGGGTCGAGTTGAGGTCCAAACCTAGATCTGCCTGATTCCCATGCCCAGACCCTAAACACTCTAATTTAACTAGTGATTAAACTGACTGTGGATTAGGTGGCCTGGTCACAGACAACAGAGGACCCTTCCTCAAATATATCCACCTACTTTGGAAAACTGACTCAGCACAGTTTCTACAAAGTGTTGCTAGGGGACAAATGGAAGGTGTAGACAAGTGCATGCAACCTGACCTCAGTGTTTAAAAAAAGCTAATGACATGGAACCTTTAAAACAAAGCATCAGTAGTGTGTGTGCTAAACAAGATACAAAATATGTAGCCTGCTGCAATTGATGAAAAGGTATAGTCATTTTTTGAGATACCAAATTATATGAGAGTCTTCTTAGAAAAAGATAATGTACTAGGGGAAAAACATATTTTTTTAAAAGAAATAAAAGAAAAGCCTATTGAGATTTGCTGGATGTCAAAATCACTTAGAATCACTTTTCTAAGTGAAAAAGAAGTAAGTGGCCCTACTCTCAGGCCTGTGTGTGTGCCACTTGGAAAGTTCCCCATCAGTTCTTCAGGAAGCGTGGACATAACCTCCGGTACTTTCGTTTGAGTGTCCTTCTTTCCTGTGCTACTGTGGAGCCTGGCCTGAAATTAGATGCCAAAACTCAGATGAATTATTTAAAAATGTGTGTCTTTATTACCCTCAAACTTTCTGCCAATAAAGAACAATATTAAAAAAGTGTATTGCTGTAAACACAACTGAAAAATTTTAATATCAGAGGTTGTTCAAGTCTTTATGAAAGAAAACAACGCTGTTGGGATGCATTAAATCTTTTCAGGGATGTCAGAACAAATAAAGAAAGTTGACCTCACTAGTCTAAGGCCCTGCTCTGAAATTACACTGTCTGTAACGTCTTCCCTTTGGCTAATTTAGTGTTTCTCTACTTGGACGATGAGCTCACCGCCTAGGTTGTGCACTCAAAGTGGGTTTGACAGAAGGGAGGAGGTTGTAGGAATAGTGATGAGCCCTTTGGAGTCTCCAATCCTTCCCTCCCCGTGCTCTGGCTGACCCACGGAACGGGCTCTCTGTTGGGGTTCTCGGCAAGTGTATTCCTGCTTCACTTTCTGCTTTCGTGGAAGACTGACTCAGATGTTTGATTCTGTGGAGGACATCAGTCAATGTTTTATTCATTTCTCATATCGCTGTTGTTGATTTTTACTTGCTGAGCTGTGTTTGTGTCTTTTACCCATGGACTGTAGCCCACCAGGCTCCTCTGTCCATGGGATTTCCCAGGCAAGAACACTGGAGTAGGTTGCCATTTTCTTCTCCAGGGCATTTTCCCAACCATGGGATCAAACCTGCATCTCCTGCTTGGCAGGCATATTCTTTACCCCTGAGCCACCAGGGGAGCTCTTACACTGGTTTAATTCTATAGAAGATACCTGAGAAGGGAACAGACAGGGATGTCTGTTGGAAACTGGCCCATCAGTTTGGTCTGTATTAGAGTTCATTCTGTTTTGTTTTCAATACTTCCATGTGTCCAGATAAACCTATTCACAAGCAAGACACACATCAAAAACCTCATGACCTCATTAACTTTGTGTTCGAGGTCATTTTGGTTTGAGATCGGGCTGGGCGCTTGGCCTGTTGAAGGGTATTTTAGTTTTCTGTTTTCTATGTTTAATTCTGAACAGAAAGTAGGATATTTGATGAAGTGTCTCCAAAAAAGAGAAACAAGATACGCAATCATCAGTGCCAAGGATTCCTCCCCCTGCCATGTGTTCTGACCAGCCTTTACACCAAGACCGTCTCTATGCTTAGTGGTCTGGGCACCCACAATATAAGGGCACAATTTCGAGATGTGCAGTTGAGATGTGTGATGAAGATCTGGCTTCAGATAAAACATTCTCAACATGGTCCTGGCATGTCCATGTTCCATTAACAGTGCAATTTTCCTATATTAAAACTATATGAGGATCACTAAGAATTTAACACAATGATATCTGCTTGACATTATCTCTTACCCTTGTCCATCGCTCAGCCCATGGCATGATGGGAAACTCCAAACAGCAACCATCCATTAATCCTGACTTGGGTAAAATCAGTTATCAGTTATTGATGATCAGATGGTCATCAATACCACCCCATAAGGCTACTTATGAAGTGCAATTAAAATGGAATCAGCTTCACTGAGTATACATTGAGAAGAACAAATATATGCTATGAACCTCTTACATGCAAGAAATCCAGGTAGATTTTGATGAGTTGATGGAGCAGAGGAGAATGACAAAATGTATATTTTATCCTCAAGGAGTTCATATTTTGAGAGAAACAAAAAATTATATATACACACTTGATATATTAATGCATTTGTTGTTGTTCAGTCGCTAAGTCGTGTCCAGCTGTTTGGGACCCTATGGACTGCAGCATGCCAGGCTCCCCTGTCCTTCACTATCTCCTGGAGTTTGTTCAGACTGATGTCCATTGAGTCGGTGATGCAGTCTAATCATCCCATCCTCTGTTGTCCCCTTCTCCTCCTGCCCTCACTCTTTCCCAGCATCAGGGTCTTTTCCAATGAGTCAGCTCTTCACATCAGGTGGCCAAAGTATTGGAGCTTCAGCTTCAGCATCAGTCCTTCCAGTGAATATTCAGGGTTGATTTCCTTTAGTTCAGATGATAGAAGCTCATCTCACCTATTTCTCCTCTGGAAGAGACTTGTTAACAAGTTGGCTCCCAGTCAGCGTGTAAATCATAGACAAGGAATCCAGAAGAAGAGAGGGTCAGCAGTCTGGGCTAGTAATAAGACCTTAGTTCATGAAGCAAGATTTCTCTTTGAGGATGCTCTGGGTCTAAACAAAGACCCCCACGGATTGGGATTGTTAAATTCAGAAGTCATTACTAAGACATTCTGAAACACCCTAATTGATAGACTCCTCCTCTTCCCAAATGTATTATCTGGCAAGTTACCTAACTCTCTGTTTACTTATATGTAGAATAGGAATAAGGCCGCCTATTTTAATGGGACTTGTGTGTGTGTATTAAATGAAAATATCTAGCATATTCTATGGCCCAATAGATGCTACTTCCCTTCCTTCCCAAACCGCTTCTCTTTTTTAAAAGCAAAAAAGCAAGAGAGCAGCTGTCAGATCGTTATCAACAGGGCCTTCAGGACCAAGGTTCCATCGATTTTCTGTTCAACCCAGGGAGCCAGTCCCCAGCACCTCGTGTGTTCTTGGCAGGTAGTATGACCGGAGCTTCCCGGAGCCACAGTCCGATGGAGGAGACCAGCCATCACATGGACATCAATGCGGAAGTATGAACTCATGCTGAAGAAGCGCAGCAGAGGGGGAAACTGAGCATCCTGGGGCAGAAGGAACGGACCAGAGCAGACTTAGGAAGACACTCAAACTGCTCCTTACCATTCCCACGAGGGGCCCGAGGACCACATTATCGGACTTATTTTTTACCACAGGGATCCAATATTTGCTCCTCTGCAAATCATAAAATTTACAGAGAGGAACCAAAGAAAAAAATACGTTCAACCCATCAAACTCATCTGATCTGAAACAGAAAAAGACCTAATGAATATGTCAACACCTGCAAGTTTTTCATTTATTTTCTGAAGCAATTTCATCTGCAAATGAATAATGAGTTCTGGGGCCGGACAGGACCTCCATTCCTGCACTACAGAAAAATGTGTTTCCTTCGCTTTACATTTCTCACACTGCTCAGTTGGGAAAGCAGCTGCAATGCAATTTCGGATCCAGTTTAGGGTGTGAGATGTCAGTTCTCACTTTCCTCCTCCAGAAGGCAGCCAAAGCTTATAAGCCCAAGGTTGGAGAGTTCATTTTTCCCCCCGAAGCACATTAAGTTCATAAATCATCTCTCAAGAAAGAAGATAAGGTTCCCAGATTTCTATTTTGTCGGGCATGAAAACTGAAGCCCAATCTGTGAGGCATTATATCCTCATATCCACCTGCGGTGCACAAAAATCACTCTCAGAGATGGTAATTCTCGAAGCTATTTTTTAGCGCGATGGGCAGAGAGGTGTTTCCCGAGCACAAGTAACTGAAAGCAGGTTCCTGTCCCACGTGAATGTGTCTCCTCTCCGAAGAATAAGTGTGTCTCCACATGCAGTCTGAGGTTTGAAGGATGGCACGCTGCCCTTCTGTTCAGTAAAGGGAAAAGTCAGCCCTGACACTGAGCAGGAGGATATTGATGGATGGGTGGCGGGGAGCGGGTCCGGAGCTGATGCTGAAATGCCCTCTAGCGGTCATTAGCCAGAACCAGTGCTGAACGTGGGGAAGCGAAAACTTCTTGTGAAACTAGCTCAGGTGAGGTTTCTAAAAACACCCATCTAATGAAAGAAGGCTGAGTGCCGGAGAACTGATGCTTTCAAACTGTGGTGCTGAACAACTCTTGAGAGCCCCTTGGACTGCAAGGAGATCAAACCCGTCAATCCTAAAGGAAATCAACACTGACTATACATCGGAAGGACTGATGCTGAAGCTGAAACTGCAATACTTTGGCCACCTGATGCGAAGAGCTGACACATTGGAAAAGACCCTGATGCTGGGAAAGATTGAAGGCAGGAGGAGAAGGGGACGACAGAGGATGAGATGGTTAGATGGCATCATCGACTCAATGGACATGAGTTTGAGTAAACTCCGGGAGTTGGTGATGGACAGGAAAGCCTGGCATACTGCAGTCCATGGGGTCGCAAGAGTCAGACATGACTTAGCGACTGGACAACAACATCAAGAGTCAGGAGTTGTAACATGGGTCATTTGCATCTAATGGGAGATACTTGGATGGCCATGAGGCTTGGGGTCGCTTATGTAAATGAGAACTTGACTCCAAGTTCAAAGGTACAGCCCAGGGGGTTTGCTCCCACCTCTTCTTCTCACAGCTCTGTTCCTGAGCCCTGGGCACTGGAGCCTCAAGAACGGTTTGCTGAGTGACTGGATAAATGAACAAACCGTGGTCATCAGTAATGGATTCTGAGCCCACAGGCTGCATTTGAGAGCACACAGGTCCTTTCTGCTTCCTAAGGTGCATTTGATTTGCATTCTTCCCTGACATCGCCTGAGACCTAAAAGAATTAGCCTCACTCTAACAGCTTTGAGACGAGGAAATGTGATCCGAATGCTGGAAGGGAAATGGTAATTAAAAAAAAACTTCCCCGGGTGGATGCAAGGGTCTGAGCCAGTTGTTCAAAAGTGAAGACGGAGAAAGAGCATCAGAAAGGAAGCGGAGGGGACTTCCCTGGTGGTCCAGTGGTTAAGATTCTGTGCTCCCAATGCAGGGGGGCGTGGGTTCAAACCCTGGTCAGGGAACCAAGATCCCTCATGCTGCACAGCGTGACCCAAAAAAAAAGCAAAACAACAAACAGGAAGTGGACATAAAAGACCACCCCTCCCAGCATCCTCAGGCAGGCCGCCAGCAGAGGTTAACCTGGAGGACAGACAGAAAACTGAGCCCACACCTCCCCGGTGAGAATGACGGCGGGGTGTGGACAGCCGACCTCGTAGCCTCTACCCATGCCGTGTGCTTCACCTCAAAGCCCGAGACCACAAGTGGGCCGCGGTGCCAGCGGAGAAGGGGCGGGCAGATTGCTGCAGCCTCCGACCTCCAATGTTGAGATCGTCTCTGAAAACCTGTCCTGCAGCCAGAGGTGCGTCGTGTAACTCAGGAGACCCACAGAAGGAGAGGCAGCAAGACGAAGCCGAGAAGGACCCCGCATAGAGGTGAGGCGGGAGTGCCCCTGCCCTCCGCTCGTTCCCAGGAGTGTTTTTGTGCAGCTGCTGTGGGCACCCTGCCAGCCCAGCTTTGCAGCTGCACAGGGTCCAAGCAGACACGGTGGAGAAGCCCAGACCCTGCAGGCCCCCAGACCCCTGGCTTATGCCTCTCAGGAGCTATGTGTCCTTATAGGTAACATCACTTAATCTCCCAGGGCCTTGGTTTCTGCAACTGTAAAATGGGGCAACGGAGAATCTGTGTCCACTGGCTTGCTTGCAGATTCAGTGAAGTAATATGTAAGCGTTAGTCGCTCAGTCGTGCCCAACTCTTTGCGACCCCATGGACTGCAGCCCACCAGGCTCCTCTGTCTATGAGATTTTCCAGACAAGGATACTGGAGTGGGTTGCCATTTCCTTCTCCAGGGTATCTTCCCAAGCCAGGGATGGAACCCGGGTCTCCTGCACTGCAGGCAGATTCTTTGCCGACTGGGCTACAATATATGCAACGTACCTAAGGTGGGATCTGACCTGGAGTTGACTTTCAAGAAATGTTAGATGCTATACTGCTGATACTGATGATAGAGAAGAGGAGCAAGTAGAGGACCCAATCTTGGGGAGATATTCTTGGCACTTTTCCTCCTGCCAAGTCCTCTCAGCCACGTATTCTTTCTTCCCAAGATTGTCAACGGAGCCCATGTTGACATGTCAAGGTCCAAACCTTCTCTAAAATATTAATAAAGAGCTGGAACTGGGCAGAGTACCGAGTGGGTGTGAGGTTACCGAGAGGTTCAAGATCCACAGATCCTCCCAGCCCTGTTCTGGAGCAGATTTGAAAACAGCCTCCAAGTCCAAAGCTAAATCTAACAGGCTCCCAGGTGGAGGGTTGTTTGGTCCATGTTGTCACAACTTTGACATACACACACATGCACCCACCCAGCTGGCTCGCAGAAGTGAAAGCTCCCCTTACATTCCTTAACCTCATTTCTCCTAGTCTTTCCTATCTGCCACCACCTCTGCTATATCCTTCCACCCCTCCCCACACTCCACTTCTTGCAACAGGCTCCAAACATAGCCTTAAAAGACGAGTGTTTCCAGGGAGCAGAGCTTTCCTGCTTTCTGTAAAGTCAGCAGAACTGGCCATCACACCGAGCCGTGAGACCCGTGGCTTTCACCCCACATTCTGAGGTCACTCTGTGTTTAACGATCTCTTTGATACACCTTTATACGCTGTCACCTGGGACAGGATTTAAAGGATGTGTTTATCAGTCCTCTGATAACTGCCAATTTTTTGGACTGTTGTTATTGCGGCCGAAAACTACTGGCAAAGTAATATAACAGAGCCTCTGTATGAAAAAGAATGTGTTTGCTGAGCTTTCTTAATATCCAGGACTTTATTTTACAGTTAAAAATCAATAGAAATGTAACCTTTTCAACCACACAAAATGAGTTCATGTTTATTATTAGTCTTTTTCTGCCATTACCATGTCATGATTGCAGAGGGAGCCAGGTCAACC
Organism: Bos indicus; assembly: GCF_029378745.1. Lineage (NCBI taxonomy): Eukaryota > Metazoa > Chordata > Mammalia > Artiodactyla > Bovidae > Bos > Bos indicus. Next base: position 111,957,542 of record NC_091763.1, read on the forward strand.
TAAGCTTTATTGAAAGACCATTAAAGAAACAAACTCAAACTCGTTTAAATACTGAAGCCAGTGCCTTAGAAAGATCAATAAAGTAAAGGCTCCCAGAGTTGCTTAACTTAAACGCCCACATATGAGGATCGTTCCACAAGCACATGAGCAAACCTAGAAGGCCAGCCAACAAGGAAGAAAAAGCATTTCATTAAATAGGTTTAGAACTGCAGAGCCCTAACCTTAGTCTGATTAGACATGAAACATTTAAATTTTCTCAGTATTTTAAACATCATCTAGAGAAGAACCATTGATCGATGAATGCCATTTATTCAGGAATGCCATTAGCTTTTAGGGTTAGGGGAGTGACTGTGATCAAAATTGCAGGTTCATCTCTTTAAAAATAACCAGCACCGGATCATGCTCTAAAGTCCTAGACCTGCTTGGAGCCAGGAAATGTTCTTTCTAATGACCCTTAGCCTGGTGGCCTGCACACAGTCATGTGTATTAAGTCAAATAGCTGTCACTGACTCCATGGACTTGGGTCAGACACAAACCTCTTGGTGCCTCAGTTTCCCCAGATCTGAGTATGTGCGCTAAGTTGCTCCAGTCACCTCCGACTCTTTGTGACCCCATGAACTGCGGCCCTCCAGTCTCCTCCATCCATGGGATTCTCCAGGCAAGAATACTAGAGTGGATTGCCATGCCCTCCTCCAGGGATCTTCCTGACCCAGAGGTCGAACCCATGTCTCTTACATCTCCTGCATTGGCAGGCCGGTTCTTTAACACTAGCACTGCCTGGGCACCAGAGATCTGATTAGGATGCTATCCTTTTCTGCATCCTTCCCTGGATACGAGAAAAAAAAAAATGATTGTCACAAACCGCTTCCAGTTCTTCCTTATAAACAGCAATGTAAACTGCAAACTTCAGTAGTAATATTTGCTTAGAATAGTTTTAGAATCAGAATGGTCTTTATGGGCCATTGAATCAACCTCTGACCCAACTTAGAATCATCCCTGTCCCTCCTGACATCACCAGTTGTGAGGAATGTACTCTTTTTGCCTTTAACTGAAGTAGAGTTGATTTACAGTGTTGTGTTAGTTGCAAGGATACTTATGCTATGCTATGCTAAGTCACTTCAGTCATGTCCAACTCTGTGTGACCCCATAGACGGTAGCCTACCAGGCTCCCCTGTCCCTGGGATTCTCCAGGCAAGAACACTGGAGTGGGTTGCCATTTCCTTCTCCAGTGCATGAAAGTGAAAAGTGAAAGTGAAGTCCTTAGTCGTGTTCGACTCTTAGCGACCTCATGGACTGCAGCCTACCAGGCTCCTCCGTCCATGGGATTTTCCAGGCAAGAGTACTGGAGTGGGGTGCCATCGCCTTCTCCAAAGGATATTTATATATATATACATATTCTTTCTCAGATTCTTTTCCTTGATTATTACAAGATACTGACTATAGTTCCCTGTGCTATGCAGTAGGACCTTGCTGATTATCTATTTTTTACATCAGTTCAGTTTAGTCACTCACTCGTGTCTGACTCTTTGCGACCTCATGGACTGCAGCACGCCAGGCCTCCCTGTCCATCACCAACTCCCGGAGCTTGCTCAGACTCATGTCCATCGAGTCGGTGATGCCATCCAACCCTCTCATCCTCTGTCGTCCCCATGTCTTCCTGCCTTCCTAGTGCTCTGTGTATCTGCTGAGCCCAAGCTCCTAATTTATCCCTCCCCAACTGAAACGTAGCAAGAGGTTTTCCCAGCTGTAAGCACCTCCTTGGGCACATCTTCAGCTTCACTCCACAGGGTAGCCGGACAGCAGAATCGCTCGAAAGCCCTTATGTGGCGTTAAGAGGTATGAGGAGTCATGTCATTTACTTAAAGACGTGCCTAGAAGGAGATACAATCAGGGGAGGAATTTGAGGGTCATGCCAAAGGTTTTGCCTCTTCCCTGGTGCCTCAGATGGTAAAGAATCTGCCTGCAGTGCAGGAGACCAGGGTTTGATCTCTGGGTCAGGAAGATCCCCTGGAGAAGGGAATGGCTGTCCACTCCAGTATTCTGGCCTGGAGAATTCCACAGACAGAGGAGCCTGGGGGTCTACAGCCCATGGAGTTCCAAAGAGTGACCAACAGAGACACACATGCCTCCTCCCACACACAAGCCCCGGAGCAGTCGGGTCACCCTGTGACAGTCATCCATGCCCACCCAGGTGGCCCAGGGCTGCACAGGTGTAGCCTTCTCAGGAGTGCAGGCTGGCAGACGCCTGCTGAAGCCAGCCTTCAAGCTCACTCTGAAGATCTGATTGTGAACGTCCACGAGGGGCTCATCTTCAAAGACAGTCCCTGTATCTGGATCAGTCACAGCCAGGGCCCCCCCACCCGAGAACCTGACCATCAGAGAAGCCACCCCCAATCCCAGCCTCAGCAGACAAACAATGGGACAGCCATACCATCACACACACCAGCCTACAATGGTTTCCCTGTCCGTACGTGCCCCAGACAGACTGTTCTAACACATCGAGTTTATTGCTGGCTTCGTGAAAACTTCCCCCACACAACACACTCAGGGATTTGCCAGGATCTAAATTTAAACAACCGACTCCTGAAAACACATGCTGGTCAAACCAAGACGGCAGAAGCCAATAAAGACTGAGATAGAAAATGCCCCGGTTGTATTCGTCATGTCGACATTATTTCTTATAATTGTTCTCACTTGTATTTCTTTACTTTTTTGTTTGACGAGTAGAAATTTGAGCCATCATGTTATATGATTTGGGGAGCTTTGTATCTGGAATCCCTATTTTCAGAACTGACCGTCCCCAACTTTTAATTTTTCACTCTTCTTTGCCTTCCCCCTGACTTTTTGCACCCACTGATTTGTTCTTCCTTATTCCCAGAAAGTCATTTTACAGTTTATCAAAAATGTGTTTTGCCTTGAGCTTTTCAGGAAAATACGTCTTTGAAATGATTTAACGGATGCTAATTGTGTTAATTATTAGCTAAACCACTCGCTGTGTGTAATCATTAATTTTGATGGCTATTAAAGTGATTTTAAATGTAAAAGCATATTAAAACCATGAGCTGTTCTCACACTGGATCTCTGAGAAGGAAATCAGAAATGTAATTACTAGATAGTGGTTCAGATGTTGATTTTTAATGCTTTATCGTTATCATCTGAATTCTCATATACAAGTCAAAAGACAAACCTGAAAATCCTAAATATGCTCTGATGAGATTTTTTTTTTTAAATTATAAAGTATTTGGGAACTTCCTGCTATAAAAGTCCTAGAAATTAGCTGTTTTGAAAATGCTATATCAATTGTGAAATGAGAATTTCTCCTCTTATCCTTTGATATTTATAAATATTATACAGATTTATTAATACAAAGTCAGTTTTCTTTTTTAAATACTTCGTGCTTTAAATAGTATTCACTGTTTTTCCAGTAGGTGGAGTGTTAGGCCAAGGAAAGTAGATTAACATTTGAAAGCACTTTTTTTTTCTTCTTTTTACTGTTTTGAGAAATTTTTTATATAAAAATAAGCCACCTAATGGGCTCATTAATTCTTTTAATTGCATCAATACCACAGGATTTCAGTCACACTAGACCTTATGAGGCAAAATATATTGTACTGACTACATTTCCATAATAATGAAGGCATGATGGCAATAGTAGTAAGTATGTAAATGCTCCTCATTTTAAAATTGCTTATCAAGCCGTAAATGAAAACTCCTGATAACTCTGAAAGGAAACCTGTGCACATGTACAGGAAAGGAAGGTCTGTCTCTTAAAGACTTTATTTCCCAACCCTTAACCGTCTCTGGAAAAGAACATTCCTTGTGAGTTTAACATCGGTTCACGGCTGACCTCGCCACTTCCGGTCTGTGACCTGGAGCGGGTCACTGACTCTCCGTGTCCTCAGGGCGATGCTTCGTGTCCCTTCTGCGTGTCTCCATACAGGGAGCCGGGCCCTCGGATGGCTAGAGGTGACCGTACTGTAGCTCAGCCTTTCTTCCCTCCTCCTTCCCCACCTCCTCCATTTCACCCCCAAATCACAAACGGGGTGAGGAAATCCCCTCCCACTCTGCCAAGACAAACTGTGGCTTAAAATGGCAGTGAACTGAAATCACAAAATCATACCTGGACGACACGAAAGCTCTGAACTCCGTGTGTGAGGCTGGAGCCCCAGCCCGAGTCACAGTGATGGTAAATGTCGCACAAGTGAGTGTCCCCTTAAGGGTGTCCTGGGGCACATGGTGTCACAGCCTTTAACTTTGATGCGCCTCTATTACACAAGCTCTCATTGCCTCTTAACTGCCGGTGAGATGACCATCAGCTAAATGTACAGCGAAATAGCTCGCTTGGACCCCGAAGAAATTGCCTTGAACTGATCGCACTTGACCATGACAAGTGCGCCGGGGTTCCCTGGCAGAGTGGCAGCCACCTGGTAACATGAGTGAACCGGTATTAATATGATGTGTTCTCAGGCTCTGCAGGTTGAGCCCTACTTGCCTTATCTGATTTAACGCATTCTCTCCTATAATGTAAATTCTTAAAATGTAGCTGAGCTCTTCCTTCCCCGGTTGAGCCACGGGGGCTGTTTCAGGAGCCTGTCACTCACAAGTCGCCTTTGTGGTTACCCAGGTGTGGCCGGGTTAGCCTATCAGTCCGGCCAGCCAACTCCTTTTCTGAGTTGAGATGCTTTTTGTCATGTCTGTTAGATGACGTAAGGACATGAAAAGCCCAGCACAAAGCCCTGCACAGAGTAGCGGCTCAGTACGTGGGCCTGGGTTCAAACAGAAGACAGAAACCACGTGCGCGCGTGTCTCCCCCTGCACCCCAGAGAGCAGAGAAGCTCTGGCTTGGCAAGGCTGGAGCTGGTCTGGGGTTGCTGGGCCACCGAAAGGCCACTCTGTGGAGTTGGAGGAGTGTGCACACGTGTGAGCATGTGTGAGATTGGAGGCAGGAGGCCTCAGAGCACGCAGCCCACACAGGGCTCACAGGGGCTCTGGTTTCCAGGGGAAACAGATGGGTACCAGGCCATAGGGTCACAGGAGGGTCACAGGAGGATCACACTCTGGGTCTGAGGCCCAGGCAGACCTCAGGCCCTAGGCAGACCTCCCCACCCTCAAGCCAGCACTGGAAATTTCCAGAAGCCCTTTCTTCCCTCCAGGGCCCCCTTTGTTATTCTGTCACTCAGTCGTGTCCGACTCTTTGAGACCCCATGGACTTGCCAGGCTTCCCTGTCCTTCACTATCTCCCTGAGCTTGCTCAGACTCATGTCCGTTGAGTCGGTGATGCCATCCAACCATCTCATCCTCTGTCCCCTTCTCCTCCTGCCCCAATCTTTCCCAGGATTAGGGTCTTTCCCAATGAGTCATCTCTTCACATCAGGGGGCCAAAGTATTGGAACTTCAGCATCAGTCCTCCCAATGAATATTCAGGGTTGATTTCCTTTAGGATTGACTGGTCTGATCTCCTTGCTGTCCAAGGGACTCTCAAGAGTCTTCTCCAGCACCACAGTTAGAAAGCATCAATTCTTCAGCATTCAGCATTCTTTATGGTCCAGCTCTCACATCCATACATGACTACTGGAAAAACCATAGCTTTGACTAGAAGGACCCTTGTCGGCAAAGTAATATCTCTGCTTTTTAGTACGCTGTCTAGGTTGGTCGTAGCTTTTCTTCCAGGGCCCTCTACCAGAAAAGTTTAATATTTTGCTCACTTTAAAGGAAATTAAAGGAACTCACGTTAATCATAGAGCATATACTGAAAGGAGGCAACAAATTGATTACCGACACAAAGAGACTCACATCCCAGGGACCTCCATGGGGGTGTCACTGGGAGAGAGGCAGGGAGAGCTTATTTTGGGAACGGGGCTCATGTGGGGAGGATTCCGGAAAGCAGGGCTGGATGCTCTCAAAAAGCCAGGGCAGCTCAGAAATCGATCTTATTAACAATCTCTGTCTGGGAGGCAGGAAGACAGCAACAGGACTAGCGTGGTTGTCTGAGAAGCGAGCCAGGAGAGGGCGCTGTTCGGGCCTGGTTTTAATGTCACAAGCTCTTCTTTTAATTCCGGGGATTGGTTTTCTGTTGCTGCTGTAACAATTTACTGCGGATTTAGGGTAACCCTGAGGGATTGCCTTACGGTTCTGGAGGCCAGTTAGCGTTACTGAGTGGATGGCCTGCTGCTGACTGGGCTGGTGGCCCCGAAGCTCGGAGAGGAGAATCCCTTTCCTTGCCTTTTCCAGCTTCTAGAGCCACCTGCATCCCACAGCTCATCGCCCCAGAGTCCGGGATCCCTAATTTGGTCGCATCCGCAGGTCCCAGAGCTGCTGTTCCCTTTCCCACCGTCCCCGCCACGTCACCTCATCCTTTCCTCCCATACCCTTCCTTCTGGGTACAAAGCAGGACGGAGAGTGAGAGAGAGACGAGCGGCGAGGAAAACTCGAGCAGGCTCCTCTTCCCTCTTAGCTCTCCTCCTGTGGTCCTCTTCCATCACAGAATTGCCGCAGACACGAGGAGTTTAATCTCCATAAACGTTAAAGCCTTCCTGTGTATCTTCCTGTGTATCTCCTGTGTATCTTGTCATATTTTCCGACTCGGTTGTTACAAAAGATTTTCCTAACTAAAAAGTGATTTGGATCAGAATGATAGATCACTGCCCTCTGAGATTCCTGCCCAATGTATTTTCATTAATCGCTTCATTAATGAATTAAGACTCAAGGGTGTTAGTGGTGTTTATAGATAAATCAACGCCAGGCAGAATCACTGATGGCACAATCAAGATTCAAAAACTTCTGAGTAGTCTGTATCCTTCCAAGCAAAAGAAATAAATTTTAATATAATATAGGTAAATTTTAGCTTTTGGTTCAAGTCATCAGCTGCATATATGAAGGAAGGGGAAGAGATGAAAGTAATCTATGGAGACAAACTAGCAATTTTATTTTACATGAGCTGGGTAAAAATAATATAAAATGTGCCAAAAGCCGACTCTGTCGAGTGCAATAGGGTAGCATAGTGATTACTGCATACTGTTATGATGTAACTATTTCAGGAAGCTTTTTTTTGTTTGTTTGTTTCAAACTAAACTTTTAATTTTGTATTGGGGCATAGCTGATTAACAATGTTGTGGTAGTTTCTGGTGAACAGGGAAGGGACTCAGCCATAGGTATACATGTATCCATTCTCCCCCAAACCCCCCTCCCACGCAGGCTGCCACATAACATTGAGTAGAGTTCCCTGTGCTACACAAGTCCTTGTTGGTTATCCATTTTGAATATAGCAGTGTGTACATGACCTCTGCAAACTCCCTAACTATCCCTTCCCCTCGGCAACCCCAAGTTCCCTAACAACAGGTACTAAGTGGAGGAAGGAACCTTAGCAGTTCCCCATGTGTGCCACCAGATGGCGCCAAAACAGTTAGTTGCTATTTAGCAACAGGGACCAACCTAGACAGCATATTAAAAAGCTGTTACCTTACTTTGCCGACAAAGATCTGCCTAGTCAAAGCTATGGTTTTTCCAGGAGTCATGTATGGATGTGAGGGTTGGACTCTAAAGAAAGCAGAGTGCTGAAGAATTGATGCTTTTGAACGTGGTGTTGGAGAAGACTCTTGAGAGTCCCTTGGACTGCAAGGAGATCTAGCCAGTGCATCCTAAAGGAGAACAGTCCTGAATGTTCATTGGAAGGACTGATGCTGAAGCTGAAACTCCAATACTTTGGCCACCTGATGTGAAGAACTGACTCATTTGAAAAGACCCTGGTGCTGGGAAAGATTGAAGGCAGGAGGAGAAGGGGACGACAGAGGATGAGATGGTTGAATGGCATCACTGACTCAATGGACATGAGTTTGAGTAAACTCCAGGAGTTGGTGATGGACAGGGAGGCCTGGCATGCTGCAGTCCGTGAGGTCGCAAAGAGCTGGACACGACTGAGCGACTGAACTGATAGTCGCCTCTGCCCCAGGGAAACAATAAAGTATAAAAATATTAATATTTAAGGTTCTCTGGCCAGAACATGTGTTTCATTAATGAAACACTTGAAATCATAGCAAACTTTGTAAAATTGTAGTCGAACATGCCAATGTTGGCTTTAATCATGCTTTTTTAGACTTTTATCACAGCGCTACCAGATACCCAGGCACAAAAAAAACCTCACAGTACCAGTCTTGCAGGTCAGAACTCTCCAGATTCCTAAGCTGCGATGACTCTTGGACTCTTAATCTTGAATATTCAATAAGCTCTAGGTTTCGAGTAAGCAGTCTCAAGATTCTGGTGTAGATGGTCATTAATAATTAACCATCATTCCTCAAAGCAGCCAGTCCTCCTCCTGGCCAGTGAGATTGGTCCCCTCCCCACACTTCCGGCCTGCCTCTCCTCCCCCTGCTCCTCGCCCCCCAAGCAGGCCTGCACCCTGCAGCTTCGCCCATGCTGGCCCACCTCTAGCGAGTCTAGTTTCGGAAGTTCGTGCCCCAGCACGTAGCTACTGTACGCAGTTCCCACAGGAAGGACCTGCTGGATAGGAGGACAAAAGTGTTTCCTTCTAACCCACACCTTACTTTATGCTCTCCTGAGCAGGTATTAAACTCACTTCAGAAAAACAAAAGGGTACAAAAGAGATTTCTTTTTCCCCAGGTGGTTACAAGAAACACAGAAAGTTCTAAGAGCTCACAGTTGGAGAAACAACTAGAATGTTTGGGTTGTAAAAGTTCAGCTAAGGCAAGAATAGCCAGTTAGGGCACAAAGGATTCTGGGACAGCGGTGTTCACACTTTTGCGTGGGAAGCATAATCAGACGTGTGACAGCCATTGTCTGTAAGCTCTTCCCATCTGCTTTGTTTTTAACTCCCTCTGTTGCCAACCCAGCTCCACTCTGAAAGGTCAGCTCTGCCAGAGCAACGGTGTCTTTGCCCCCTCCAGGCTCTGATGTCCCTGCACTGTGGCAGGAAGGAGAAATCACCCTCGTTTGGACAAGCAAGAAAACTGTGACCCGGATATCTCAGCATTTGAATGTACATATTCTTGCGTGCTTGCCCACTCAGTCCTGTCTGACTCCCTGTGGCCCCAGGCCTGTAGCCCGCCAGACTCCTTTGTCCGTGGGATTTCACAGCCAAGAATACTGGAGTGCGGTGCCATTTCCTACTCCAGGGAATCTTCCTGATACAGAGATCGAACCTACATCTCCTGCCTCTCCTGCTTTGGCAGACAGGTTCTTTACTACCTGAGTCACCAGGGAATTCTCGCACGTATTCACATACATTAATATATTCATATTCACATTTGAACACACACACACATATATATATTCTGAAGAATGATATTGGTGTCCTGGTGGATAGACCCAAATGGGGAAGAAATAAATGCAGTAAGGTGATGCTAAAGAAAATCACTATACATGTAGCCTACTCTATCTCAGGGGCCAAACTAGAGACTAAATCAAGCAGATTTTACTCTATTAAAATAAAAGGGTCTTAGTCCATCAGCCACAGAAAAGGTGCGTGAGCTGGAGAAGAGCTCATAAAAGGTCTTCATGTACAGGCTCAGATCATTTTCCAATAACCCCAGCGAAGGCTGGGATGAGCTCCTATTTTCTCAGGCTGGTATTTTGGAGTCAGCACTGATGAAATAAGATCCAGAAACTGGGGCTGAAAGAGTGACATCATCCCTCAGGGAAGATCCAAGTCCCTGCAGGATGCGACGTTCTTCTAAAACGATTCGACGTTCTTCTAAAACTGTCTCTCCTTTTCTTCCTGCAGCTGGATCACTATCCTTCCGTGAGTTACCACCTGCCAAGTTCATCCGACACGCTCTTCAATTCTCCCAAGTCGCTCTTCCTAGGAAAAGTCATAGGTAAGAAATTTGGGATAAACTGCCCACATAATATTTCCTAAAGCTGCTCATTTGCCTTTGAAATGCATCATAATTGGTGGTTGAGGCTCCTATATCTGTGATGGTGATAAAACCTGTGTCGTTTGGTGCGTGACAAACTAAAACACGGGTGAAGCCGTGTATCTGCTCCCAGTTTCTTTATCTAAAATCTGTTCTTTGGTTTATTACAGAGCTCTACCTACCAACAATATTTAATATAACTTTTTCCTATTCTAAGTATTCAACATGGTTCTGTCTTCCTCTCACTGTCGAGAAGCATACCTGATTTTTTTTTTTTAACTGTTTTCTAGATTTCTTGTTTGGACTATGCTGGGTCTCCGTTGCTGCTGGTTCTTCTCTCTAGTTGCAGCGAGTGGGGGCTGCGCTCTAGTTGCGGTGCATGGGCTTCTCATTGTGGTAGCTTCTCTTGTTGCAGGCAGACTCTAGGGCGCTCAGGCTTCAGTAGTTGTGGTACGTGGGCTCGATAGTTGCAGCTCCCAGGCTCTAGAGCACAGGCTCAGTAGCTGGGGTGCACAGGCTTAGTTGCTCCCGGCATCTGAAATCTTCCCAAGTCGGGGATCGAACCCGTGTGTCCTGCATTGGCAAGTGGATTCTTCACCACCAAGCTACCGGGAAGCCCTACCTACATTATTTGCAATCAGAAGGCTGATAGGAATTGGGGATTGTGACAGAACCCCCTGAGTGGATTGTGAATTTAGAAGCCACTTGGCCCTTCTCTACTACAGATCAGAGCTGTCGAGATTAACTCTGGATGTGATTGGTTACATATTTTAAGTGATTAATATAAAGCCAATGACTTTTTTTTTTTTCTGTAAGAGAACTCTATATTGTGAACCCAAAATGGGACTCGTAAGACAGTGGGTGATGTGCTGGCCAAAGCCGGGGGAGGGGGGCTGCTGTATGATCAGAATGCTCTTAACTGTTAAAAGCACTCATTTTTAAAAGATGGGGACAGGGGAACCTAGCAGATAATGAAAAGAACAGGGGGCCAAACCCATAACAACAAGTAACAATAGTATACACTTACAGAGGAACTTTGTGTGGGCCAAGATCCGTTTCAAGTGCTTCAGATACATGATCACATTTAATCTTCTTCGTAATTCCATGAGATAATCAAGGTATCATCCCCGCTTTACAGCTGAGAAACCTGAAGCGTCAAGAGATTACGTATCGTGCCCAAAGCCACCTACTTAAGGGTGGAATCAAAAGGTTTTCCAGGACAGTCAGATACCTGTGTCTCTCTGTTCCTGACCACCATGCTGTAACCTCTGTGATGGTGGACTTAGGAACAAAACAGAAAGACAGAAGAAGAGGATTTGGGCAACAGAGGCTGGCCTGTTGAGGGACAAGCCCGACATCCCATGTCAGAAAGCAGCCAAGAGCAAAGTGTATTCCAGGACTTAGAACAGGGGACACACGAGGCAAGACAGCGGGCAAACAGAGGTGTAGGTCGCATCCCAGGAAAGGGCCACGCCCTCAGCGAAAAGGCAGAGGGGAGTGGCAGTAGCTTAATCAGTGGTGAAAGTGAAAAGGAAAGGCAGCCCAGACCACGGGCCACCTGCTGTTCGAGGCATCGGGCTAATCATCTTCGTGTGCAAATGTGACAACGTAGTGTCACAGCAGCTCAGGGAAGCAAGACGTATGGTCATTTTCCTCATTTTACAGATGAGGAAGCTGAAGCTGAGCAGGGTCAGTTTGCTGGAGTTACTTGACTGTTGTGTGGAAAAACAGAGTTGTGAAGCTGGGTCTCTCTGATAAGAGTCCACAAACAAAGGTCTAGTCAGTAAGGGCCAAGGTCCAGAAGGAAACGCAGCGGGAAGACAAGCAATGCCGTTATAATTTGGTTACACATGCCAATGTAGTCAGTGGCGTAGAGCCCCGGTGTCTGCAGGCATGCACCCTGAGGTGTCGCTGAGTGCCCGCTTGCTGCCACATGCATTCCGCAACTCAGTGAAGAATAACAGGAAATTTTAAGCGCTCCTTCGGGGCTGACTCCATCCAAACAAACTCTACACTATGATACTGTGATATTCCTAAAGACACTGCACTATGATATTCCTAAAGTAACACCCAGCATGAACATACGGAAACAGTGGACTTTATTTCTTTCATGAAACTTGCAAAGTCAAATTTGACAGGTACGTTGGGTGAATGCCAGTTTCCTTCACCATGAGTAACACTCTTACTCATCAGGATTTCAAGTCAGGTGACTAAATTGACACTAAAGCAAAATTGCAATATGCAATGAGGCACGAACCTTCAAGGTCATGAACAAATAACATCATAAGAGAAATCTTCTATAAGAATTGACTCTGCTCGAGATGTGCTGAGCTAAAACCATTATATGAATTTCAGGTATATGAGTAATACACCCAGAGTTTTCTGTTCACCAAAGGAAAATTTTGCCATGTAAATAAACTAACTGTGCCTGTGATGAGTTGCATGAAGAAATAGAAACCTGTAACGACCTCCACAGCCCCAACAGGGAGAGGACCTCATGGCCTCAGGCACGTGAGGCTAAGTTAAGGCTCTGCTTTGGGTCTCACGCGAGACTTCTATTCAAGACTGACTCTCATCCACACCAGCCCCAGAGCTCTCTGCAGGCCACAGGACAGGGTCTCAAAGTCCCACTGCATCCTAACAAGGAGCACTCTTTGTGACCTCATGGACAACAGGCCTCCAGGCTCCCCTCTATCCAGGGGATTTTTCAGGCAAGAATACTGGAGTAGGATTGCCATTTCCTCCTCCAAGGGAACAAGGAGCAAGTGCTCAATAAATATTTGTTAAATTGATAAACAGTAGAAGGGAAAGAAACGAAAAGCTTATCACCGTAGACGTGTCCTGCAGAGTGAGAGGATGCCGATAAGGATGCTAAGACGATAAAAACTAGCACAGAGGTGAGATCTTCCCACACAGCTTGCAGTCTCCTTTTCCTAAAGGCAGGCATCTGACAATAATGCAGTGGAAAGCATGTAGGCTTTGGAATCAGGCAGAGAGGGTGTGGCAGTCAGCTGGTCAGCTCGTGCTGCTATAAAATCCCCCAGACTAGACAGCTAAGCGACAGGCGTTTATTTCTCACAAGTTCTGAAGGCTGGAAAGTTGGCAATAAAGGTAGCAGCAGAGCAGGTGTCTGGTGAGGGCCCAGCTCCTCGTTTGCAGATGCCTGTCTTCTCATCGTATCCTCATGTGATGGAGAGAAGTAAGCTCTCTCCCGTCTCTTCTTGGGTGTGTGCGCTCAGTCTCTTCAGTCGTGTCTGACTCTTTGTGACCTGATGGACGGGAGCCCACCAGGCTCCTCTGTCCGTGGGATTATCCCGGCGGGAATACTGGAGTGGGTTGCCATTTCCTCCTCCAGGGGGCTCTTCTTAGAGGGACAATAATCTCATTCAGGAGGGCTCCGCCCTCACGATCTGATCCCAGATCCATCCCCTTGGGGGTTAGGATTTCAGCATACAGTTCTAGAGAGACACAAGCCCTCAGTCTGTAGCCGCCACTGGTGTTAGAATCTGGGCTCTGCCCCTCATCGGCATTGAACCCTTGGGTTCAGTACTTGAACCTCCCAAAGCCTAGGTCTGTCAGTTACAAAATGGGAACACAGTGCCTACTTGCAAGCTGTTAGCTTCCTGAAGCTAACAGGAAGCTAACAGTGTTGTCTTCTTACTTTTTAATTTATCTATTTGCAGCAGCCACATCAGTGCCTAATGTATGGCAAGTGCTCAAAAAAATATTTGTGGCGTAAATAAACTACCTTTTTAGTATTGAGCGAATAACATCTTAATAAATATCCCGTGTAATACTTGATAATAATAAGCCAAAAAAATGATGGCTGTTTTTGGATGCTGGCTCTGTGGCAGTGTGTATGTGTTTTAGTACATAGTGCTGCCTACAGGCCTCATGACACCAGCCTGGACCACTGTTACCCTCACTGTATGGGAAAAGGAATGAAGATTCAGGAAGGTTATTTTCTTCAAGCAGGTTTTCCAGCAGCAGCACTGTTGTCTTTTGGGGTCAGATACACAATTTTTCGTGTGGTGGTTGACTTGTGCTTTGTGGGGTGCTTAGCTGCTTCCCGGTGCTCTACCCACTGGCTACAAGTCACACCCCCCAGTTGTGACAGCCATCAGTGACTCCAGATGTGGCCAAATGCTCCCCCAAGGGTAGAGTCACTGCCCACTGAGAACCACTGGCTTAATATCTCCCTGGTCATTGGCAGAGGAGGCCTTTGAAACAGGTGTGTGACACCAAGAGCTAGGCATTCCTTCCTGGTAACACCTGCAACCTTCAGAAGGATGAAGAATCAAGGAAGAGATCTGATACCTTGGAGATAAATTCTGTTAGTACCATCTAAGGAGTCACAGTGAGGACCTCAGAAAACATGTGGGTGCCTGGCTAAGCTAATCATCCACCATCTCCTCCAGCCAGTGTTCCTTAAAAATGTGGTCATTTAGCAGGAACAGGATTGGTGAGATCTCTCTTTGAAACTGACGTTCACATCAGTGAGAAGCAACCAATATGCTTTCACTAGCTATGTAAATGTCCATCAGACAGCTGAACTTCAAATGGCTCTCTCATGTACTCCACTAAGGTTTTGACACCCCCTTGAGATCCACGCCCCCAAGTTGTTGAGTCAGCTGCTAATCAGAAACTGATCACATAAAAGAAGGAAAAGGAGATGTATCTAAATAAATTAATAGGACTTCACATGGAGCTCTTTGATGAGCACTGCTTGAAAAAGGACACATAAAAAGGATGAAAGAAGGGTACTTAATCCACGACAAGTGTGACTTCTAAAGGGAGCGGCAGAAATATATTCTAGAAATAAAACTGTGATCTCTGTCAACCGGCAACAGAATTTTGGAATGAGTTGTGACATTTCTGAATCCTGCGAAGAGGAAGCCAGGATTCCCAGCAATGAGCAAACCTTCACAAAGTATAAATTTCACCAGACCTAGTTATGTCCATCATTTACTAGCTGAATGATGTCATGGACTTTATATATCTGATTTTCAACAACAGATTTAATAGTCTTTCAAGAGAATCTCTAAGTCAATTGGAAGCCTGTAGCAGAGTCTTCTGTGCTACTCATCTCTTTCCCCAACATTTCTATCAGTGCCTTGGATAAAGACACAAATAGAATGTTTATTAAGTTTGCAAATGCCACGAAGCTGAGAGGGATGGTTTAATAAGCTGGATGATAAAAAACACTTTAAAAGCATCTTGGCAGGCTGGAAAGATAGGATAAAAATAATAAGATGGAATATAATAGAGATAAACATAATTCTTGCACTTAGACCAGAAGGCAAAAAAAAGAAGAAGCGTATAAGTAGAAGATGAAAGACTCCTGGTATCATAAAAGACTCAGGGGCGGGGGTGGTTTTATGGACATTTGGATATGTGGTGACTGATTTTTAAATAAATATAATACTGAAGTATGTTAATAAGAGAATTGTGTACACAGCAAGAAGTACAGGCAGACCTCGGCTGGGAAGTCACGGCCAATCCTAAGCACCCCATTTTAAGACATCTTTTAAGAAGACAAAATAGGTAAAGGACCCATAAGGGGAAAAAAATCAAAAGACTTGGAGATACTTACACCAATAAAAAGATATGATTTAAGAGACATGATAGAATCTGATTTTCAGTCTTGACAACTGCTCCATAAAAAAAGAATTAGGCTTTGTAGAGGCTTACTGTAAGGCACCAGAGTCGCCAAGTGAGAGGAAAATTTCAGTTCGAAAGAACTCCCTAATAGCTAAAACTATTCAAAAATGAGGAGCCACTCTTTTGAAGTAGTGGAGCTTCCAATATTGAGAGTATTGAACAAAAGCTAGATTAAAATGTGTCCTGTACTTTGAGGAGTTTCCTGGCTTGAGTGAGACCAACTTGCATAAAGCCTAAAAACCCTTGAAACTGTAAGATGATGATGGCTTTTTTGAAAGGTGAAAAATGCGATACTAAAGCCGAGAAGGTTCTCCTGTTCCATGTGAGAATTCAAAGGATAGTTGTGTTTAGGGTTCCTTGATGGCACACACCATTGTGGATGTAGTATAGGTGTGAATTTAGAAGAATGTCAGTATCGACTGCTCCTCACATCACTGTACATTCTGTGTTATTAAACAGATAGCCTCTGTTTTCAGGATTGCAATACTCATTTTAATTTTCTTTTTAGAAAGTAAAATCTGAACCTGCCTTTTGTTTGTTTTTCAAATTAACTATTCGTGTCATGGCCGTGTAGCATAGTAGTACCAAATCATAAGATAGACCTACTCTGTAGGGAAAATGTATCAATTCTTCTGTGTGAGCTTAAGAAACTGTGCTTGGAAAGAAGCTGAATAGTAACTATTGCGGAGTAATCGTTGCTTTAATGACCAGGGCTGTTTGTCAGAGGCAAGGTCTGAAGTGGTCAAATTAAAGGTCAGTGCTGATCCATTTGAACTTAATACAGTTTGTGAGTCGTCTTGGTCCCAGAAACTTTTTTTCAGAGTACCACTATAGAAGCAACTGAGATAGAAGACCTGCGAGAGACCTGTTGGAAGCCACCATATGATTTCAATTGTATCTCAAATGTGAATATTATGATCCTTGGTAAAGAAATCCTTAGTCTAAGGTTTTCCAAATATTTGGCAAAGCCTCCCGACACAGCAGGAAATGACATACCGCTGTGCTCATTCATGGATGAGGTGATATACTCTGGTAGGCATCATGCTGCTCAGTGAGGATTTCCAGCCAAAAAATGTGATGAGTAGAAAATACATGTGCTGTTTCTAGGCAAGAAGACTTAACTGCTGATGCAAGACCTTCTGGGGTCCTTCTGTCCCTTTGATATGGTGGCCAACAAACCTCAAGACTGATTGTTCCCTCGACAGGATCCCTCTGTGACCACAACGAACAGAGCACCATGTCAACTTATGATGAACCTACAGCCTCCAAAGGAAAAAAAAAAAAAAAAAAAAACCTTTGCATTCTTAAGTTAGCAAGTCTACAGGGCTATTTGTTACTGCAGCACAACAACCCATCCTGATTGATACATAAGGATTGCAGTTAAGAGCAGTCTTTGCGATCACACTTGTGGGTTTGCATTCTTACTCTGTCACTTACCAATAGTTTGACTTTGGCAAGTTACTTAGCATCTTGGGCTTTCTGTTTCCTCATGTACTAAACAGGAACAGTAATGGCCACTGCTTTGCAGGATTCAACAAAATAAGACATGCTTAATAGGAAGCATGGGGTCTGCCCCATAGTATAGGTATAATAAACATTAGTTATTTTTATTAAATCATAATTAAACAAGCTTGTAATCATTATTTGTCACACACTAGGCATTGTATACGCCACTGGAACACCTATGATGTCCAAGACAGGCACAGTTTCTTACAGGGGCTTAAGTTCTAACTGGAAGAGAGCAGCCAGTGTTGAAAGGCAATTTGAAGTGGAAGGACCTGTGGCAGGATAAATGGAAGGTGGAAATACTGGGTTCTTTGAGAGCAAGAAGGGGGAGCATTAACCCAGTCCAGGAGGTAAGGGAAGGCACCCCAGGGGATGTGGCACAGAAGCTGAGATCTGAGTGATGAACTGGAAGAAGCACAAGCTGGAATCAGGATTGCCAGGAGAAATATCAATAACCTCAGATATGCAGATGACACCACCATTATGGCAGAAAGTGAAGAGGAACTAAAAAGCCTCTTGATGAAAGTGAAAGTGGAGAGTAAAAAAGTTGGCTTAAAGCTCAACATTCAGAAAAGGAAGATCATGGCATCCAGTCCCATCACTTCATGGGAACTAGATGGGGAAACAGTGGAAACAGTGTCAGACTATTTTTTTGGGCTCCAAAATCACCACACATGGTGACTGCAGTGATGAAATTAAAAGACGCTTACTCCTTGGAAGGAAAGTTATGACCAACCTAGATAGCATATTCAAAAGCAGAGACATTACTTTGCCAACAAAGGTTCGTCTAGTCAAGGCTATGGTTTTTCCTGTGGTCATGTATGGACGTGAGAGTTGGACTGTGAAGAAGGCTGAGCGCTGAAGAATTGATGCTTTTGAACTGTGGTGTTGGAGAAGAGTCTTGAGAGTCCCTTGGACTGCAAGGAGATCCAACCAGTCCATTCTGAAGGAGATCAGCCCTGGGATTTCTTTGGAAGGAATGATGCTAAAGCTGCAACTCCAGTACTTTGGCCACCTCATGCGAAGAGTTGACTCATTGGAAAAGACTCTGATGCTGGGAGGGATTGGGGGCAAGAGGAGAAGGGGACGACAGAGGATGAGATGGCTGGATGGCATCACTGACTTGATGGACGTGAGTTTGAGTGAACTCTGGGAGCTGGTGATGGACAGGGAGGCCTGGAGTGCTGCGATTCATGGGGTCGCAAAGACTCGGACATGACTGAGCGACTGATCTGATCTGATCTGAGAGTTATCTGGGCAAAGAAACAGGGAGGAGCAGAGGGCAGGAAGAGGAGAGGTTTTTCAGTTCTCTGTTTTGTACAACAGCCCAGCCAGCACTCTGTGGCTTGAACAATACTTTATGATTTCACACAAGTTTGTGGCCTGACTCTTCTGCTTCATGTGGTCTCAGCCAGGACATAAGAATGACTGAATGGTACATAGTGGCCTCAGTCATGTGGGTGCCCAGGAGTTTCCCTGGGGCTCTCAGCCAGGTGCCTCGGTTCTCTTGCCCAGACCCACCCCCCACCTCCGGCCCCACCTCCAAGGCTCGACCTCATGGCTGCCTGGGCTTCCTCCCATCATGGTGGCTAGTCTCTATGAAAGAGCCTTGGAAAAAGCAAAGGTGCAAACTGCAGGTCCCTAAGACCCAGCCTCAGAGCTCATGCACACCCTCCTTACTAGCGGCTATTGGCCAGATCTGAGCTCCAGCCCAGATCCCAGGAAAGGCTAAGCAGACTCTGCTTCTTGATGGCTCAGTGACAGGGTCACTCGGCGAAGGAGCGTGCAGGTGGGCGGTATTATTTCCGTCTTTGAAAACAGTGTGCCATGAGGGAAATTTGAGGGACCACAGCAAGTTTCATTCAGAAGGGTTGAAACTAGAGTAAGAAGAAGCAAGTGATCAAAATGTAGCAGCAGAAAGCTGGGTTCAGATCCAAACATGCTTCTGAAGGACACCCAAATGTCCTGACAGCCCCAGGACCGTCCCAATCACCTCCTGCCAGGACAAGGGTGAATTATTAGCATTGACCACATTCACTTTAAAAATGTGGCCCAGTGTGTTGATGAATTGTACGTCACCCATCATGTTTTAGGTTCTCCAAGGAGGAACTCTTGAGGTCAGAAGAGGAGCCCCTTGGTGGAGTAGTAGCAAGGACTGAGGATGTGAATACCAGCTTATTTGGGAGACGAGCTCAGGAAATCCCAGTAGGGGAGTGGAGAAGTGAAACCAGGAAAAGAATGGCAATTATCAGGCCACTCAGGTTGCGAGTAAGTGGTGTTCAGGACCACGGGGGACAGTGGGGGACAGTGCAGAGCCAGGGACTCGCTTCTCCTCCTTCCCACCTGGCCTGACTCAGGGCTGCTGCCTGGAGAATTAACTCCCCAGCAGTGCAGACCCGCAACCCCCACCCGCACGCACTGCCCCCGCCCCCAGGCCAGGAGAAGGCACTGGGCTCAGGGCATCACAGTCAGCCGTCTTTGGAATCCAAGCTGAATGCAGAGGCGTCGCCATATTACAGAATTCAGCCCCAAGTCACATTAAGGTTTTAATGTTATCCTGGAGGCTAAAAGCAGTCATGGAAGGATTTTTTTTAAATCAGAAGAATAACCTGCTCAGATTGATGTTTTTAGAAAGATAACACCATCTGCAGAGTGGAGAATGATAAACAGGAAGTGAGTGAGAGGCTTCGGAGAGACCTAAGTGGGGGTTGCTATGGTTGTCACACAGTTGCACATTGTCAGGCATGAAACAACTCGGATGTTCACAGACAATACAGTGTCTCCATCTGTCAGTGGTGAGTGGGCTTCCCTGGTGACTCAGCTGGTAAAGAATCCGCCTGCAATGCAGGAGACTTGGGTTCAACCCCTGGATTGGGAATATCCCCTAGAGAAGGGAAAGGCTACCCACTCCAGTATCCTGGGGTGGAAAATTCCATGGACTATACAGTTCAGTTCAGTCGCTCAGTTGTGTCCAACTCTTTGCTACCCCATGAACCACAGCACACCTGGCCTCCCTGTCCATCACCAACTCCCAGAGTTCACTCAAACTCACGTCCATCGAGTCGGTGATGCCATCCAGCCATCTCATCCTCTGTCATCCCCTTCTCCTCCTGCCCCCAATCCCTCCCAGCATCAGAGTCTTTTCCAAAGAGTCAACTCTTCGCATGAGGTGGCCAAAGTACTGGAGTTTCAGCTTCAGCATCAGTCCTTCCAAAGAACACCCAGGACTGATCTCCTTCAGAATGGACTGGTTGGATCTCCTTGCAGTCCAAGGGACTCTAAAGAGTCTTCTCCAACACCACAGCTCAAAAGCATCAATTCTTCGACACTCAGCCCATGGGGTCACAAATAGTCGGACGTGACTGAGCGACTTTCACTCTCACTGCGTGGCAAGGGCAGATACACAATGTCCAGTCCAGCTCACTGCTCAGTCTGACTTGGCTGTTTCAGCAGTCCCTTCCATCATCTCTGATCCTCCTGAATGACAATGCTCGGTCTCTCACCTGGCCTTCCCATCCCCTGCTTCCTTCTGTGTGTGTGCAGGTGTGTGGAATATAGAAGGGGATGGACAGTGAGACATTATCACTTACATGTTCCTTTAACATCATCACAAGGAGGGACACATGTCATCACTGGTCCTCCCTTGAGTTTGCAAGGGCTGCCATCAACTGGCCTCCAGCCCAGTGCTGGGTCCCTGGATGCACATCTGGCCTTGGGTGCTAAGATCTGAGGTTGATGAACTTATAGTCCCTCCTTGACCGAGGCAGTGCTTCCAGACACCATCCGCCATTGCTGCCTTTGTGTTTCTGTCCTGCGCTGGGGGTCAGGGGCAGAGCCCTGAGTCTGTGTCGCGTCCTCCCCCCTCCCCACGACAGCTGCACGGTGGAATCTTCAGCTTCATCTCAAGGTTTACTCCTCACAAGAGAAAGGCTGGGAGGAGCCAGAGACCCATCTGCTCACTCTTCTTTTCTTTCCTGATGAGGCTGGGTGGCCAGGTGTTGGTGTGAGCCCCCTGCACAGCAGGCTTCTCCCATAGCCTCTCATCAGGAAGCTGGGCAGGAGACCCCTGCCCCATAAGCCCCCTGCCCCATAAGCCCCCTGCCCGCTCTCCGAGCCAAAGCTTAGGTCCTCTCTCCCTCTGAACCTTTCCTTTTCCTCATAGTTTTCTTGGGCTTTTAAAAAAGAAGTCTTGCTTTAATTTGTTCTACCAGTTAGCTGTCTATCCCCAAAAAGAAGTACAGATAACATGCAGTTCCAACAGTCACTTTTTCTCACTGGTCTGCGGGTCAGCTAAGGGCTGAGGGCTCTGTGATACACCAGTCAGCTTCCTCCCAGGACCTCAGGGTTTCACAGGCAAATTCACATCAAGCCGGTGGAGGAGAAACAGACAGTAGTGTCAACACTTGTCAAGCCCTTGTTCTTGCCTTGCCCACTAAACATGCTATTGTCCAAATGAAGCCATTTGACCAAATCCAGAGACAAAGAGAAGAGAAACAGACTCTGCTTTCCCAGTCATGGCAAGAGGGCGTGGTCCCTGAGCAGGAGAGGGGATTCAAGGGATGTTGATGTTCCCTCCATTAAATCCCCCTGCAGTTAAGAAAGAGCTTTATGTCTTTCCCTTGGTGGCTGGAAGAATGAGTATTGCCTCTGTGTCACAGGAAGACTCTGTGGCCTGATGGCTACAGGATAGCCTTTTGTCCTTGATGGCTTAAAAAGTATGAGTAAAGGAATTTGGGGAAATCATTTACTCACTCAAAAGTACGTTGGCTGCTTATGTATGCCAGGTGGTAGCGATGAAACAATGGCTAAAACAGAAAATGCCTTTGATGTGAGGCATGCATCCTAGTGGGCATGAACAGGCTGAGAAAATAACTGTGTGATCTGATGTCAGCCAGTAGTAAATGTGATAAAGAAAAACAAAGGAGGATTCGGGTCAGTGCTCTCAGAGGAGATGGGAAGAGGTGGGGCTTAAGCAGGGTGAGGGCAGCCATGTACAGACATCCGGAGGGAATGTGTCCCGGGAAGTATGGAAGGTGATGCATGCCTGGCTCGTTCAAGGAACAGCAAGAAAACCAGGGTGGCTGGACCACAGTGGTGACAGACAGACAGACAGAGCTAGAGTGTCAGCCAGCAGCCAGACATTGGGTCATAGACCATTATGGAGATGAGGTGGGAAGCAGCAGACAGTTCAGTTCACTCAGTCATGTCTGACTCTTTGCAACCCCATGGACTGCAGCACACCAGGCCTCCCTGTCCATCACCAACTCCCGGAGCTTGCTCAAACTCATGTCCATTGAGTCAGTGATGCCATCCAACCATCCACTCCTCTGTCATCCCCGTCTCCTCCCCCGTCAGCGTTGATCCAACTGAGGTAATAGGAACATTATCCACCTGCTGGGGCGCTGTGCTAACCACAGCAGGGGTGGGCGGGGAAGGACAGGAGGGACCGAAGGGACCAGCAGAATTTCAGCTGTAGAGACCAGATGGCAGTCTAGCGCTGAAACAAGCACTGGCACAGTGGAGAAGCAATGGGACAGGAATATGTTGAAGGAAGATCCCACAGTGTTTGGTGATAGATAGAAGGTGGTAGGTGGAAAAAAAGGGCCAAGATTGTTTCCCAGGATTTTGGCCTGAATAACTCGGTAAATGGTGGTGCTATTTACTGAGAATGACATTGGGAGAGAAGTGGCTTCGGGACCAGGAGATAAAAATGAAGATTTCTGTTCTGGGCAAGTTCCAGAGTGTTCTGTGGATGTGTAGTCCCATGATGCATGTCAGAAGCTGAACACTCCAGGAAGAATCCTCCCTTCTCCCCTCTCCACCCCCTGCCGCCCACCTCTACCCCCTGCCCACCTCCCCAGGCAGATGGCATCTTGGGTTGACTAGGACACAGTCATTAGTCAGAAAAGCTAAAAAGAATAAAGCTCCACCAGGAGATAATACCACTGCTATCTCCATACCATGGGGTACTGCTCAGTGACAGACAGGCACCAACTACTGATACACAAAACCACTTGGATAAATCTCTAGGGAATTAATCTGAGGGAATGGCCCATCCCCAGAGACTGCACACCTAATGATTCCATTTACATGACATCTTTGAAATGACAAAACTTTAGAAATAGAGGACAGCTTAGTGCTTGCCGGCAGTGGTGACAGGTTTGTGAGGGAGGGGGAAAGAGAAGCCAAGGGGGCTGTGGATATGAAAGGGGAACATGAGGTATCCTACCCATTGGATTTGTTCATTATCTGCCTGCAGTGGTCAAAGGCCAAGCCCACACAGGTGACCCAATTGTATGGAATCAAATATACACGCTCACACACACACTGATACAAAGTCTGACTGCCAAGGTGAATTGTATCGAGCTCAATATCCTGATTGTGACATTCCACAATAGTTTTGCAAAATGTTTCCTTTGAGGAAAGCTGGGAAAAATATACAAGAAACCTCTCTGTATTATTTCCATAACTGCATGCGATTCAATAGTTACCTCAATACAAATTTCAATTTTAGAGAAATAACCGAAGTAAGAAATCTGTATGCCTCCTGAGAAATCTGTGGGCAGGTCAAGAAGCAACAGTTAGAACTGGACATGGAACAACAGACTGGTTCCAAATAGGAAAAGGAGTACATCTAGGCTGTATATTGTCACCCTGCTTATTTAACTTCTATGCAGAGTACATCATGCGAAATGCCAGGCTGGATGTAGCACAAGCTGGAATTAAGATTGCTGGGAGAAATATCAATAACCTCAGATATGCAGATGACACCACCCTTATGGCAGAAAGCGAAGAACTAAAGAGCCTCTTGATGAAAGAAGAAAGTGAAAAAGTTGGCTTAAAACTAAACATTCAGAAAACTAAGATCATGGCATCTGGTCCCATCACTGCATGGCGAATAGATGGGGAAACAATGGAAACAGTGAGAGACTTTATTTGGGGGGCTCCAAAATCACTGCAGATGGTGACTGCAGCCATGAAATTAAAAGATGCTTGCTCCTTGGAATAAAAGTTATGACCAACCTAGATGGCATATTAAAAAGCAGAGACATTACTTTGCCAACAAAGGTCCGCCTAGTCAAAGCTATGGTTTTTCCAATAGTCATGTATGGATTTGAGAGTTAGACTGTGAAGAAAGCTGAGTGCCAAAGAATTGATGCTTTTGAACTGCAGTGTTGGAGAAGACTCTTGAGAGTCCCTTGGACTGCAAGGAGATCCAGCCGGTCCATCCTAAAGGAGAACAGTCCTGAATGTTCACTGGAAGGACTGATGCTGAAGCTGAAACTCCAATACTTTGGCCACCTGATGCAAAGAACTGACTCATTGGAAAAGACCTTGATGTTGTGAAAGATTGAAGGCAGGAGGAAAAGGGGATGACAGAGGATGAGATGGCTGGATGGAATTACTGACTTGCTGGACATGAGTTTGAGCAAGCTCTGGGAGTTGGTGATGGACAGGGAAGCCTGGTTTGCTGCAGTCCATGGGGTAGTAAAGAGTCAGACACCACTGAGTGATTGAACTGAACTGAACTGAATCAAAGTAAAAGAGGATCTAGTCCATACTCTTCTCTGGACTCATTTATTCGTGGGATGGTGTTTAGTGTCTACAAGAGGCTGGTACACAAGATCCTGCAGAAGGGTGATGGGCAAGAAGGAGGATGATACAGCCATCACACCATTTCCTTGTTCACCCATGACTTGCTTGCCTTTGCATTTTTTAACAGAAACAGAGAAAAATGTTGTAGATAACCTGCTACTCTTTTCAGAAAGAGTTCCTGACAGTCTCCTGCGTAGGATGAGGCAAAATTGATAAATGAACAAATGGCAAATAGTTAATTGAGATTCCTCCTCGGTTGCCTTCAGCTTTTATTATAATGATTAAAGAAGTCATAAAATGCTGATGAGAAAGCTTATTTAAGTGATAGGCAAGAAATAATATTTCTTGAAGAGAAGCAATTATATCTAATTTTTCATGTCCTTAAGAAAATTTAAATCTTAACATCCAAAATCTTTTCAAGGCTGAAGGAAGCCTTCTATTTAGAAGGCAATTCTCCTGTGAGTTATACTTTGAGGTTACCTTCTCATTCTTTTTTAATTGCATTAATAACTTTCATTCTTAGACATCCATATGGGTTTTTTCCATCATCATTACCTTCATACAGTCATAGAAACATCCAAGATATAATTTAATTAAACCATAATCGTGTCACATCACAGCTAAGGAAAACGATGCTCACAAAGGTTAAGGGACAGAGCCAAGGTCATGTGGCTGGTTCATTCAATATTGTTTTCAAAGTACCACACAGTCAATGGCATAATTGTCTTGGCTGGCCAGGCAAATATGTCTTTGACAAATAGAATTAATAATTACAGCAGTGTAACCAAATGACACATTCTCAACATCCAGATAAAAGAGCTCCAAAAGCAAATTTTTTAATATAGTTTAGGCTGGAAGAGGAGATTTCATAGAGTGAAGATGAAGAATGCACACTGAGTTGTCAGACGCCTGGGGTCAGCTGCCCCCTCTACTCCAGGAGCTACTGCAGGCTCCCTGCATGTCTGAGCTTCAGTTTCCTATCAACTGTAGGTAACAGTAGTACTGATGTCCGATGCTTTCTTATGAAGATCACAAATGGTATCATGAATGTAAAGCGCTTATCACAGTACCTACTTCATAGTCAGGACTCGAGACATCTTAGGCAGTGTTACTGTGTCTAGTCTTGACTCTTAATCTATAAAAATGAAGAAAGGTCTGACCTCAATGCCAAGTCACTCATAAAAACAAGGAATCAATAAGCCCTGAAAACGTTGGGAAATGTTCAATGAAAGCAAAATCAATGCCATCGTATCTCCACCTTTTTTCCCAGAATTAAATTATTTTTCATTAACAAAACAAACCCCAAAAAGTACTTATCATTAAAATTCAGTGAGAAAACATTACTTCTGTTTTTATGACATTTTTAGTATTTGGTTACACCAGATTGTCAAAAGCAGGGAATCTTTTTCTGTCACGAATCTTCAGCTCACCTGTTTTTGACATACAGTGTATATTGGTATACCCAATTATTTCTAAATAAGCAAGCACCTTGAAAGCCACAATTCCTCTTACTATGGTATTCAGAACTATTCCAGAAGACACAGAAAATTTAATCATACAGTCGATCATCATTATTCATAGATTTCATATTTGAGAATTCATCTACTGGTTAAGATTTATCTATAAACCCA
This sequence comes from Bos indicus, assembly GCF_029378745.1. Taxonomy (NCBI): domain Eukaryota; kingdom Metazoa; phylum Chordata; class Mammalia; order Artiodactyla; family Bovidae; genus Bos; species Bos indicus. Next base: position 111,983,805 of record NC_091763.1, read on the forward strand.
AAGAATTACTAGTGGTGACTCTGGTCATTTGCAGAGACGTGCAGAGCAGAAAAAAGGAAAAAAGTGTGTCACCAGCACCCATGTTCCAGCTGAGGTGGGCGAGGCCTCACTGCCTCCTTGCTCACTCTCTTTCTGTAAACAATTGTCGTGTTCATGGTCTGTTTAGTGCCACATCTTTTTGCATTTGGGGGCTTTTTATTGGTGATTTCACAGTTCAGAACGGCTCTGATGACGTGCTCAAGTGCTGTCTGTTGTTGCTAAATGCAAGAAGTCTTTGTGCTTCACAAAGCACGTTATCATTCAAGCATGAGCTACGGGCTGTGGGCCATGAGTTCAATGTTAATGAATCAGCGACATATGTTAAGTAAGGCATCTTTACATAGAAACACACATAAAACAAGGTTACGTATTGACTGGTTGGTGAAATGCTATGACCAGGGGCTCGAGGAGCCTCACCCTGTATTTCCCCTGGGAGCAGTATTTATTGCTCAGCATTTACTAATTCAGTGTTCACACTGACTACGGAAAGCATAAATATTGAGAATCAACTGCACTATGTTTAACCCCCTATCACATGACTGTGATGATGCATTAGATTTGTGTGATACTTGGCAATGTTAGAAGCCCATCATGACTATTATCACATATGATACCGTGGAGGTTAAGAAGAGGGTCATTATTGCTCAGTGAAATAGAGTGGCAGGTCCAACTGAGGTTACCTGGTAGAACTGGATCTTTTCCTTCTGGTCTGTGACATCTCATGGTTCCTCACTCAGCACGATGATCAACTGGCCCTGAGCACTGCTTTACCTTAGGACCCAGGGAAGGAGACCATGGTGTGTTTGGGGAAGGGAGTCTGAGCTACAAAGATTCTTTCCACAATCTTATTAATGGCCTAGAATTTCAACCCTGGAGACCTTGAGGATTAATACATTGGGATGTAAAAAAAATCAGACTAGCCTTCATTTGAATGGGGCTTCCCAGCTGGCACTCGTGGTAAAGAACCCACCTGCCAGTGCAGGAGACATAAGAGACAGGGGTTCAATCCCTGGGTCGGGAAGATCCCCTGGAGGAGGAAATTTCTACCCACTCCAGTACTCTTGCCTGAGGAATCCCATGGACAGAAGAAGGACAAAACAGAAAAGCACAGTAAAGAGTAGACTGAAGAAGCAGATTTATCCCACAAGTTTGTGCTTTAGAGAATCCCCCAGCAGATTATGGCCACATTTGAAAGGCTGGCCTGCCGGCAGACTTTTCTGTAATAGTTGAAGAAAGAATAGAGAAGCCATAGAAATACAAAACTTGTTTAAAAGGGTATTATATCTCTTAAAAATCAGTTAGGATGTGAATAATCCTGCTATTTAAAAAAGCACTAAATGTCTACAATAGGTATTTCATATATGGTTGGTGTTTTCTGGCAGCAAGCATCACCAGACTTTTATTGTGACATCTCCATGCTCTGGAAATAAGACAGACTGTTGTCTAAGATTTCTTTTCTGTTTTTAAATGTAGTTGTTAAAAACAAAGTGTGCTTAGGTAAGGAAGCTAAACTTCTCAAAGAAACTTTTGAATAATTTGTAAATCAAACTACTTCTCCCAGGTTAATTTTTTCTCAAACTGTAATTCCACCTTTAATGTCCATGAGGAATTAGCATGTGAAGTATGAATTCAGAGGATAAAGCAAAGTTGTAAATCAGAAAGAAGGCACTGTTCCGTTTTTCCGTCCCTAGAGTCAACTTTAACTGATTGTCCTTCCATCTCACCTGCAGTACGTAGGTAGATATAGTCAGGAGCAACGTCTGTTGAGCTTGCTAGTCTCACCCTGCAAGTGCATACCTATTTAAACCCCCCACTTGATAGATGAGCAAAGAGGTGCAGAGAATTTAAGTGACACATGCCAAGTCATATAGCAAGCAGTGAAACCAGGATTTCAGGTGCATCTTTCTGTGCTCGCTTGTCCATTTATTGTCTGTGCCTGTTTTATGAAAGAGAAGGGCCCTGAGAGAGAGACATCGTATCCTTATTTGCCATCTTAAGTAGAGGACCACATCAGTCTCTGATAACATCTCCTCTCCTCTTCTCCCGCCCTCCATCTCCCAGTGCGGTTCCTATGTCCTCAATGTGTGCAACCAGCAGGCTCTGCAGGAGTCTGCGACCCTGATGTAGAGACCCCCACACAGAAGGAGCTGATTTCAAATTTCTAGCTAACATGGGAAAGGCAATAGGAGGGAGACAGGAAAGAAAATTCAACCAATAAGTACAGGCTCAACACAGCTCATATCCACAAATTAACTTTCGTGGGACTGATTCTTAAACATATTCTAAAATATTAAGTTTTTATCTATTTTTCTTATTATTAGCTGAAAGTGAAAAGCAGAAGTGTTAGTTGCTCAGTCATGTCCAACTCTTTGCAACCCTATGGACTTTAGCCCGCCTGGCTCCTCTGTCCGTGGGATTCTCCAGGCAAAAACACTAGAGTGAGTAGCCTTTCCCTTCTCTAGTATTATTAGTTATATGAATCAAACCCTAAAACAAATAAGCTTTTTTAGTTCTTTTTTTAATAGTAAGGTTATTTAACTGAAGTTAATACTGAATTAATGGCAATATCAGGTATAAATGGAGTTATGTCGGTAATTTAAAACGAAAGTGACCTAGTCTTATTAATGACTTACTGTCATGTGGCTTAATAGTTTGAAGGTTTGATTTTGCGAACTTTATTTTTAAAATTTAATTAATTGACTAATTTTTAAAGCAGTTTTAGGTTTACAGAAAAATTAAAGAACAGAGTCCCACGTGCCCACTCACTGCTCCCCAGAGCTGCACAAAGTTCCCCGTTACTAGCATTTTGCTGCACCACAGTTATTTTGGTGCTGTATACTTGCCACAACATAGTATGTTTGCCATAAATGATGAAACATATTGGCACAATATTTTTTAAATTTATATATTACTGAGTTATTTGTTTTCGGCTGTGCTGTGCAGGTTTTCCTACAGTTGTGGTGAGTGGGAGCCGTTCTCCAGTGGTGATGCTCAGACCTCTTGCAGTGGGTTCTCTTGTCGTGGAGCGTGGGCTCTAGGGTGCTCGGGCTTCAGTGGTTGTGGCTCCGGGGCTCTGGAGCACAGATTCAGTCGTTGTGGTACACCGGCTCAGCTGCTCCACAGCGTGTAGGATCTTCCCGGCCCAGAAACTGAACCTGTGTCTCCTGCCTTGGCGGGAGGATTCTTTACGACTGAGCCACCCAGGAAGCCTCCTGGTACAATATGCTTAACTCACGTCCATAGTTTGCATTTAGGGTTCATTCTTTTTGTTGTACATTCTCCAGATTTTGACAAATGTATAATGAATGACCAGTCTCCACCGTTACGGTATCATTAGGACAGTTTAGTCTAAAAATCCCTTGTGTTCCAACGGTACTTTCCTCCCTGCCCCAACCCCTGACAGACACTAATCTTTTTACTGTCTCCATGGTTTTGTCTTTTTTGGAATGTCACAGAGTTGGAATCACACCCTTTTCAGACAGGCTTCTTCTACTTAGCAGTAGGCATTGAAAGAGCCTCCATGTCTTTTCCTGTCTCTATAGCTCATTTCTTTTTATTGCTGGATAATATTGCAAGCTTATTTTCCTGAGTTGGAGGGAGGGTGGATGAAGAAGCTAAATTTAAGTAGTCATTATAGAAAAAAGGTAGAAAACAATAAAGAAAAACAATTATTCAACTTCGCTCATAATTGTATGAACTTCACAGCTCTTTGACTAGTTAGCATCAATGGCAAGCTAGATGCCGCCAATTAAGTGATTCCATTTCAGGCTGTGCATGCTGCCTGAGGCCTCCTTTCTGACTCAAGTTTATTATCATTGTAACCCCAAAGCAACTATTTTTAACAAATATACATATATCCTCTTTAAGATAATGTAATTCTATTAAATTAAATCAGGAGGGAGCTTTCACACTAATAATTAAGTTGGTTTTGCATATTCTGTGGGTCTGTTCTGATTATGTGTTTCTTCATAGTCCTTAATCTATTTTTTAAATTTGTTGCAGTCATTTCTGTGCTATCTTTCCAAAAAAAGTCAAACAGAGCCAGTTCATCAGAAAACATTTCCACAGAAATTGAACACTTTTAAGGTTCAGAGAAGTGACTCATTAAGCCACAATTCAATTAAATTTAGCAAATATTTCCTGTACAACCACTGTCTGCTTGCGGTTGGCATGAGGGCCGAACTTCCTGTTCATTTTATTTTGACTATTTAATAAGAGCAGATTAAAATATCTTCTTCTGCAACAAAAGAAGGGAAAAAGCCCAACTGTGTGTATTGAATTTTGAAGACAGGAGAGGAGAGATCTGAATGGGGAGTGAAGGGGTCTCTCACACACGTGGCTCCCTTTGCCTCTATCTCCCAAATCTGCAGCATTTTTCGCAACCATGCCCTATAGGACCGTGTCAGTTCAGCTTTGAAAAGACTCAGCTGTCCACAAGTGCCTGGAAGGTCCCCGTGCCCTCCAGAGCTGCACGTCAGTAGCATCATGGGATGTGGAGGAGAAGAAACAAATCTTCTCTCGGAAAAGGAGACTAAAGAGTGGGGAGAAAGGGTGGATGCTGACCCACATATGTACTTTCAGGAGCAGAACTTCTCTGCTCTTGGCACTCACGGTGACCTGAATGAAAAGACTGTGTCGATATGGCATCTACCAGGTACAGTCCTTGTGAGGGTTTTTGAAACAGATTTCCTACCCCCAGAGTGAAATAGCAGAGATTTGAAGCCATCTTCAATTCCAGTACAGCCAGTACATACCAATTTATGGTTATCTTCACGCACCTGCATTCACCCAGCTCACAAAACTCTGATGCATGTTAGATTCCCCTTGCTTCCACTCATTTTAGTAAGCAAAAGGATGAATTAAACACACACACACGCACCGTGGATTAGTCGAGAACAGAAACATTCTCACAAACCCAGTTAGCATCAGAGTGGTCAGCCAGCCATCCTGCTGTCTGCCACACGGTGCTCCCAGGACAGCTTCCACTGGCCGGCTCCCTTTGGTGAGGGCTGGGTGGATGTCTTGCTTGTCCTCCTTACCAAGACGAACTTCTTTACGGGACAAGGCACACCACAGACAGTTACTGCTGGGGGAGGCAGACACTGGGAGCACACGACCCCTCCCCGCACGCATGTCTGGCATCAGCCACAGAAACATCAGCTGATGGTGAACCTGCTTTCTCATACGTATTTCAAAGAAAAGAAGGAAAGCGAAATCGCTCAGTCATGTCCAACTCTTTGCAACCGCATGGACTGTAGCCTACCAGATTTCTCCATCCATGGGATTTTCCAGGTGAGAGTACTGGAGTGGGTTTCCATTTCCTTCTCCAGGGGATCTTCCCGACCCAGGGATCAAACCCAGATCTTCTGCATTGCAGGCAAACGCTTTACCCTCTGAGCCATCAGGGAAGCCATACATGTTTCAAAGCACACATTATTTTTATATTTTTTACATTTCTTTCTTTGATGACCAACCTCACTTTTAAGATAATTTATTTAATAATGATAAAAAAATTCAGGTGGCATTAATGAAAATGTGTAATATATGTTATAATTAGAATCTATTTTCAGTGTTCTGTGCAGGATACAAATAAATTTGTTTAAATATTCACAGCATCCTAGACTTTTAAATATAGCAGCATAATTGCATAATATAACATTTCTATATATCTGGTCTTAGTCGTGTAAGGGGAGAGAAAATGAAATTTAAGCATGAAATAAAAAGTAGAGAAAAGAGCAAAAAAAAAATCTTTAGCTGAGATAAAAGAGTTTCCTTTAAAAAAAAAAATTATTGTACCTAAGAGTTTTCACCTTCACATGTAGAAATCAGAGCCCAACCCTCTCTGTCACATGGTAGAGAAGAGACCACACAGAAAATCAAGCTGGTTAGCTGCTCTATTCTGTGCAAATTCTAACCTTAAATAGTTCTCGATAATGCTTCTGAAGAAAGGAAATCAGTCTGCACGACATTCCTCTCTGTTTTCAAAGTTCCCTATATTCTGATTCCCGTTGTGAACGAGGGGGATGTGAAAACTAAACCCACTTTACAAGACTGAGGATGCTTATTTACTTTCTTCGTGCTTATTCGAGAGAATCGGTGATCAGGTTTCAGAGCACGCATTCCACAGGTATGCCTCCCATCTTCCATGCAGATGGAATCTATACACGAAATTACTGCTATGGATTCATTAAAAAGCAGAGGTTCAGTTCCCACAGGAATGGGGTCCCATTCCAGTCTTTTGCGTCAAACCCATCACTCAAACTGACACTCAGGCTCGTGGCTCTGCAAAGCAATCCCGCAGTGCCATCCTGCCTCCAAATGCAAGTGATCAACATGTCAGCCTGCAAGGCGTTCCCATCTCTGAGGACCATCAATCGCCGCTGTTTGGAGAACCTTTTCTATCAGCCTTTTTGGGTTTATACCTATGAGGATATTACGTCTGTGGTTGCACAAAGGAGAACAATTACTTGAAATGGCTTTGGTGTCTCCCTAGTATTTGGTGTCTCCCTAGTATTTTTTAGCTTCTTTTCAAGAAACTGACAAGCACAAGTCAGACATTACACTTATCCATAGATCTTGGGGTGTCAGTATTCTGGTGCTACTGAGTCCTGTGGAGATGGGGTTGTGAGACTATCCAGTCATTTAGACACCTCCTCGAGGTGTGGGCTTCCCTGGTGGCTCAGATAGTAGAGAATCTGCCCACAGTGTGAAAGACCCTAGTTCAAACCCTAGGTTGGGAAGATCCCCTGGAGAAGGAAATGGCAATCCACTCCAGTATTCTTTCCTGGAGAATCCCATGGACAGAGGAACCTGGCACGCTACAACTCATGGGGTCACAAAGAGTCAGACATCATTAAGTGACGGACACTCACTTTTCAAAGTGCAGGGAGACTTGGTATCAAGAGACACACTTCACCCACGACAGACTGAATTAAAAGGGGTAGTTAACAGTAATAAAAGAAGTATGTAGATAACTTTGAATTAAAGTAGGAAATTTTAAAGGTCAAGAGAAGAACATAAAAGACAAAACAGCTTTTGACATCTCAGAAAAAGCAGTACTGAATTTTATTTCTCTCTATTGATTTCACCACTGTGAGTGGTACCTGGATGGCAAAGAAAACTTCAATAGCAGCTGTTAATATGTTATGTTTTAGTCCTAGGGAAAAAAAAAAAAAAAAACTAAAACATGTCCCAGGTCAGCAGTAGCTCAGACCAGAAAACCCAAGAGTGAAGTAGTTTTCCTGCAAAAGATAGCTTCTCACAAAAAGAAGCTTACCAAATTCTATAGAGTTAAGAAAGAGGATTTGTCTCTCCTCTTGCCTGGAAGGACTAAGGTAAGCTTACTCAGTTGAGCTATTAAGGTAAATGAAGTCTGTGGGTCAGCAGAAAACTCCTGGAGTTCATTTTCAACGCAGTTTAGATCATCAGATTACTTATAGTCACAGCACAGAAAGTCCAAATTTCTACAATTTTATGATTCATCTGAAGTTTAAGATAGGTTAAAGCTGATGTATTTTAACAGGAAAACATGTGCTTCTGATTTAAAATGTTTGCTGCCGCCGCTGCTGCTGCTGCTGCTAAGTCGCTTCAGTCGTGTCCAACTCTGTGCGACCCCAGAAACCGCAGCCTACCAGGCTCCCCCGTCCCTGTGATTCTCCAGGCAAGAACACTGGAGTGGGTTGCCATTTCCTTCTCCAATGCATGAAAGTGGAAAGTGAAAGTGTGGTCGCTCAGTCATGTCCAACTCTTAGCGACCCCATGGACTGCAGCCTACCAGGCTCCTCCGTCCATGGGATTTTCCAGGCAAGAGTACTGGAGTGGGGTGTCATTGCCTTCTCCTAAAATGTTTGCAGTGATAAGTCTGATGCTGTAGTGACAATGAGTAGCCACTAAGCAAGCTTGTGTGCATGCAGTCGCTTCAGTCATTTCTGACTCTTTGTGACTCTGTGGGCTGTAACCCACCAAGCTCTTCTGTCCCTGGGATTCTCCAGGCAAGAATACTGGAGTGGGTTGCCATGCCCTCCTGCAGGGGGTCTTCCCGACCCAGAGATCAAATCCACATCTCTTTTAAGTTTCCTGCTTTGGCAAACGGGTTCTTTACCACTAGCACCATCTGGGAAGCCCCAAGCCCAGCTTAGATGACAGAGAACTGGTTTCAAAAAGAAAAGGGAAGCTGAGTGTCTTCAGCCTGGAGAAGGGAGAAGACAGTGGTTATAAGATCATGTTAGTCAGGGGTTTCGCTCTGCCTTTTGAGACTCTTGAGTGGGGAGATTCAACCTCATCTGAAGCTAGTGAACCAGTGGGTGCTGCAGGGCACCCCAGCTACACCTGCAGGTCAGACCCTTCTTGGGTGGATCAAAAGCCATCTACCTGCTTTCCCTTCCTTCTCCTGGAACCCCAGCGTCTAGTCTCAGTGTGTGTCTACACCACGCTGGGCTCCCCTCTGGTTGATGTGAAGCCTGAAACAAACGGGACTTTGGGGCTAACAAGTGGCAGATGGCTGTAACTGCCTGAGCCATCTACGCTGGCAAATTGTCTTCTTTATGTGTGTACAATTTCTCCCCAGATCTGGTGTGAGTAGAGATTTTTCTTTCCATGGGGCACAGTTGTATGGCCACCACGATTGACAAAACTATTTAAGAAAAAGTGATGAAAATCCACAAACTGAACTTGAGTTAACTGGTCTAGTCCTTTATAACTCTTCACCATCATCTCAGCACATAAACACAAACCGGTCTTTAACGTGGTGTTTTCTCTGTGACACTGAAGGCAGCATAAAATAGTGAAAAAGAAAACTGAAGGCAGATAGAGCTTGGTTTGACTTGCAGACCAACCCCTTGACTTGCAAGCTGACTCCTGGTAGGTGGTTCTCTCTCCAGAGTATTAGGGGCTTGTGATCAAATTGACGGCAACAGATGTAAAGAACTTGGCACAGTAGGTGGTTAAAACCACTTGACAAATTGAAGATAAACAAAGAAACAGGTTGTGAATCCTCCTATAGCCAATCCCAGAAATGCCTTTTTAACCTTTAAGATGCAGCCCCAGGCTTCACCCAAAATTACAAGACATTGCTGGCAAGATGGGTGATGGTTCCCATCTCACATTTTTCATCCTCTCATTTCTAATAGACTCTTTAAAAAAAAAAAAATGCCTAAAAGCATTCTAGATGCCTAGATGTTTATGAAAGAGGAGAAGGCATGGCTCGACATGGCCAAAGGTCGAGTTGACATTAGGATTCTCCAGGCTTCCAAGTTTCAGGTTTAGGATCTCAGCACCTCTGGTCCAGGGTGGGGTCAGAGGGGGTGAACAGAAGGTGTTTCCTACTGTTCTAATCTGTGCCAAGCCTCCCTCCTAACAAAGCCCCCTACGCAGGCTTCCCGGCCATGACTTTCATCCCAAGCTCTCCAATCTCAAAAGACACACTGGTACCCATCTCTGCCAAAAGGGATAAAAATCATTTTTTAGTCCAAAAAAATTGTTGTTTTCTATTCACACATTCAAGAGATACTCTTTAAGCTCCACCTAATTAAACATCAAGCTTATGTGTAATTAACCTCAAAATAATAATTAAACATCATTACCTAGGAAGACGAACTCGTTTTCTGGTTATCAGTTTTGGTAAACAATGGAGTTCTTGTAACAATTTTGAACTAATTAAAAATTGGAGAACTCTATACAAAGCTGTCATCTCTCCCTTTATAGGGTGAAGAAGCGAATCTTTGTGTTACTTAAAAACAGTTTCAGCATAAAAGCTTTTATTTTATATCTGTTTCATGTTGTAAATTGTCTAGGTATCAATGCCTCTGTGTGTTGGTCGCTCAGTCGTGTCCGACTCTTTGCGACCCCATGGACTGTAGCCCCAGGCTCCTCTGTCCATGGAATTTTCCAGGCAAGAACACTGGAGTGGGTTGTCATTCCCTTCTCCAGGGGATCTTCCCAACCCAGGGATCAAACCCAGTTCTCCTGCATTGCATGCAGATTCTTTACCGTTATTAATTAATGACTATCTAAGGTCTTAATATCTTAAGAATGAAGTAATTACAATTTTTGCTAGCATAATGATTTCTTCTGACATATACCATTTTAAAATTTCACAAAATAGAACACTTTAAAAATTCAAGATTACCTTCTCATGTAGTTGAATGCAGTTATATGTATGTGTGAGTGTATGTGTCAATTTTAAACAAGTTTATAAACAGTGATAATTTAATTAACTCATAAAAATAACATAGGAAATTTAGAAACTTTAAGTCATAAGAAATTTGACGCTGGTTTTGTACAAACCAAATGGTGGTGCTGATATTATCATCATAAGGGTAAACTAGATTTTAAAGACTCTCAATAATGCTCAAGGTTCTTCGTTTACTTGAAAGGAGCCTTTTCTTCTTATCTTGTAGCAATAGTAACAAAGGCTATTTTGTAAATATAGTTTTCAGTGTCCACAAAAGAAACACAAATCACTTAATATTTTTCTTTCTGTCTTTTAGATATTTTTGGAAGGTAGTCCAAAATGAAAATTCTTAAAGCAGATGCATAATGACAGGATGATTATTTCGATTAATAAATTTTTAAAGCTTCCCAAGAGAGATAAAGAGGCGGAAAGAAATAGAAAAAAAAAAGAAGTGAGGGAGCCAACTTCAGACAGTTAAGAAATTACCACTGTAAAGAGCAAATACCTTTCCCCTGCCAGAAGATAAAAGTTTTTATTCAGGAAAACCCATTTTGATGTATGTTTGCCTGCAAAAGATAGTTATTACAGCTGGTTTAGATAATTACTGGGGTCTTGAAATTTTTATCAAGGGACATATAAAGTCAGCATGTATTAGTCCTCACAGTACAGACGTGCAGGGCAGAGGTGTCTACAGAAGTAGGTGCTCTCTGTTTTAGGCAGACAGGATAATCTCCTGCTGCTTCTCCCCCTTGGTTTCTAAGGCATCTCTCAAATGAATAATCGTGTTCGTGTCCAGAGTTCCCCAGAGCAGAATTCTGAATATCAGTTCAGAATCACCCCAGGTGAAACTGCCAGTTAAGTTGAAGTGATGTGGGGAAGCAGGGGTTGATCCCAGAGCGTGTGCACAGTTTAGGTCCACAAGGCCCCGTGAGAGCTGCAGGGCCCGCGCTGGTACAGCCTCATGGAACCCTCAGGACTCAGTCAGCAGCAAGCCAGATGGTACCTTCTGACCCCCAGAAGACTGGGCACAAGGCGGCTCTCAGGACCAGAGTCGAGACTAGTGAGGTAGTTCTTACCTGGTTTAGATGTAGCACCCAAGTCAGAGTTCACCCAAAGACCTTCTGAGACAGCACCCAGTGGTGGCATGACTGTGTTGTATGCTAAGTCGCTTCTTTCACGTCCAGCTCTTTGCAACCCCATGGACTGTAGCCCACTAGGCTTCTCTGCCTTATGGGATTCTCCAGGCAAGAATACTGGAGTGGACTGCCATGCCCTCCCGCAGGGGATCTTCCTGACTCAGGGATCGAACCCATGTCTCCTGTGTCTCCTGCATTGCAAGCAGACTCTACCACTGAGCCACCAGGGAACTGTTTATTTAGAGGTGAATCTTTAAACCAGCCAAACCAGTTAAAAATGCTTCTTGAGGGAATTCCCAGGTGGTCCAGTCACTGGAACTCTTCTCCTTCACTGCCAAGTCTCGAGTTCAGTCCCTGGTCAGGAAGCTAAAGATCCCATAAGCCTTATGGAGCAGTCAAAAAAAAAGAAAGAAAATGCTTCTAGAGAGGGGAAATAGAAGGCAGAACAGAGGAAATTGTAACTCTTCCTAACAGTCCTTAAAGAACTACTTGTTTAAACTTTTTTTTAATATGTTTTAAAAGAATGAGTAGATGTAGCCAGGTGAAGAGAGAGGAAAAACAGGGGAAAGGAAGCAAGTGGAGAAAAGAGCCTGGTGTGTGAGGACTGAGGAAAGCCCTTGTCCTGCCCGCAGGGAGGAGCAGGAGGGGACAGCAGCTTGTCCAGCCAGGACACAGAGTGCGTTTGGTGACACATGTCTGCTTTATCGTGGCCCCCAGTCGCCTTCAACAGTTTCTTTCTCACCAGCCGCCTCGGCGAGCACTTCCACGTGTGGCCCCCAGCACTTGGCTCCCCGCAGCCATCCGTTTCTGCCTCCTTCCAGCAGCCAAATAACAACCCCAGCTACCTCCGCTCCATCACTGCGGCCCAGATCAAAAGACATATCAATGGAAGGCATGATCTGAAGGTTTGCTGTGCCCTAGAAACTCACACAGCGATGATTAGTCTTTCATGAGTTTGAGTCAGCTCCAGGAGTTGGTGATGGACAGGGGAGCCTGGCGTGCTGCAGTCCATGGGGTCACAAAGAGTCGGATATGACTAAGCAACTGAACTGAACTGAGTGGGCTTTTAGCTTAACCAGCTCCTGATGAACACAGAAGACTTTGTGAACAATCAGCGGAGGAATAGTTTTCCATTTATTAACTAAAAAAAAGGATTCCAACACATTCTGGAAAGCTAACACTAAATGATAATAATCACCAAAGGAACTGTTTGGATGCTGAATGTAGAGTGATGCAAAGAGGCAAAAAAATCTCCCCTATACTTAATGTTCTTACGAAAAGACCTGTCCTTGAATTAACCTTGACAGGACTGTGTCTGAATAAAGGATTTTTTTTTTCAGAGACACACACTTAGAGATGGCAAGGTAATAGAAGAGGGAAATGCCGCTCCCACTGTTTTTGCTTAATTGTTCTCTTTTGCAAACACAGCAGAAGTGCTCAGTGAGATTTTCCAGAGGAAATCCTTGACACTGGAGTTTCAAAACCTTGTTGTTGTTCAGTAGCTCAGTCGTGTCTGACTCTTTGCGACCCCATGGACTGCATCATGCCAGGCTTCCCTATCCTTCGCCATCTCCCGGGGTTTGCTCAAATTCATGTCCATTGAGTCGGTGATGCCATCCAAGCATCTCATCCTCTGTCATCCCCTTCTCCTCTTGCCCTCAATCTTTCCCAGAATCAGGGTCCTTTCCAATGAGTCAGCTCTTCACATCAGGTGGCCAAAGTACTGGAGCTTCAGCTTTAGCATCAGTCTTTCCAGTGAATGTTCAGGATACTGGAATAGTCAAATTCATAGAGACAGGAAATGGACTGCTGCTGCTGCTGCTGCTGCTAAGTCACTTCAGTCGTGTCCGACACTCTGTGCGACCCCATAGATGGCAGCCCACCAGGCTCTGCCATCCCTGGGATTCTCCAGGCAAGAACACTGGAGTGGGTTGCCGTTTCCTTCTCCAATACATGAAAGTGAAAAATGAAAGTGGAGTCGCTCAGTCTTGTCCGACCCTCAGCGACCCCATGGACTGCAGCCAACCAGGCTCCTCCGTCCATGGGATTTTCCAGGCAAGAGTACTGGAGTGGGGTGCCCTTGCTTTCTCCGCAGGAAATGGACTAGAGGTTACCATAACCTAAGGAGAGGAGGCCATGGGGAATTAGTGTTTCGTGAGAAGAGAGTTTCAGTGTGGGAAGATAAGAACGTTCCAGAGATGGGTGGTGGTGATGGCTACACAATACTGAGAATGTACTTGGTGCCACTGAACTATACACTTAAAATAGTTAAAATAGTAAATTTTATGTTATATATATATATTTTACCACATTTCTTTTTTAAAAAGGACGAGGTATTTTCCTCTTCTGGGCCTCAGTGAGATCATCAGGACAATAAATGCATTAGAACAGATGATCTCCCAGGATATGTCCAAGTCTGCAAGTTGGAGACACTCCCTCCATCCTCATGGGGTACGGCACCAACCTGGGGAGAAGAGACGTGTGAATAAAAAGATAAGCTCTTGCTAGTTAATTTCCTAAGTACTCAGTTAGTGATAAAGATGGGAATGTGTATTCCTCAGGGGAGGAACCGAGCAGAATTGTGGAGGCCAGCTTCGGGGACAATGTTGTGTCTGAAAAAAGATTCAGGCTTCGTCCTGGGTCCTGGGCAGTTTCCCTCTGCACCTGAGTGTGCATCTTCTCGTTCGTCCTCAGCTCACTTCCTCCCGGTTCTCCCGCCTTCCCTCCATCAATCGCTCCCTCTGTGCCCTGTGTCCCTGTCGGCTCCTTCCCCCCAGTGTGGAGCCTGCGCCACTTTCTCTCCAGACCCCAGGTCTGCGTCTGATTACTGCCTTCCCTCCCCGCAACACACTAGTTTTATGAGAACCACCTCTGCTTCCCCACCTCCCAGTTATTCCTCAAGCCCCCACAATATTTAATTCCCCCCCCGCCCCCATCACTCCACAGGTGGCTCAGCCGGTGGAGAGTCTGCCTGCAGCGTGGGAGACCTTGGTTCAATCCCTGGGTTGGGAAGATCCCCTGGAGGAGGAAATGGCAACCCACTCCAGTATTCTTGCCTGGAGAATCCCCTGGACAGAGGAGCCTGGCGGGCTACGGTCCAAAGGGTCCCAAAGAGACACACTCACTTTCATCACTCCACTGAATTGCCCTCACTCGTGTGTCGCCCTGACCCTATAACTATTAAACAAACAGGCACCTTTCCACCTTGTCTCATCTCTGCCAGTTCTCAGCACTGGGTCCTGTGGGCCCAGGGCCATCCATGGTGGATGACTTTGGGGGCACCACCTGCATGGACAGGGGTCCGATTGGTGCCCCCAGGAGCTGCGTGCTGTGTCACTGTGCCCTGCTTGAACCTCCATCCCTCCTGAAAACCTCTGCCTGTTCTTCTCTGAGATGTGTCTTCCCTGGCTTTTCCACGTCTCCTTGCCCTTTCTTCCCTGCCCACCTTTAGGTCCAATTTGACCATGGGTTCCCTCCTTGGCTTTCTTCTCTTCCACTCTAGACAACGCCCTGGCCAAGCCCATCTGCCGATGTCCTCAGCCCCTCATGCTCCCTGCACACTAACTCCCTGCAGTCTGTCCCTCCAATGCTGACCTCTCTCTTGGATTCAAACCATCATTCAGAACTGTCTCATCTTCTTATTCCTGTTTCCCATGGGTGCAAACCTTCCTCACTTTTATAACAACCAAATGGAACTTTTCTTTCTCTCCTGAACCTGCCACTCCTCCAAATTAACCTCTCCAAGCCAGCAGCCCTACCCTGTGCCCAGTCTCCCGGGTCAGAAGCCTTGCTCAGTCAGTGGCAGATGAAGCCACAGGCTCAGATGTCAGACCCACCTGAGCCCAAGCACAGAGCCACCCCTCACTCTGGGTGTGACCTTGGAAAAGTCACTGATCTCTCAGGTCCGCACCCTTATCTGTAAGAGGGGGAAATGGTATCTATCGTGATGGGTTTGCATAAGGATTTAGTAGGATGTTGTATGTGAAAGACTTAGGTCCAGACCTGTGACATCAAAAGCACTTGCTACCTGGTCATTCTCTTCTTCTCAGCCTCATTCCTAACTCACCACCGGTCAGCAAGACCAGTGAAGTTCAGCTCTGTCGTTTCTCTTGAATCGGTCCTATCTTCTCATTCCCAAGTGTCTGAGTTCAGACAACCTTGCATTACTGTAGTAGGTGACTGAGTCATCTCCTCACCTCGGGTCCTCTACAACTCCATTGCACCCTCTCATGGCTGCCAGGATCTCTGTTTCTACAATAGGAATCTGATCCTATCACTTCTCTGCTCAGAATAATTTACTGCTTCTTCATCGCCCCCAGCTGAAACCACAGACTCCCTAGAATGGCCGTGCAAGGTCTGAAGGTCTGACCCTGCCCACTTCTCCTGTCTTCCCTGCCATCATCCCCCCAGCATGCTCTCAGCTTCCGCCGCACCAAACCATCAAGACCCAGGAATAACTGCCTCTGGAAACTTTTCATGGTCCTCTAGGTTCAGACAGGTGTCCCGGTAGCACCCTGGCCAAGAAGCTAGCACAGCATTGTGAGTTATAGACTGCACGTCTCCTCAAGGAAGGCCGAGTCTTTCGTGTCTCCATCCCTCGCAGTAGTCAGGACAAGACCTTGCGTGTGGTATTCAATATGTATGTGGTAAATAAATGAGTGAATGAATGAATATGCACTTGAATGGATAAACAGAGAAATAAAGAGTATTGGAAAATGGAGAAAGATAGAAATGTTGAGGTCATGAGGTTGAATGTCCGAGATGCTTGTTCTTATAATTTCATCATTGGTTGTTCTTATAATTTCATCATTAAGTGCTTATCAAGGTATATTGTCCTAAAACCATTCACTGTCTTTACAAGCATCCTCCCTACATCTGATCCCACTATTCCAGCCAGGGTTGTTTAGTGATTCATACTCTGTGTTATGATTAGATTACGCTAGTCCTCCTGTGGAAGTCGTCTTGTTCGTCTAACTATGGAAACCTTACTCATTCTTTAAAGTTCATATCAAGACTCACCTCTCCTAAGCAGTATTTCTAGAAAAGGTGAAGCCTTTTGCCTGAGCTGACTTCCTAGGACTCTTTGCCTGCCTGCTCTAAAAAGAGCTTCACTGAATAGTATAAATAGTATGGTCTTTATGGAAAGTTGGAACAAGGTTTTAACCCAGCTCCTGTCTTTATGTGAAGTATGAGGCCTTGGGAAAATCCCTTAGCCTTTCCAGGTTTTAGGCTCCTGATTTGCTTGTTCAGATGAGGATAACAAAGCACATCTTTCTGGAGTGTTGCAAAAACTGAAGGAATCCTTTTGTATAGCAGGAGACCTATAGTAGCCATTTGACCAATATTAGTTTTCTTCCTACTGGTTCTCACTTATGCACTTCTCTGGAAATTTCCTCTTCCTTTCTGGACCTGAGATGCCAGCCAGACCTCTCTCAGCTGAACTCCTGGTCCTGATCTCTTCTGGGCAGGGCTGCCCTGCATCCATGTAAAGCATGATGCCAAAAGGCTGCAAGAGTGACTCATCCTTATAGATTATCATTACCCTTGGAGGAAACATTTGCATGTTTCTTGCATTATTGGCATGTTTTCCTCAGTTTTGGTCATTGACTTACAGGTGTGTGTGTGTGTGTGTATATATATATATGTATGTATGTATGTATATGTATATATATATATGTGTGTGTGTGTGTGTGTGTGTGTGTGTGTGTGTATATATATTGGCTGCCCCTGTGGCTTGTGGGATCTTAGTTCCCTGAACAGGGATTGAACCTGTGCCCCCTGTGTTGGAAGCACTGAGTCTTAACTATTGGATCATCAGGAAAGTCCCTACAGGTATATATCAATGCGCAGACAGAGTCAGCTGTATTAGTGAGTCCAGGGGCTATTTGATACCAATACTTGACTGGGACAAACACTGGGACAGTCCTTGCAAATATGTGGCCAGTGAGCTGACTGTTAGAGATATAGGTGGCCTGTTAATTGGTCCATCTTCCCGTATGGGCAGCTCCACAGAATACAGACAGTATGAACTCAGCATCAGAAGACTTTAATTAGAGTTCATGGTTTATCACTGGCCATATCATTCACCTTAAAACCTAAATAAAGAAACAAACAATCGGCCAACCAGAAGTGTAGAAATGGTATAGAATTTAAAGACTCAAGAGACAGTTTTCTATAACAGGTTAGCCTGGGGTATCTTCTAATGCACATTAATGAAGTCTCCTTTATGTACAGTTGGGAACGTCCCCTGGAGGAGGAAATGGTGACCCACTCCAGTATTTTTGCCTAGAGAATCCCATGGACAGAAGAGCCTGGTGGGCCACAGTCCATGGGGTCACAAAAAGTCAGACACGACTGAGCGACTAATACTATAGAATTTGGGCCAAAACATAATCTCTGGTGTTAAGTCCCTGTGGATGGAATTCACAAGGTCTATTGTCCAGCCATATTTAGTGGACCTTCAGCCATGCCCCATGCTCACCACTGGACTCTCCAACTGAAACACCGCCCATCCCTCTGCCCACCCTAGTGGGAGCCCAGCCTGCAGTGCCCGCACTGGACTCCATCTCCTTCCCCAGCCACTTCTGACTCCCAGAGCACGTGTCTCTCAACCACACATGGCCCTTTGGGGCCCTGCTCTGTTGTTTGACAATGTCCTGTGTGCCTGTCAAGTCTTCCTGGCACATTTCATCTTCGTCATCTTTGTGTCCTCTACAAGGGTGTATGCAGAGATAGGTACACAGTAGGTACTCAGTAAACACCTGTGAATACAGTGACCTACCAGGCAGAGAAGAGGAGGTGGGCAGTCAGCACCCCGAGACCTGGGAGAAAGGCCATCTCCTCCGGGGCTTGGCGAGCTGGCCGGCTGACTCAGCAGGAACTCCCTGGGTCCATCAGCTTCAGGACTTGGCACAGTTGCAGCTGAAGTTTCTGCTGAGTAGGGTCATAAATATGTAACCTGAGAACATAATGGTGAGAATGGCTCCTTCTTTTTCACATCCTAGACTCCAGAACAGAAATATGCACCACCACATCTAGAGTATAGTATCAGTGTATTATCCGGCATTGTGAATATAAGAAAAGCACGTTTTCCGGAAAGTGTCCTTCTTCATCTTGAAGTAGTGGGTCGAGAATGACCTTTGAGAGGGCTGGGACGAAGCCCAAAGTGCTACTAAATTGGAAACCTGTTTAATGGCTGAGACAGCTTACCTCCCGATCAATTATGGATGCGCTACCATTTCAAGATTACATTATGAAGGAAGCGTGTCACCGACTGATCAATGATGGGATGCGAGTCTTGGCTGCATCCTGTTACAACAAATTAACTGAGGATTGAAGACAAATTCTCGACCCCTTTTGGTTGTGTAAAATAAAATCCGTTTAGCAAATTCTTTGGATTTGTGGATAGCCTAAGAATCTACAAATCTGCAGTGGCCCTTCTCCAGATACATTCAAAGGGTAGGAGAGAAGTCATGTAAAGCCTAATGCTTGACTTCTTGTCTCAATTTCTAACCAAAACTAAAAAGGTAAAGCAAGTTGGCTCAAAGAAAGAAGTTGCATTGTAAGTAAATAATGTCCAAACCAAAAGAGGGAACATGAAAGAACAGAGGTAATCTTTTTTAACATGTTTATCATTCTGCTGGAAAAATAAAAACTGTCTCTAGGAATTCATATTAACATTCCTTTTTTATTTAGCTTTTGTTGTTATCAAAGTAATACAAGCACCTTATTTAATGTATCAAATAGTTCTGTATGGCTCATTAGGAAAAACAGCCCCCCAATTTTCATATTTTTGTTGTTGTTTCTTTGTGTGTTTGTCTCTAAACCTCTGAAGACATTGATTTGCTGCTCAGAGGGTCAGCAAACTTTTCCTAGAGTTAAACAGGGAACACTTTAGGACCATCTGGTCTCCACTGCAAGTCCTCAGCTCTGTGGTTGCCGTGTGAAAGCAGCCACAGACGATATGTAAACTGATGATGCGGCTGTGTCCCAATAAAACTTTATTCACAAGCACAGGTGGCTGGCTGGTGGGTCATAATTTACCACGCCCTGGACTCCATCTTGATTTTCTGCTTTTGAGTCCATTGCTACCAGCTGACCTCTCACTGTGGAAGGTGATTAGGCTCTTTCCAGTCGACAGCGCCCTCTCCACCTCCCTCCCCTCCACACGCTTCCTGTGCCGCCATCTTTCCAGTAGGATGGCTGCTTCTCTGACTTTGGATCAGTATGGGGTGTTTATATTAGCATGACCTTATGTACACTTTTCATGGCTGAACCATGAATTATTTCCTTTCTTGAACAGTCTCATTTTCCCTCAAAGTAATAATTATCTTGCTCTTCCATTTGATAAATTTCCTATGAATTGATGACGAGTTCAGAGTCAAATTCTCCCAATTTTTAAATCTTCTTTCAGTATAAGGATTTACACATGTCAGATAGTCCACTTCATTTCCTTAGAGATCTCTCTTCCGGAGCACTCTGACTGGAGAGACCAGCCATCATCCTTGTATCTCTCTTCTCCATCACCACCAGCTTCCCTGGTGGCGTAGACAGTAAAGAGTCTGCCTGCAGTGTGGGAGACCAGGGTTCGATTGCAGGGTCGGGAAGATCCCCTGCAGAAGGAAATGGTAACCCACTCCAGTATTCTTGCCTGGTAAATCCCATGGATGGAGGAGCCTGGCAGGCTACAGTCCATAGGGTCACAAAGAGTCAGACACAACTGAGCAACTTCACTTCACTCTCCATCATCATAAAGACTCCCTTAAGCCTCTGGATTGTTAGAGTCCCTCTGTCCTGGCCTCCATAACCTCCTCCTCTGATCAAGGGTTTAGCAGAGGGTTTCCAAATTGGGGGATTCCAGACACAGGTAGTAAGGGCATTTCCTTTTTTTTCCTCCTGGAGTCATTTCTCTGCAGCTTCTTGAGAAAGGGTACCTAGGAGTTACATTTTCTGAAACATCACAAGTCAAAGAGTATCTTTATTCTCCCTCACATTTAATTGAAGCTAGACTGAATAAGGAATCCCTAATTAGAAATTACTTCCATTCCGAATTTTAAAGGAATTTTTGAGTTGTCAACAATGTTGCTCTCAAGAAGTTCAGTGCCATTCTAATTCTTGATTCTTTATTTGAATACGGTGTTTTTCTAAATGCTTTTTCGTTCCCATATTCTGAAACCCCAAGAATGTTGTTTGGTTTGTCTCTATTTTTCACCATTCTTACAGGTGAACAATGGGCCTTTCAACCTGGAAAGCCATTCTCTTCCGCTTTAGGACATTTCCTTGAATTGATTTTGGGGGGACAATTTCTTCTCCCTCATTTTCTTGTTTGTTTGTTTTTTTTATATAATTTTTGGCTGTGCTGGGTCTTTGTTGATGTGCGGGTTTTTCTCCAGTTGCAGCAAGCAGGAGCTACTCTTCGTTGCAATGCACAGACTCCTAGTTGCGGTGGCTTCTCTTGTTGTCTAAGCAACAAGAGCTGTAGAACTAGAGATTTAGCTCTAGAGCACGGGCTTTAGAACACCTGGGCTTCAGCAGTTGTGGCTCACAGGCTCTCGAGCAAGGACTCAGTAGTTGTGGCACACGGGTTTAGTTGCTCCCTAGCATGTGGAATCTTCCCCGACTGGGTGTCAAACCCGTGTCCCCTGCATTGGCAGGCGCAGTCCTATCCACTGCGCCACCAGGGAAGTCCTTCTCCTTCATTTTCTATTCTTTCTTGCTCGAATTTATATTCAGATGTCAGACCCCATGGACTAATCCTCTAATTTTCTTATCTTTTCTGTCATTTGTTCAGTTTCTTTATTGCTTGCCTTAAATCTTGGGAGGTGCCTTGAAATTTACATTTCAGAGCTGCTCACTGAGTTTTTCATTTCTTTTATTACATCCTCAATTTCTAAGAGCTCTATTTTTCCTTCTCTGAATGTTCCTTTTTTATGTCATCTGTTCTTGTTTCCAGAAAACTGTGTATTATCCCTCGGAAGATATTAACAACACTCTTCTAAATGTCCTTTCTCTCGGCTCAGGCTCTGTCCTTCAAAGAGCTCTTGTTTGTTTGTGTATTCATATGTATTTATCTTTGGCCTTCTCATGTGTTTAAGACACTTCCTCAAATGTCTAGTGATCTTTAACAGGCACTCGTATTTACAAGTGAGGCACTTAAAATATGACTGGGAGTTCTGTGCACACAGATGGGACCTGAGACCTCTGGGTTTTACTGTATGAAGGAGCCCCTGATGTCAGCATCTCCGAGGTTGGTTTTTTTGTTTTTTTTCCTTGATTTAATCAAAAGCTCCAAAGTAGACTTCTCCATTCTTGCCTGGCATGCAGATCCCTGGCTGCCGTGTTCTCACAGCTGAGGAGGGAGAGATCTGTGGGGTTTCAGCCAGTGTGTGAACTTGGATTTGCTTCCCTTGCTCCCCTCCCCTGTGCCTGGAGTCCCCCAATTCAGAACCACTCTGCTAAATCCTCTCCAATGAATAAATCTCGTCTTCTGCCTGAGGAAAGAAAAGGCAGTTTCCGTATTTAGGGATCTAGAGATATAACTGTCCTTAACAAACTTCCAGCGAATCCTGTTTCTCTAGCTTCGCATCCACACCCACAGTCAGTGGTAACTCTTGCCTTCGATTACATTAACCATGAAAATTGGGTTGCTTCTGGGCTCTCTCCACCTAAGTTTCAATTTCCATGTCCTTGGGTATGCTGCCATTCAAAAGGCTTCAGTTGTTTTTCAGCTTCCAAAATGTTGTCTTGGGACAACATTTGCCCTCCTTTTCGTGGGATTCATGGAAAGCAATGGCATGCATATATGTTCAATCCACTCTCATAACAGGAAGCCGCCAGCACTTCTGTTTTAGAGGAAGTTTGAAGTATGCATACAAAAGGTGCATTTTGAAATACTGTATTCCGATGTGTTAAAGCTGGAGTCATGGCATTATTTCTAATTTGCTTTTCAAATGGGATGAATTGGTTAATTTAAAAGATGTACAAAGAATTTTTTTCAAATAGTGAGGTTTTGCTGTTAAAACTAATTGTGTTTTAAAACTATGTGATTTTTCTTCCTCTTCCAACAGTGAATTTTCTTCTTGCTTTAAGAAGGATCCTCAGGAGAAAATATAAAGTTGTATACCAGTTGTATATGGATTATTTATCATAGGATTATATGTAACTATATGCAAGTAATTTTATAATTATAAAATTAGAATGTGTTTATTGCAGAAAACTTGGGAAAAGCAAAAAGTATAAGCTAAGTTTTTGAGATAAGCTTAAAAAGCAACAGTATTCTCAGCAATCACAGAAAGCTTGACCATTTTTGTGTGGTGTCCATTATGTTATACACACGTGGTTAAGAGCTAATGTACTGATGCATCAGGATCATTTTTAAATTCACAATTTTTAAATGGGTCCAGTTTTTAATGTTGATGTATTCCTAGATTTTCTAAGAAACTTCTGTTATATAAAGGGAAACACTGCAGTAATGGACTTGTGTGTTTGTTCTTTAAGCATATTTGTTGAAGAATCATGGGGTCTATTATATATAGTTCAGATTCAACCTCACGCACAACTGTCAGACATAATTCACTTTACAGTCACTCATGCCTCCGCAGCACTGCTTCTTTGCCTTCAGGCTTTCCACTGGGAAAACACTTTATTGTACCTGAAGCCTTCAGTTGAGATAAAAATGCTGCTAATTGCTCTGGCAGTAGAAAGAATAGTAAAAGGAATAAACAATTAGAAAACTCGTGGATTGAATCTTTTTTGATATTTAAGTCTTTCCATTATTTTTCTAGCCTGATGAGATTGCCTTCATAAAGCACCACTCACGGAATATTTCATTTTCGTGAATGTGCTTAGGTTTTATAAGTCCTACTTTGCCTACCACCAAACCAAATTCAGTACAGACTTTTACATATGAAAACCTAAAATTATGCCAAGACTATTCCTTCAACAACATACCATTTCTAAAAGCAATGTGTAGGCCAAAATATATATTCGTATTTATTACTTGCACTTTTGTTGAACAAACAGCTACTGAGATCCCAATGCTTTCTTCATATATAGTACCTGTTATTCTCTCTGGAGCATCCTTCTTAGTGCATGAAGAAAATCCATCACTGGGGGAGGAAGAAAAAGCAGGGAGAAAAAATAGATGACAAGAATGTGGCAGGAACCCAGTCCTGAGAACTAAGGTCTTAGGAATAAGGGAGTGGATAAAGATCCACACAGAACAATGTCCTGCCATTGGCCTGCAGGAAGACTGCATCTGCTGCAGGGGGAGCAGGAGTCAGGTCAGTCCCTACTGCCCAAGGTCATGGCCAGGTTCAGACTCTCAGATGGAATTAAACACTTGGGTGGTGTTTAAAGATGACGTAATGATTTCAGAGATAGAGAAACAAACAGGTACAGGTACCCACACAGCTGCGAACTCACACTTACCTTGGGCACAGTTAGAGTCCCTTGAGCAGCCAGGAAATCAAACCAGTCCATCCTAAAGGAAATCAACCCTGAAAATTCACTGGAAGGACTGATGCTGACTCTGAAGCTCCAATACCTTGGCCACCTGATGCGAAGAACTGACTCATTAGAAAAGACCTTGATGCTGAGAAAGATTGAGGGCAGGAGGAGAAGTGGGTGACAGAGGATGAGATGGTTGGATGGCATCATCAGCTAGATGGACGTGAATCTGAGCAAGCACTGGGAGACAGGGGAGGACAGAGAAGCCTGGAGCACTGCAGTCCATGGGGTTGCAAAGAGTCAGACATGACTTAACAACTGAATAACCACGACAATAGAAATCATTATCTGGTTTCCATTATCCAACACAAATTAGAAGAATGATCTGGGTGGAATATCAGAGGCAGGTACACTGACTACTAACTGGGTTTTCCCCGATGGTTCAGTGGTCAAGAATCTGCCGGCAATGCAGGAGTCGCAGGAGTCGCAGGTTTGATCTCTGGGTCAGGACGATTCCCCCAGAGAAGGACATGGAAACCTACTCCAGTATTCTTGCCTGGAGAATCCCATGGACAGAGGAGCCTGGCGGGCTACAGTCCTTGGGGTCACAAAGAGTCGGACACGACTAAAGCAACTTAGCACACATACACACTGACTACAGTAAGAGGAGACAGCTAGATGCTTATCAGTAAGAGAGTAAACAGTACAATAGGAAAGGTCAGAAATCCTTGGAGTCTCACTTTGCAAAGCAGCAAAAAGCCTAAAGAGCTCCAGAGGCACCAGTATATACATTCAGTTCAGTTCAGTTCAGTCACTCAGTCGTGTCCAACTCTTTGCGACCCCATGAATCGCAGCACGCCAGGCCTCCCTGTCCATCACCAACTCCCAGAGATCACTCAGACTCATGTCCATTGAGTCAGTGATGCCATCCAGCCATCTCATCCTCTGTCGTCCCCTTCTCCTCCTGCCCCAAATCCCTCCCAGCATCAGAGTCTTTTCCAATGAGTCAACTCTTTGCATGAGGTGGCCAAAGTACTGGAGTTTCAGCTTTAGCATCATTCCTTCCAAAGAAATCCCAGGGCTGATCTCCTTCACAATGGACTGGTTGGATCTCCTTGCAGTCCAAGGGACTCTCAAGACTCTTCTCCAACACCACACTTCAAAAGCATCAATTCTTTGGCGCTCAGCCTTCTTCACAGTCCAACTCTCACATCCATACATGACCACAGGAAAAACCATAGCCTTGACTAGACGGACCTTTGTTGGCAAAGTAATGTCTCTGCTTTTGAATATGCTATCTAGGTTGGACATAACTTTTCTTCCAAGGAGTAAGCGTCTTTTAATTTCACGGCTGCAGTCACCATCTGCAGTGATTTTGGAGCTCCAAGAAAATAAAGTCTGACACTGTTTCCACTGTTTCCCCAACTATTTCCCATGAAGTGATGGGACCGGATCGGGTAGCTCCTCAGTATATTACATGACTAAGGGTCAATAAGAGAGAGTTGTTATTCACTTAAATGCAGCAGATAAGTTAGGAAACATGCGAAGTTGCCTTTCCCACACCTGAAATAAATTTGGTGCTTGATAGTTTCATTTCCTTTATAAGGGAGAAACCTTTTATTTGGAATGGTTCTTCCTCATTTCGCAGCCTTGTGTTTTTTTTGAATCCATGAAGGATTACTAAAGGACTTCATAGATCCCAAATGAAGTTGCAGAATGATAGATGCCTTCTCCCCGCACAAAAACAGAGGGGCAGCAGTTTAAATTCATGGAACCACTCTTCTGATGATGGGTACATGTAAGTGAAACAATCAACGTTGCCAAGATAAACTGCAGTTTGCTTGGTGTCAAAGAGAAGGGGACGACAGAGGATGAGATGGTTGGATAGCATCACCAACTCAATGAACATGAGTTTGAGCAAACTCCAGGAGATAGTGAAGGACAGAGGATCCTGACATGCTGCAGTCCATGGGGCCGCAAAGTGCTGGACACAACAGGGAATGAACAAAAGGCAATGCTAGAGCCCGCCTGGGTTTTATACCAACCCTCATTTTTTCTCTCTCTCTCTCTTTTTTTTTTTAATTTAATTTAATTTTTTAACTTTACAATATTGTATTGGTTTTGCCATATATCAGAATGAATCTGCCACAGGTATACACGTGTTCCCCATAAAGCACAAGTTTGCATGCACAGTAAGGGAAGTCTTGGGTACCCTGATCAGATCAGATCAGATCAGTCACTCAGTCGTGTCCGACTCTTTGCGACCCCATGAATCACAGCATGCCAGGCCTCCCTGTCCATCACCAACTCCCAGAGATCACTCAGACTCACATCCATTAAGTCAGTGATGCCATCCAGCCATCTCATCCTCTGTCGTCCCCTTCTCCTCCTGCCCCAAATCCCTCCCAGCATCAGAGTCTTTTCCAATGAGTCAACTCTTCGCATGAGGTGGCCAAAGTACTGGAGTTGCAGCTTTAGCATCATTCACTCCAAAGAAATCCCAGGACTGATCTCCTTCAGAATGGACTGGTTGGATCTCCTTGCAGTCCAAGGGACTCTCAAGAGTCTTCTCCAACACCACAGTTCAAAGGCATCAATTCTTTGGCGCTCAGCCTTCTTCACAGTCCAACTCTCACATCCATACATGACCACAGGAAAAACCATAGCCTTGACTAGACGAACCTTTGTTGACAAAGTAATGTCTCTGCTTTTGAATATGCTATCTAGCTTGGTCATAACTTTCCTTCCAAGGAGTAAGCGTCTTTTAATTTCATGGCTGCAGTGACCATGTGTAGAAAAATTAAGTCTGACGCTGTTTCCACTGTTTCCCCATCTATTTCCCATGAAGTAATGGGACCGGATGCCATGATCTTCATTTTCTGAATGTTGAGCTTTAAGCCAACTTTTTCACTCTCCACTTTCACTTTCATCAAGAGGCTTTTTAGTTCCTCTTCACTTTCTGCCATAAGGGTGGTATCATCTGCATATCTGAGGTTATTGATATTTCTCCCAGCAATCTTGATTCCAGTTTGTGTTTCTTCCAGTCCAGTGTTTCTCATGATGTACTCTGCATAGAAGTTAAATAAGCAGGGTGACAATATACAGCCTTGACGTACTCCTTTTCCTATTTGGAACCAGTCTGTTGTTCCATGTCCAGTTCTAACTGTTGCTTCCTGACCTGCATACAAATTTCTCCTGAACTCGTGTCTAAATTCATCCTCATTCATCCTCTCCAGTGTCTGCCAGACCCTTGGGCTTTTGGGATTCTTTTCTCAGGACAGCTTTGAACTGGTCACTCCTCTGAGTACCTAGACCCAGGAGAGTGTCCTGCAGACCAATCACCTTGAAGGAAGACACCTGAGCTAGTTGTTCATCCCGAATTCTTCGAACTGCCAGGAAGGTCTTGTCCCCGCTGAGATGACATCACCTGCTAAGCTTCCCCTTCCCCCTCCTCATTCTCATTTCATTAGCAATGTTCGTGTTCACACCCTTCAATGTGAATATGAGGGGTGTTAATGAATACAACCCATCCGCATAGCTCCTGTGATGTTTTTTCATAATAAGTCCAGTGAAAGAGAGTAAACAGGCATCTGGGAAAGCAAAGAGCAAGCATGGGATGTGACTCAGGCTGTTGAGTGAATCTGAAAGGGCCACGGACCTTCTAAACTGGTTTGCATGTCCATCCCTAGGTCTCTGGACACGTGTGAGCCTGCGTAGTCCCACAGCCCAAAAGCCTTCCCATTAGGCTCTTTTTTAAACCAAGCAGCTGGTGTAGTGCATGAATTGTAGGAACACGGTTAACCTTGGCAAATGGGCTTCATGGTCCGAATGGCTAATTACAGATTTCCTTCCATTAGGAATTACAGCCTCATCAAGATTCTACAGCCCGCTCCTGAGTTTGAATCTCCATACAACAAGGGGGATTTATTACGAGAGAGGAGAGGGAAAGGAGAGCATCTTTCTCTTTCTCGGGAGCAGGACAGTCAGGAAAGAACACATTGAAAGAATAAAACCCCTGTCAACTCAGTTTACCAACTCTGGCCTGCGTTTTCCGAGTTTTCGGTAATCAAAACATTAGGAAAGAAACTGTAACCTGTTTTCCTGAAGGATTTATTTTAATAACTTCCTAATAACATGCTGGTTTTGATTGCATTATAGGCTATTCCTGAAGAATTTATTATCTAAAATACCATTTGTCAGTGGAGGCTCTCTGTCGATGGGTGGAAAGACTGATAAATTGGCTATTAACATAGATAAGAAGAAAACATATCGATTGAGTTGATTTTGCATTTAGTAATCCTCTAGACAGAAACAATGCATGCAAGATACACTCTGTAGTGAAGACCTGCTCTTCCCTGTATATCCTGTTAAGACTCTTGCATGTTTTATTCTGGCAAAAGTAGATCATGACGGTGATGAAAAGATCATTGTGGTGATCATATGCCTTTACCATAAAAGTGAATTAGAGGGAAATTTTTGTAACTCTCAGTGCAGAAATAATTATGATACAAAAACCCTATGTCTTTTCGATATCTCCGACGTTCATTTCATTTGTCATCTTAAAAGCCCTGTCAGTGGCATTCGTTCTGCCCTGTAGAACTGTGCTAGTGATTGCATGTATAAATGAACTCACTCTCACTTAGAGAGGGCGACCCACAGTGCCTTCACCCTCCAGCTGGGGGAGAGACCCCAGCCTTCTGATCAGAGGTGTTGATGACCGTGCCCTCCCAGGGGCTGCTGTGCAATTTCCCCGAGTCATGTCAGCCAGTGCAGAGAGTTTCAGGGATCACACTGAGGTCTTGAAGAGTGGATAAAGCTTATTCTCATTCTCACCAGAAATTTTGTCCGTTTTCTTCTTTTCCTCAACACTGGCATGTGGGAAGCAGCAAGTAGTGATGGTTCCACGATGGAGATCTGAGACCTAATAAATAATTATTAAGGCGCCTGCTATACAGCACGTCTGTGCTAGACCCTGAAATGACGACAAAGATAAATCAGACAAGGGGACTGTCATTAAAACCCTTACAGTCTAGACTAAGATGTGTGCAAAAATTAATTTAATACCTGGTAGAATGTAAGAAGTATTTGATTTAACAACTTCTTGGAGTTTATCTAAGATATACTTGCTGATGTAGGCTGTTTGCCAATGACTGTGAGGCCAGTGAACAGGCAGGTTACCTGATATACAAGCTTTCAGAGCAGAAAGGTTTCTTCTAATAATGGGAGGAGCTGCCAGACAAGGTACCGCTCAAACCAAGTCACTGCCGCGGGAGACCAGGGGCCATGCAGCTGGCAGGTGTGGCTACAGGCGATGCGTGTAACATGGAGCAACTGGGGGGCTGAGATCACGAAGGCTGCAAGCTCAGGGTGAGGAGCTTTGGACTTCTGTTGGGCAAGCCATGAGAGTTGTTGCAAATTTTTCTTTTTAAGAAGAAAGAAGATTATTCTTTCTTATAATAAGAAATGTTCTTATTATAAGTCTTCAAGATTTATAATAAAGGTACAACAATCCAGATGGTGTGGTACTGACAAGATTAGAAACAAAATAACAGGATAGTTAAGCATACAGAATAGATTCCGGCAATAGACCCACATATGCATGAAAACTGAGTTTTTTAACTGAAGCATAGTTGGTTTACAATATTTCGTGTGTACAGCAAAGTGCATGAGTTATATGAGTGTGTGTGTGTATATATACACACATATACTCATATATACATGTCTGTGTATGCATCCATTCTTTTTCTGATTCTTTTCCATATAGGTTATTACAAGATATTGAGTATCGTTCCCTGTGCTGTACAGTAGGTCCTTGTTACTTATCTATTTTATATACAGTCATGTGTATCTGTGGATCCTAAATTCCAAATTTATCCCTCCCCACCTTTTTCCCTATGGTAATTATGTTTCTTTTCTAGTCTGTTAGTCTATTTCTGTTTTGTAAGTAAGTTCCTTTGTATCCTGTTTTTAGATTCCGCCTGTAAGTGATGTCATGATACTCGTCTTTCTCTGACTTACGTTCACTTAGCACGTGAACAGTCCATCCACGGCCCAGCCAGGTTGCTGCAAATGGCTTTCTTTCGTGCTATTAATGGCTGAGTAATATTTCGTTGTATATATGTAGCACATCTTCTGTATCCATTCGTCTACTGATGGACACTTGGGTTGCTTCCATGTCTTGGCTATTGCAAATTGCCCTGTAATGAACATTGGGATGCACATATCTTTCTGAATTAGAGTTCTGCAGTTTTTTTCAAGTGATGAAATGCCACCAGGAGGGCAGGAATTCCAAAGTATTTAAGGTCTCTAATTCAGAATCCAGAAAAATAAACCTACCAAAACAGCAAGGAAGGGGTTCGGCTCTGATCCAACTCTCCATGGTTACACCTCCAGTGAGATTGGAAGCTGGGCTCCGGGTGGCAGAGGAGGATGGACAGAGTAGTTTTCCTAAAGTCAAATGAGGAGGTTTTTGAACAGAGCACATTATCATGGTCAGATTATCCAACAAGATCATTAACAAGTCATGGTGATTATCAGGCAAAACTATCTCAATATTTTCTTGACATGCTGAGAATAAATTTCCCTAGTTTTTTTTTTTTTTTTTTCTATTTTATTTACATATGTATATATGTATTTATTTTGGCTGTGCTGGGTCTTCATAGCTGTGTGTGGGCTTTCTGTCGTTGCAGCAAGCGGGGCTACTCTCTCGTTGGGATACACCCACTTCTCACTGTGGTGGCTTCCCTTGTTGCAGAGCACAGGCTCTTGGGCGTGAGGGCTCAATAGTTGGGGCACACAGGCTTAGTTGCTCCGTGGCAAGTAGAATCTTCCTGGACCAGGGATAGAACCCGTGTCTCCGGCATTGGCAGATGGATTCTTAAGCACTGGACCACCGGGGAAGTTCAAATTTCCCTAGTTTTTAAATGCAGTATCTCATTCTGGAAAAATTACTCTGGGGAAAAAGGGGCATGAGGAAAAAGAGAAAAGAAAAATTATGCGATCATTTCTAAACCACAATGAAATTCTAGCTGAAGATTTCAAGCACTGTAAATCCTTGAAATCTAGAAGGAGATGGACCATCAAAGACAGAAACCTTAAGCCTGTTACCAGTTCTTGTACATTTCTACTCCCTTTTGCCACACACTTGTACCTTTGCAGGGGAACTTAAAAAAATAAATAAATAATAAGTGCAACAAAAAATATTCCTGTTAGAGAATGGCAGCCATAATTTACCAAACTTTTGTATAAAATAGAAACATGCTTTTAGATGTATACCTTTATATGCTTAGATGTAACGTCTCTAGGATAACTGTTTTTTAAATAAATTTTAACTCTAAAACCAGATGCCAAAGAAATGGACCTCTCTCAAAATTGTACTTGAGCAGATCCCTTGTAGTTTTTTCTGAACTTGAGGAGCTGATGTTTTGCTCTGATACAATGCAAACACACACTGTACTAGAGTGTTGCCAACATTCCTGTGAGGCCTCTGCAATCTGTTACTCACTAGTTTATTCAGCCTTCTCTCTCCTTTCCTACCCCTGAGCCCTCCATCCAAGCTGTTCTCCTAGCTGTTGCCTAAACAAGCTTTTGTTTTTTGTTTTTGTTATTGTTGTTTTTTCCTTTTTCCTCACCTCCAACTTTTGTTCAGAGAACACACACACACATACACACACCCATCTTTCTATTTTCCCAAAAAAGTCTAGTCACCCTTCAAAGCCCAGGATGAAACTTGCCTCCCTCCTGAAAATGTGTGAAAGTCACTCAGTTGTGTCTGACTCTTGCAACCCCATGGACTATACAGTCCATGGAATTCTCCAGGCCAGAATACTGGAGTGGGTAGCCTTTCCATTCTCTGGGGGATCTTCCCAACCCAGGGATTGAACCCAGGTTTCCTGCACTGCAGGAGGATTCTTTACCAGCTGAGCCATGAGGGAAGTCCAAGAACTCTTGCAACCCCATGGACTATACAGTCCATGGAATTCTCCAGGCCAGAATACTGGAGTGGGTAGCCTATCCCTTCTCCAGTGGATCTTCCCAACCCAGGAATCGAACCAGGGTCTCCTGCATTGCAGGTGGATTCTTTACCAACTTATCTTCCCCCAAATATGCCAAACCATTTTAATCTCTCCCATCTCTGAGTCTTCTACATCAAATTGCCAGTGGCATTCATTTGACTAATGATAGTAATGACATTGTTATAACAATCACCACCAGGCTGTGCTAATCCAAACAGCCATGTAATGACAGATACTTTATCCCCATTTTACAAGTCAAAAACTGAGATTCAGAAGGTTAAATAACTAGTCTGAGGTCACATAACTACCAAATGATGGACACAGGCATGGTTCATACCTGGCACCCACTGACTTGAGGATTCAAGGTCTTTCTGTGCCACTTGGCTCCCCAATCATGGATTTCCTTGCGTTGTTGCTTAACAAATCGATTTTGTGCATGATTCCAGGAGGCGGTTTTTCTTTTGCAAGTGGCTGCCTTGTCACCACACTGTAGCTACTTTCCACCTGGCTGAACCCACACGAAGTGCCCAGTTAACACTGGGGGAATGAACTTGCATTCCTGTTTCTTGGGTTCTTATCTCGAGCTGCTCTGCCTTATCCATAGATTGATCATCCCCATTCCACCTAACGCTTTATGAGGGATTGCCTCTTCCTTGATTGTGTGTGAATTGTTTTCTATCCACTTTACTAAATCAAGATAGTCACCATCTGTGTATGTTATATAAACATGAAGTCTTAAAAAACACTAACTATTACAGGCCAGAAATTAGAGGAGAGTAAAATCAATCATTGGTATTGTAAAGAGGAAGAAGTTTGGAATAGCCATTCCCCTCTCTGTTGTCCGTGGGGTCAGTCTTTCCAGCCTCTTGTTTTTAAAGGCTGGGGGAAGACCTAGATGTCTCTGAAGTCCCATTAATCTTCCAAATGAAGATCCAGCATCATATTGTCAAATTTAGGCAACCACTTCCCTGGTGGCTCAGCCTGCCTGCAATTTGGGAGACCCAGGTTTGATCCCTGGCTCAGGAAGATTCTCTGGAGAAGGAAATGGCAACCCACTCCAGTACTGGAAAATTCCATGAGTGGAGGAGCCTGGTAGGCTACAGTCCATGGGGTCGCAGAGAGTCGGACACGACTGAGCGATTTCACTTTCACTTTCCCATGAAGCAGCATATGAGCAATGCGTCCCAGTGTTCCCTGGGAGGCCGTTACTGCAGCACCACTTTCTCATGGCCTTAGGTACCCAGAGGTTTTAAAACTGCACCTCCTACCACATGCCTGTCTCTCCCTCCCCTCTGATTTGTTTCTGCATTCTTTTTCTCAGCTAGCACCCTATCTAATTCACTGAGTGGCCTGCGGTCCTTCTCCTCCCATGAGAATGTAAATTCCGTGAGAGCAGGGATTTTGGTCTTGCTGTTTTGTTCTGTGTCACATACCCAGCATCCAGACACTGGGACACAGAGGGGGTGCTTAAGAACACTTGTTGAATGAATGAAGTGAATTGTATGCAGACCATTTAAGGGTGCTGAGAAGCTGTGTTAGAAAAAATTCAGTAGTCCTTTGTTTCAGTACCAGATGTGGGGGGTAGGGTCCCCACCAAAGCAATTCTCAGTGACTTCAGCTCAGTGTCCTCACATTTAACTCCATTCTCACACTGTCTACCTAGAGACAGGTGACATTTCACAGGTTACCAGCTCAGTCCACAAGACTCCTCCACCCGCTCCAAAGGCTAATTGCCAAGTCGAGGTTGTCACCTATGCTCTTGACCAGTTGACTAAAAACCAGAGGTTCTCATGACCGCTTCCTCAGGCTCAATTCACTTGCTAGAGCAACTCACAGTAGTCAGGAAAAGAGCTCACTTATATTTGTTATTATTGTTGTTCAGTTGTTAAGTTGTGTCCAATTCTTGGTCTTTTCCAATGAGTCAGTTCTTCGCATCCGGTGGCCAAAGTATTGGAGCTTCAGCATCCATCCTTCCAGTGAATATTCAGGGTTTATTTCCTTTAGGATTGACTGGTTTGATCTCCTTGCTGTCCAAGAGACTCTCAAGAGTCTTCTCCAGCACCACAATTTGAAAGCATCAATTTTTTGGTGCTCAGCCGTCTTTATGGTCCAACTTTCACATCCATGCATTACTACTGGAAAAACCATAGCTTTGACTATTTGGACGTTTGTTGGCAAAGTGATGACAAAATGTTATGTTTACCAGATTATCATTGAAAGATAATAATAAAGTATATAAAGTGTGTATATATATAAACCTCCAGATGTAGGAGATGGATGGTCTGAAGGAAAGGATGTGGCATTTCCACATCCTCTAAAGGCTCACCAACCTCTCAGCCCCTCACATGGTACCAAACCAGCTTCAAAATGTGGGCATGGTCCATCTAATTCCATCCCCAGCCCCCTCCCCTCTCTAGAATGGGAGGAGGGGTGAAAATTCCATACTTCTAATCATGACTTGGTCTTTCCGGTGACCAGTCCCCATCTAGGAGCCCAGCCAGAGTCACCCCGTTAGCACCAAAGACACAGCTGTCACCCAGAAAATTCCAGGGGACTGGGAACTATGCATCTGTAATTCAGGATCGAAGACCAAATGCTAGGACATAAAAGGCTCCCTGTGCGCTCATCACTTAGGAGATTACCTGGGTTTTAGGAGCTCTGTGTCAGAATTCAGCAGCACAGTCCAATACTGCCTAAGAAGTCATAATCCATTCTAATCAGGCAGAGAAGAAAGTTAGAAGTTTGTATCATTTACTCCTCGGTAATGTTGAAACCACTGAAAGTGTCTGCGTCAAAGGGACCCATTGCCTCATTTTTGCAGAATCAGCTTTTACTATACAGAGCAAACACCACTTGCCCAGCCACTGGTAAGCTTGGCCCAGAGTAGTCATTCTTGTGAAATAAATGGGCACTTTGTGTGATGTCCAGAGCCTCAGAAAGTAGCAGTACAGAACTTCCTTCCATACAGTTTTGAAGTTTTGTTGGTTTTGTTTTTTTTTTTTAACACCTTCACAGCAGCTTCAGTGTCTGTTTTAAAAAATTTCCTAAGAAAACTTGCCCTGATGGCTCAGATGGTAAAGAATCTGCCTGCAATGTGGGAGACCTGAGTTCGATCCCTGGGTCAGGAAGGTCCCCTGGAGAAGGGAATGGCTACCCACTCTGGTATTCTTGCCTGGAGAATCCCATGGACAGAGGAGCCTGGTGGGCTACAGTCCATGGGGTCGCAAAGAGTCAGAGACTACTGAGCAACTAACACTTTTAAGAAAACATTGCCCTATTAATGTTATAAGAGTAGGTGATAAAGACCTCTCATTGACCTTCAGAAGCAGAACAGGACAGATTTAACCTGAGGTTCCAGAATACAGCTAGCTTTTCACCTCATTTGTTTCTCTAACGTAAGGACTTAGGTCACAGCCAACAAAGACCATCTGGCGCTGTCTCTCCTTCCAGAGAATGTCTGGGATGGACTTTCCAGAGAAGCGGGTACATGAGAAACCCTCCCAAGTTCAAGCCACTCCCATTTCCAGCAGAAACTCATCAGTGTCTAATCTAGAATGCCGCCTAGGAGATGCCCACATGCTCCAACTGCTTATTTACCCTTTGTATCCACATCTCTACCCATAACCCCAGACCAAGAGATTTATTTTCATTTGTCTGTAGCCTTGACCCCAAGCCAACAGATTTTAAGATAGCAACATATACAATGTAACTCTTAAAATCAGCAATTTGGGGTAACTTTAGGATTAGTAAAGCCTTCAGGATTAGGTGGCTCAGATGGTAAAGAATCTGCCTGCAGTGCAGGAAACCTGGGTTCGATTCCTGGGTTGGAAAGATCCCCTGGAAAAGGGAATGGCTACCCACTCTAGTATTCTTGCCTGGAGAATTCCACGGACAGATGATCTTGGTGGGCCACAGTCTTTATGGGGTCTCAAAGAGTCAGACACAACTGAGTGACTAACACTTTCACTCCTCACTTCAGGATTAGTAAATCTGCTCTCACATGGCAAAAGCTGGTAGGCACCTTCCCCACAGCTAGCTCCTCTTTCTCCTCCCTCACAGAACCCCAATTCCTGGAAGGCCTTCACCCTCTTCCACACATTCCTCCCTCCTGGAATTCCACAGCCAGGAACTCCAGGAATGCTATGTCCATTCCTGGCCCTAGGATGTGCCAAATGGAAGGGGAAGGAGAGTTTTATGGGTGGATCCTCCCAAGAAGTCACACCCATCGGTAGACTTCTCTTCACCTGAGGATGCACTGAGTGTAGCTGGCCCCAGTGACCCACCTTTCACCTTTGGCCTTCCCAGTTCCTGATTGCATTGGTCCATCCTAAGCACTCTGGGCACTCACTGCACACTGCTGCCACTGGGAGAGCTTCTAGAACCCGACAGATGCCCACGTGTGCCCAGAGAGAGCTCATTTCAGTGGGACCTATGCATCCACGTTTCTAAAGTTCTCCAGGTGACTGTAACGTGTTAACCCCAGTAGTCTGACTCAGTCTCCAAGATGCTGTGGGAGAACCTGGAGCTCAGGATCATCCTTTGGAAACCTTTTCATCATCTGGTGTGAGGCTGAATGGACGGTCTAGCCTCTCAGCGAGAATCTCTCAGATGGGTTCTCATCTTTTAGTTACATATGGTCTTCATGATCTGTCCTCTTGAGCAGGGGAAAAAAAAACATATTTCTTCATATATAATTCCCTTTACACCCTTCAGGGCTCTCTTCATAACATCTGCCCTGACATCCTGCTCCCCTGCTCCCATGACTCTTGACCAAACCAGCAGACAGTCCTAATCTAAGTCTCTTCTTGGAAAGACTGAGATGGGAAACAACTTTCCAGGGAAAGAAAGAAACTGGGCACAAAGGGATGAGGAACCCCTTGGAGCACTGGCAGAGGCAGGTCGCCTGCACAGGCAGGGCGGCACCCTTGGGTCCTGCCACCTGCCCACCCTCGGCCAAGCCAGGTGTGCGGTGTGCTCACACCAGCTTGCTGATCGTCACAGCGCCCGGCGCAGCGGGGTGAGGACTGTGTCCCTCCTCGACGTTGTTGTAGCCCAGCCATCGGTGGATTACAGGAGCGAGTGGAGCAGCAACACTTGGAAGAATGAGACCTCTGAGAAGGGCGCTGCTGTAGCCCGGGGGTGCTGCTGAGAGGGTAGCAGGCAGGAAGGCCAGGCAGGGTCTCCAAACGGACGAAACAGGCTGCAAGTGTCAGACATTTTTTCTCTCTCTTAAGTGGTAGGAGGAAACAAACTAGTGATATATATTTTTTGCCCTTCTCTATACAAATTTAAAAAGAGGTTTCTCTTAAAATACTGTGTTGCCATAATGACACCTGGTTCCACCTGAACTTAACTATTCTCAAACCTTGAGCTAACCAATGCATTTTTCTTATGGAAATGTTTGTCTTAAGCTATGTTAATGTGCTATGCATTTACCCCAGACTCTGTCTTCAAGTCGGTTCACCTAAAGGCTCAGAAGTGACTTGACAAACCAGTATGTTATACTCATACATCGTTCTCTTAATCTATGTTGATGAAGCTATGTATTTGTATGGGAATCTGCCTTTCTTCAAGATTCATGTCAGTCGTTTTATGGCCCTGGATGACTCACCTGGTGCCAAGATTATCTCAAAATGCATCTTGTGGGTGAGGGGCCTGGTGCCATTCTCTGAGTTTTGAGACATTTCCTTCCTTTAATTAGCAGACTGCTAGTAGCTATATAACATCCTACTAAAGACTAGCAGGGGGTATTCTTTC
The DNA here is from genome assembly GCF_029378745.1 of Bos indicus. Classification (NCBI taxonomy): domain Eukaryota; kingdom Metazoa; phylum Chordata; class Mammalia; order Artiodactyla; family Bovidae; genus Bos; species Bos indicus. Next base: position 112,021,370 of record NC_091763.1, read on the forward strand.
TGCCCTCTTCTGATGTCTATGTCAGAAGCTTTCTCTGTCTCCTTTATACTTTAATAAAACTTTATTACACAAAAGCTCTGAGTGATCAAGCCTCGTCTCTGGCTCCAGATTGAATTCTTCTCCTCTGGAGGCCAAGAATCCCAGTGTCTTTTCATGGTTAAGCAACAACCTTTCACTCCCCTGGGTGGGCCCATGGGCAGCACGGGCTGGCCTGTAGGTGATGGGCCTGGCGGACGCCCTGTGTCACGCTCTGCTCTCTATCTTGTTGTAAGTGGAGATCCAACATGATCTACTACTTGCTTACTGAATTCCAGGGAGAATCACGTCAACATTTCTAAATTCAGCTTAAATGCTTGAAGACCTCTCCCTGAGTCCTGCCTCCAACTAGCCTGCTCCAGTTCAAGCATCCTCACCAGACTTTTTCCTATTATCACCATGTAATGAGAGAATGATACTATCAAATGATGTTTCACACACCTTGTTTAGGGCTATAAATCGCCTGATTATTCCACTGTCCATTGGCCAGTCAAATCACACCCCATGGAGGTAGTGAGGAACAATGTTCAAATTCCAGAAGCCCAAGTCACAGGCTTTGTCACTTTCCCAAATCCTGGAGTGTGTCTCCTGGAACTCGTATTGCAATAGATGCTCATTGCATTTTCTTCTGTTTTGCACATTGCACCTAACTTGGGTAGCTATTTATTACTTCTCAGCGTCCATGGGTGTCCACTGAATGGAAACTCGAGAGTTACAGCAGAACTAGAGCATCTGATCACTGGGTCACAAGGCCACTGCTTGACCACCTCCCAGCTCCCATTCTCATGGAAACCTGCTCATTTCAACTCTGGGTCCACCTACATGGATATTCCAGATTTTAAGGATAAAGTACTTCTCAAGATGTTTTGATGCTCATCTGTTTGAGGAATCTTGTTTCTATTTGATAGGAGGAGTTTGGGGTCTTAGAAACTAGTGAAGGAATGGCATATCCCCTTAACTCCAACTTCCACTATCATCTTATTCGAGATACTACAAAAAACTTTCAGAAAAAAAAAGCATTGTGGAAATGAACAAAGATCATTCCAGTGAGAACAAGCAAAGGCTATTTATTTAGAGACTGCTTTAGAAAGTAAGTACGAGATCACTTTTGGCAGAGTTTCAAAGGTAGGCTAAAGAGTGGGAAAACTTCATGGAGTAAAAAGGGGGAGGCTTCAGGTGTGCCTGGGTCAGAGACTGTGGTCTAAGGAGGCTGGGATCAGGCTAGCAAGAAGCCAGACATCTTGGTGGTTCATCAAGGAACATTCTTGACTTTCTCTGGTTGGTCCTCAGTTGGAAAAGGAGATAAAAAAATTAGGGAAGCTGGCAGTTATGAAGTTGGCTGATTGCTACAGAAGTGGTGGTTTGACTTCTCAACTGGCTGCTGGCCGTGGGTCCATGCTTTATTGTCATATATGACAGCATGTATTGTCAGTTGTAAATGCAGTCTCTCTGAGCTCCATCGGCCTGGGGGTCGTGGAATCACAGGGAGCATTTTCTCAGGACCTGGGTGGTGGAAACAGCAGAGGTCACTGGTGATCTGTCACATCCACCTTCCAAACAGGGCTGAGCTAGAGAGGTTCCCCCAGGCACCGCAGGGCACCTGGCCCAGGGACTGAGTATTAGAAAGACCCAAACTGTCCAAGGGGATCAGACTTGGCCCGCTTCCCCACCCCTGTGTCCTCCTGCTACTGGAAGGGGAGGGAGCATCCATCCTGAGGCTGTATCTCCACCATCCGCAGATGGTCTTGAACCTGAGCACAGCAGAGGACACCCACCAGGCTCCCTGGGACTCAGGATTCTAATGGTGTTGCTGGAAACTGCTGAAAGATTTCCAGGGTCACTGTTAAGTTCTTTGCTAGTCATTTAAAAAAATCAGCTCTATTTTTATTTATTTATTTATTTTTAATGGAAGGATAATTGCTCTCCAATATTGTGTTGGTTTCTGCCATGCATCAACATGAATCAGCCATAGGTATACATATGTCCCCTCCCTTTTGCACTTCCTTGCCACCTCCTTCCCCACGCCACCCCACCCCTCTAGTTTGTTGCAGAGCCCCAGCTTGAGTTCCCTGAGTCATACAGCAGATTCCCACTGGTTTTCTATTTTATATATGGCAGTGTTTATGTTTCCATGCTACTCTCTCCATTTGTCCCCCGCCTCCTTCTGCCTAAGCTCCATTTTTATATAGCCTAGATTGGAAGAGAGGAAGAGAGGTTTGAGAGGCATCAGGGGCTTGAGAAAATGCCCAGAAGGGGGTCAGGACTGTCAGGAAGTCCCGAGTGGCTGAAGCACGTTCGTCCTTTATTCGTGTGACTAATGGATACTGAGACCCTCCTATAGCCCAGGCTCTGTGGCGAGCACTGGACAGTCTCTACCGTGGGGATGAAGACGATGACCCGGAAGCTTATGGGGAGTGAACACGCTGGCAGTGGTGCTGTACGATTAGCAACAGGGGGAGCGGTGGGGGGTGCCTGGAGAGGATTTGCAGGGAAAGGTCGTGAGGCAGGGCTCCTGGTGATTAGAGGGTGACCAGTCACCGCCCCCCAGGCGTCACCCCCTGGACTACGGGAGTCGGAACTGCCAGCAGTCCCAGTGAGGGCGGTGCTCACACCTCCTCTCCCATGGCTGAGCCCTAAATGCACTGTCTCCTCTTACAGGAACAGTCTTCATCCAATTTTGTGCCTGACTAACTCTGACTCATCTTCCAAGTGACTAGACATCATTTCATCCAGAAAGCCTTCCCTGATGCCTTAAAGCTGGGGGAGGCCCCTCCCCAGAGCTCCTTCCCAGCGCAAGCCCCCCTCCCCCTGCCTGGTAGCACCCTGTTAACTGCAGTCACCCCCACACTCTGTTCACACCATGAGGGGCCCTCGGCCAGTATGGACAAAAAAGTGGACACGTGGAATGGCCTGCTTGCTTACCTGAAACCCCTGTAGATACAAATTCCCCAACAACCAACACTGCCTGGCACGTGACTGCGTTCAGTAACCATGGGGAGGGCAGGAGGGAGGAAACGGAACCGACCGCCCACCTTCTATGCATCCTTTGACCCAGCTGGCCCCTGGTGGTTCAGATGGTAAAGAATCTGCCTGCAATGTGGGAGACCCAGGTTCAATCCCTGGGTCGGACAAATCCCCTGGAGAAGGGAGTGGCAACCCACTCCAGTATTCTTGCCTGGAGAATTCTGTGGACAGAGGGTCCTGGTGAGCGGCAATCCATGGGGTTGCAAAGAGTCGACACGACTGAGTGACTCACCCTTTCAGGTGCTTTGCCCTCTCTGCACCCTCCACGTCCATTCTGGCCCAGGAAAGGTCTGATAGTGGGTCTTGTGCATGCGTGCTAAACTGACCTTTAATGCAAAAGACTTTGAAGTAACGCGCCATGATTTGTTTCTTCAAACTCAGTAGTCGAAGTCCTGCAAGCACATGTTTGAGTGTGAATAGTCACGAACTCCTCGTGGGGAGGATGGGCTGTGTGGTGACTCTGGCTTCATGGTTCTGTGACACAGAGTGTAAAGGAGCTGAGATTTGCCATTAGGCATTTTTAGCCTTTTATTTACGATTGTGAAATGAAGGGTGGTGTCCCTTTCTGACATTCATCTGAGTAGAGGAAACTGCGGAGGTGGGAAGCCGTCTCTCCCAGGCAAGGAGGGTGCTGCAAAAATTCATGGGCTGGTCCTGAGGCACGCTCCCCACCCCCGCCAGTGTAAAAGGGAGGGGCTGCAGGGCTGGACCACGGCAGGGCCTGGCACACACTGTCTTCAGTGGCTGGAGACCCGGGCTGGGGACACCTCAGTGGGGCCCTTCCTTCCTCCCAGACCCCTCCCTTCCCTGCCAAGCCCGAGCACGAGTTTAGCTCTCTTCCGCTCCCATCTTCTCTTTCTGCAAGGATGGAGTCCTGGATGCAAGGACCCCAGGACATTCTGACTGTGCCTTCGCCCCACGCCCCACCCCGCGCCACTCCACCTGTCCAGAGTTTCCTGTACCTGAGCCCCTTATAGAAAAGGAAGGCTCTGCTCAAGTGAAAAACACCCAGCTTCAAGCTACAACGTGGGGCAGCATGTAGGATTGGAAAGAGGAAAGATGAGGGAAGTTGCTCTAGTAATTGTGTCGAATCCAGGATCTTTATATTTTTACATATATGTATAAAAGGATTGCATTTTACCTGGTAAGATCATGACAGACTGAGCAGGGGGAGAAAAAAAAGTCCCATAAACATTTAGTTCAACTGAGTAAAAATCATAGTTACTATCATTGTTTTTAAATTGCACAGCTACGGCACAGCATTAAACACATCTATATTTCAACCACGTAAGTTTTATTTGCTTGACACAAAATTCCAGTTGTATGTTCCACCTTCATATTGTGTTCTTCGGATCATATGACATGATATGATGCTTTGTTCACAATTAGCAAGAGTGTGGATTGTGAGCAGGGAATGCAGAGGAGAGAAAAGGATTATTTGTTCAGCCAGTGCAGAGTCCACTGGCTGTTCTGGAAAAATCCATAAGGCTCAGTGTATTTTATAAACATCTTGATCTAGAGCAAGGAGAGTCTGAATTTCTGTAGTGTTCATGCTTTATGGTAACACGTTGTAAATTGGACTTAGCTAGTAGCAAAATACAGTGACGTGTTCTGATTACTAAAACAGACTAATTCTCCCTGCTAAATAAGAAAAATGTCACAAATTACTATAATCAGACATTGAAATAGGCTCCAGGGAAAGAGAGGGGAGCAACGTTACTCATGTCACTTAAAATTAAACCAAGCCACCAATTTATCTGCCTCTCTGGCTGTTTGTCCTTTTCTGAAGGATGCTACAGGAATCAATATTAGAAACAGGTGGGGGAGGAGAGACATAAAGCAGTTTGTCGGCATAATTGTTTCACTATAAATCTGCAGAAAAAGAAAAGGGGTTCAAATCAAGTACAACATTGAATCCCAGACCCTCCTAAGAGTACCTTTGTAAAATGGTGTGCTTGTCATTACAGAGTTTGACAGACTCGTGAAGCAAAATTGTAATGGAATCGTAGATGTCGTTGAGGAAGCTGTGTGTATTTATAGGAATCAGATAAACCTGAGTGGAAATTCCTGCTCTGCTACTCATCGGCGTTTTGTTCCTGGGGGTCCTCATCTAGAAAATGAGGAATAATGACAGACCGCCCGCCTCATTGGGCGGCTGAGAAGATTAAACAGAATGAAGCACGTGATGCTTTTAGCTCGCAGAACAGCATCTAGTAACACTGAGTAAGCTCCGTGGGGCTCCGGCCGCCTTGTTCACGCTGGACCCCAGGGCTGATCCCAGCGCGGGGCTCATGACAGATGCCCCTCCTCCCCCAGACACAGGGTAAATGGATTAGGTAGCGAATGGTAGCTGACCTGATATTACTGTTTTACACCATTCAGTGTTGAAATGGCTGTGCCGTATTCCATTACGTGGATGTAACTTCTTTAACGTTCTGTCTCCCTGCTTCTCTGGGTATTCTGTGTTTTGTATAACTGCCTCTGTGGTGAGCATCTCTCGCCATGCAGCTTTGTCTGGAGGAGCAGGGCTTCCTAGCATGACAGGATAACACCTGAATCTGAAAAACACATCCTGAGCAACTTAAAAGCTATGATACCATTCTGTAGAATCAAGGAAAGTCACGGTGCTGGAGCTGGAGGGGACCTTGGGTCCCAGGTCCTCACAGGAGCCACACGAGGCTGAGTAGAAGTGGCCACTGACACCAGGTCTCGGACGGGAACCCAGGTCCTGGCTCCTGGGCCAGAGCACCTTTGCTCTAAACCAGTATTTGTGTATGCACACTTGCGTGCATACACGCAGATGCTACTGAACGTGCACCCAGGCAGCCTGACCCTTACCCCAGATCACAAAAGGTTAGAGTTCAGGCCACCCAACCTCTTGTGTTTTCAGGTGAGGTTAAATGACTCAGAGAGCTTTGTGGAACATTGTGGTGTCTTTTCCTGCTGTGGAAATTTGAACAGAAGGGTATGAGGTGAGTTGTCGCTGGAAAAGGCTACCAGTTTCACTGCCAAGAAACCACACACACACACACACACACACACACACACAATCACTTACCTGAGCAAATTCAATCCGAATTCCTGAAATCCAGTTCAACAATGTCACTGAGGTCACCAGATGAAGGGAAAGTGGCTCCTACCGATTGGATTATAAAATACGGGCCCCCACAGAAAAGCCTCCTCAAAGCCGGCAGAGATGCCTGAAGTCTCCTGGGCGCCATGCGGAGACGCAGGGTCCTCTGTCCAGGAGAGAGAGCTGGGAGGGATGGGGTGGTGGACGGCCAGAGCCGCCCTGGGTCACTGTGCAGGCAGGGGCATCCCTGCCTCGCTCTCAGTGGAGAAGCCAGGTAGGGGGAGAATCACAAAGGAGGGAGGGACCTTCAAGATCAAACCATCTAAACCCCTCGTTCTGCAAGAGAGGAACTTGGCCCTGAGGAGGGATCTGAGCTGTTCAATCCCATAACTGGCTGGTGTCTGAGGCTGCCCTGACTTCTGCTCAAACATCCCCCATCACATCTGTCTTCTCCATCCTCAAAAATTAATGTTCAGTTGTTTTCAGCATTACAAGCATTTGCCCAAGTGTGTGTCATATTCAGGACTTCCCAAGTGGCGCTAGTGGTAAAGAAACCACCTGCCAAGGCAGGAGACATAAGAGATGAGGGTTTGAGCCCTGGGTCCCCTGGAGCAGGGCATAGCAACCCACTCCAGTATTCTTGCCTGGAGAATCCCACTGACAGAGGAGCCTGGAGATCTATGGTCCATAGTCACAGAGAGTCAGACACAACTGAAGCGACGTAGCACGCAACGCGTGTCACATTCATAATAATGAGCCTAACAACCCACAGCAGTCGTCCTATGACATTCGGCAGATGTTGTATGTCCCCACTGCAATGAATGACAATAATGTGACCATGAGCTTCTTTAGCAGAGATTCCTGTGTTGTACCTGACCTGGGATTCAGGCATGTCTGGGGAAAGGAAGTTATCCCAGGATGTCTGAGGACAGAACTCCTTCAAGGGAAGAGAGGGCAGGACAAGAAGCCCATTCTGGAGCTGAGGGCAGTGCAGGTTTAGGTGTGGTGTGGGGACCGTCCATCAAGCGACCTAACACGTAGTCAGTCCCTGGAAAACAACTACAAGCAAAGAGGGAGATTTGCTGCATTAACTCGGCAGGCAGAGGAGCGGCTGGCAGACACCAGAAGTGTCAGGGAGAGGGGGCATCTTTGGCATAGCGGGCCTGCTCTGGGGGCCCCACAGTTGTGCTACTTCTGGAGAAAAGCTCTAGCCTCCTGCAGGGACCCCTGCAGAGACCCCAGACTGCAGCAGCAGCTCAGCTCTGATGGCAGAGAGCACCCAGACTTGGACCGTGTAAGCCAGACTCAGACAATATAACCAGCAGCGAGCACCAGGGCCGTCTGCCTTTGTGCCCAAGGAGGGCAAAGTTAGCAGGGCCTTTGCATCAGACAGGAGGACCACCACACAGGGCACTGCCTGGGGACCCCAGCCGTGGTTGGGGGGACACTTTGAGAGAATGCAAAGATGGAGGCTCCTGCAAAGACACAGCCAGGACAATGCTGCTTTACTGATGTCAAGATACCCTCCCCCAAGGCCAGTGTTGGCGGATCTACCAATGTCCCTTCATCCATCCATCCATCTGTCTTTGAGGCGGAATCATCCAAAGAGAGGGGAGATGAGACACCGGGAGACAGGGCTCCCGGCCTTTGCTTCTGCACTTGGCCGAATTCCCTCTGGGCTGCCCTGGGGCTGGAGGCAACAGAACTGTGACAAAGCTGATTTGTATTCTGCTAGCCAAGGGAAAACATAATTAACACGGCAGCTCGACTCAGCAGGGCCCATGGGAACCGCCAAGAGGGAAAGGGCTCCCTTAGGTCAAGGTGACGGCAGCGAGAAGACAAGGCCAGCTTCCTAACCCCGCAGCAAGCCTCCTCTCCAATGGCCACAAATCAGTAAAGGGGAAAGGGAATGAACAGGGGCAGCCTCTTCCCTGGGAGTCACAGGAGAGAATCCAGAAGAGTGGAGATTCCCGCTGCTCAGTCTCACCCCCCAAGGGAGGGGACTCTCCACTAGGTCTTGCTGCTCCTGCAGCCCTGATCACATGCCGTCTGGCAGAGACAAGAAACCTCCCATAACCGGGGAGGAGTCAAATCTGTTGTTGTATTACACATACACTTCACTTACCGTCACATGTCAAGTGACAGAAGATAAACGGATATTCGCAAGCCCCAGAAACTCAATTGTGAAGGTTGGGATCAATCTTGAGCTGCTCCCCACCTACTATTGCTACTACTAAGTCGCTTCAGTCATGTCTGACTCTGTGCGACCCCATAGACGGCAGCCCACCAGGCTCCCCCATCCCTGGGATTCTCCAGGCAAGAACACTGGAGTGGGTTGCCATTTCCTTCTCCAATGCATGAAAGTGAAAAGTGAAAGTGAAGTCGTTCAGTCGTGTCTGACTCTTTGAGACCCCATGGACTGCAGCCTACCAGGCTCCTCCATCCATGGGATTCTCCAGGCAAGAGTACTGGAGTGGGGTGCCATTGCCTTCTCTGGCTCCCCGCTTACCGGACTCCTAAAAAGTGCAAAAGAAAGATGCTTCCTAATGCATCCCACTGGCCCCTTTCTTCCCCTCTGGTGACTCATTTACATTTAGAGACTATTTGCAAAGCTTTATAGATTTGTATTTACTTAACATTACCTTAGCCTTTTTGATACATTTGACTGGAGTGTTCTCTAAAGTTTCAAATGATTTTAGCTTTTTTTTTTTTTTTATGACTTTCACAAATTAGTGCTCAGCTTCTCGTGACTTGGAACTCCTTTACCTCTCACCCAGGGGCCAAGACAAAGCCTGGAAGGAGGGTCCCCTCTCCCTCCCTGCCCATATGTACCCATGTATGGCCTTCTGCACTTGTATCTGTGTATTTAGGCATTGTCAAATTTTTGGTTTCAGTATCTGCCTTTCCTATGAGACCAGATTCATTTATTCATTCATTCTACAAAAGCTGAAGGAATATGGATATTGGATTTGAATCCAGTATCAAAACTGTGTCTGATTAGTTCTATCTAATTTCACAGACTTTATATAAATCCCAGACATAAACAGTTTATGAAAAATAATAGCTTAATTCCAGTCCTGACTGAATAAGATGGTGATATTAATGAAATGATTTGATACAGTTTAATCTAGTGTTCAGTCCAGTTAAGTCACTCATTCATGTCCGACTCTTTGCAAACCCATGGACTGCAGCACGCCAGGCCTCCCTGTCCATCACCCCTGGAGTTTACTCAAACTCATGTCCATTGAGTCGGTGATGCCATCCAACCATCTCATCCTCTGTCGTCCCCTTCTTCTCCTGCTTTCAATCTTTCCCAGCATCAGGGTCTTTTCAAGTGAGGCAGCTCTTCGCATCAGGTGGCCAAAATAATGGAGTTTCAGCTTCAACATCAGTCCTTCCAAAGAACACTCAGTACTGATCACCTGTAAAATGGACTGGTTGGGTCTCTTTGCAGTCTAGGAGACTCTCAAGAGTCTTCTCCAACACCACAGTTCAAAAACTCTAATCTTACCAAGAGAAATAAGGAGGTTTTATCCAGACAAAGGGAAAATAACTATGGCCATTCATATATGACCAAAAGCAAATCCCTTATGATTATACAGTGGAGGTGAGGAATAGATTCAAGGGATTAGATCTGGTAGACAGAGTGCCTGAAGAACTATGAACAGAGTTTTGTAACTTTGTACAAGAGGCGGTGACCATCCAAAGAAAAAGAAATGTAAGAAGGAAAAGTGTTTGTCTGAGGAGGCTACAGAAATAGCTGAGGAAAGAGCAAAAGGCAAGGGAGAAAGGGAAAGATACACCCAGCTGAATGCGGAGTTCCAGAGAATAGCAAGGAGAGATAAGAAGGCCTTTTTAAATGAACAATGAAAAGAAAGAGAGGAAAACAATAGAATGGGAAAGATTAGAGATCTCTTCAAGAAAATTAGAGATACCAAGGGAACCTTTCATGCAAGGACGGGCATGATAAAAGACAGAAACGGACCTAACAAGCAAAAGAAATTAAGAGGAGGTGGCAAGAATACACAGAAGAGCTATACAAAAAAGGTCTTAATGATCAAGAAAACAAAGATTGCGTGATCACTCACCTAGAGTCAGACATTCTGGAGTATGAAGTCAAGTGGACCTTAGGAAGCGTTACTATGAGCAAAGCTAGAAAAGGTGATGGAATTCCAGCTGGACTATTAAAATCCAAAAAGATAATGCTGTTAAAGTATTGCATTCAATATATCACCAAATTTGGAAAACTCAGCAGTGGCCACAGGACTGGAAAAGATCAGTTTTCATTCCAATCCCAAAGAAGGGCAATGACAAATAATATTCAAACTACCATATAATTGTGCTCATTTCACATGCTAGTAAGGTTATGCTCAAAATCCTTCAAGCTAGGCTTCAACAGTAATGTTAACTGAGAACTTCCAAATGTACAAGTTGGATTTAGAAAAGGCAGAGGAACCAGAGATCGAATTGCCAATACCCAATGGATCATAGAAAAAGCAAGTGAATTTCAGAACACTGTCTACTTCTGTTTCATTAACTGTGCTAAAGCCTTTGACTATGTAGATCACAATAAACTGTGAAAATTCTTAAAGAGAGGGGAATACCAGGTCACCTTACCTGCCTCCTGAGAAACCTGTATGCAGCTCAAGAAGCAACAGTTAAAACCAGACATGGAACAAGGACTGGTTCCAAATTGGGAAAGGAGTATGTCAAGGCTGTATACTGTCACCCTGCTAATTTAACTTATATGCAGAGTATATCATGTAAAATGCTGGGCTGGATGAATCACAAGCTGGAATCAAGATTGCTGGGAGAAATATCAGCAACCTCAGATATGCAGATACCACTCTAATGGCAGAAAGTGAAGAGGAACTAAACAGCCTTTTGATGAGGGTGAAAGAGGAGATTGAAAAAGCTAGCATAAAACTCAACATTCAAAAAACTATATCATGGTATCCAGTCCCATCACTTCATGGCAGATAAAAGGGGAGAAAATGGAAACAGTGTCAGATTTTATTTTCTTGAGCTCCAAAATCACTACAGACAGTGACTGCAGCCATGAAATTAAAAGACACTTGCTCCTTGGAAGGAAAGCTATGACAAATCTAGACAGCATTGTAAAAAGCAAAGACATCACTTTGTGCACAAAGGTCCGTCTAGTCAAAGCTGTGGTTTTTCCAGTAGTCATCTATGGATGTGAGAGTTGGACCATAATGAAGGCTGAGCGCTGAAGAACTGATGCTTTCGAATAGTAGTCTTAGAGAAGACTCTTGAGAGTCCCTTGGACAGCAAGATCAAACCCATCAATCCTAAAGGAAGTCAATCTTGAATATTCATTGGAAGGACTAATGCTGAAGTTGAAACTCCAATACTTCGGCCACCTGATGGGAAGAGCTGACTCATTGGAAAAGACCCGGATGCTGGGAAAGATTGAAGGCAACAGGAGAAGAGGGTGGTAGAGGATGACATGATTAGATGGCATCACCAACTCAGTGGATATGAATTTGAGCAAACTCTGGGAAATATGAAGGACAGGGGAACCTGGCGTGCTGCAGTCCATGGGGTCAAAGAGTCCGACAGGACTTAGTGACTGAACAACAACAGTAACATCCAGACAAAAGGAAATGAAAACCCCACACTGGTGATGCAGGAAGGCTGCCAATGTGCAGAGGTTGACATGCTTCTCAGAGGCACTTTATTAATAAGTAATAGTGCTGATGTCTTTTATCTTCAAGTTTCAGTTGTTTTAAGAAGAGATTTTTCCAGTGAGGAGTCTGTGAATACTAACTGGCTCCTGCTGTCTAACCCACCCTTCCTGTTTGGTTGATAAAAAAGAAAGAAGTCAAAAATAATACGTATATCTCAAATCAAGTGTCAAGTCATTTAAACAACTCCTGGACGCAAGCTTCTCATTTTCTCCCTGTCCAGAGCCATCTTTGAGGATCTAAGTGCCATAAAACATGAATTCATAATTCCTTAGGGAACATTATAAAGTTAACTGGTTTTAACCTTAAAATGTAATCATTTACAGGGAAATCATTCTTTCAGATGTTTTCAAACATAAAACCATTCAAGCTCATTGCCAGAATCCCAATAGTGTGGAAAGAAACCTACCAAGCTTATCTTTCTTCCTCTTTTTGGAAAAGATCCATTGCATTTGTTAACTGTGAAGCCAATGACTTCACTTCCCTGAGCAATGCAGGCGCTTTGGCCAGGAAGAATAAGAACCTCTCTCTCCCTGGGTGACTCTTGGGTCTACTCACTTAGGAAAGGGTATGAAGGGGCCTCACCGAGATGCATTCATGCATTCGCTCAGTCAGCGCATGTTGGAGGACTGGCCCAGGCACTGGATTGGGTGCCAGGGGAGCTCCTGACAAACAGTACCAGAGGACACCCTGGGTTTCCCTTCCTTCTTCCCTGGGGCTGCAGCCCCGACGCCCACTATACCTGGCCAGGTCCCCTGCTGGACACACAGACCCCCTCACCCTCCTCCGCTTTGCCCTCTGATTCCCTGGGAGGCATCACTACAGTCCCCAGGGAGAGCCCTCCCCAACCCGCCCCCGGCAGATCCTGGAAGCCCCCCTCCTCCCGACACTCTGCCCCTCTCCCCACCAGGAACATCAGGCTGTTTCCTCTCTGAGTCTGGAAGATCTCTCCTAAGAGACCATATGTTCCTCTAAGCTTGGTGGTTCCCAAACTCGCATGCCCAGTGCTGGACAGCTGCAAAGAATAACTGGGGAATTCCTTAAAAATGCAAATTCTCTGACCTTGCCCCAGCCCTGCTGGGAATAGAGACGATTATGATACAAAGCCAGGTTTGGGAGCCACTGCTTCCAGTTACCAGATTATTTTTGTTTGGTCTTTGCAGAATCAGCAGGCCTTTTGCTCTGCTCCTTCTTCCAAGAGCTGACTCTTCTTATCTGCTTCTTACTCATCTCTCCAAAGCCTTCCTCTCAGGTCTTTCTAATCTCACCACAGAACTCTCTACTCATTACTGCACAGAGTAAAAAGGGTTGGGTTTGTGTGTTTCCAGTCAGCTCTGGGCCCTGCACCATGCAGAGAGTATGCTACAGATTGCATTTTAAGGACACGTCCCTGTTAAATTCCGAGCTTAGTTCTGTGGTTTCTCCGCGGTGAACAGGCTCTTAATCACACTCCCTGCAGTACCTTCTGAGCCAAAGGACGAAGAGGAGCAACTGATCACAGAGACATTTTTAAAAGTTCTTAAACTGTATTGATTTCATCTTTATTATGGCTGCAATGTGGAGTTTTTTTTTTTTTTGGTTTGGTTTGGTTTTTTCTTTAATTTATAGACAGTGAAATTCACCCTTTTTGGTGTAGAGTTCAAGGAGTTTTGACAAATACATATATTCAGGTAACCAACACCCCAAAAACACAGAGAACCCTCACATTTCCCTCATTCCCTTTATAGGCAACCCCTCCCTCCGCTCTGAGCCCATGGGAGCCCCTGAGCTGTTTTCTGTCCCTATATTTTGCTTTTCCCAAAGTGACATATAAATGAAACGCACAGTATGTCAGCTGCCGCATTTTGAAAGATTGTGTATTTAAACAAATATGGAAGAAAGGGCCATTTCTTCTTAATTTTTTGGTTTCTGGCACTTATAATCTGTTACAATGTATCATTTTTGTGGCTCATGATCCTTTTTGCAGCATGTGTGATCTATTAGAAAATCAGGATGAAGCAGGCATGTCATCTTGTCCTTCATTAGCTAAACACAAACTAGCAGGGCCCTTTGAAAAGGTCAAGTTGCGGTTTCCTAATTTCCTCTCTCGTGGCCAAAATATTCCCTCCTCCCATTTCTCCTCCCTCCTCACCTACTACCCTCTGCAAACTCCTGCAACGTGCAGTCGTTGTGGGGAGGTACTATTCCCTGCCAGTGGACCAGGAGGCTTTGCAAGGTTCATGTTGCCAAAGCCTTCTGCTGATCTGAGTAAGCATCTTCTGGCCTCTTTCCTACCACTCCTGGCTTCCCTTTCTTTGAGAAACAACATGTAGACAAAAGAAAAGGACTTGATTTATAGGATGCCAGAATATTAAGATGCTCCAGGAGAGTATTTAAGGAGATTCCTTTGGAAAACTAAACAGAGAGCAACCATATGATCCAGCAAGCCCGCTCCCAGGCATATATCCAGAAAAGAAAAAAAAAAAAAAAAAAAAAACCATCATCTGAAAGGATACATGCACCTCCGTGTCCATTGCAGCGCTATTTACAATAGCCAGGACATGCAAGTAAATTAAATGTCCGCTGATGGAGGAACGGATACAGATGTGGTCCATATACACCATGGGATGTTACTCAGGCATAAAAAAGAACAAAAGAATGTCATTTGCAGCCACATGGATGGACCTGGAGATTATCAAACTGTGTGAAATAAGTCAGAGAAAGACAAATATCGCGTGATGTCACTTATATGTGGGATCTAAACAAGGGATGGTACAGATGAGCCTACTTGCAAAACAGAAACTAAGTCATGGAGGTTGAAAACAAACTTGTGGTTACCAAGGGAAAGGGGGCAGGGGATAACCTGGGGGACTGGGGTTGACATATCCGCACCACTGTAGATAGGAGGTGGCTGGTAGGGGCCTACTGTCTAGCACAGGGACTCCGTTCCATGCTCTGTAATGACCCATGTGGGAATGGAGTCTGCAGGAGAGTGGGTATGTGTATATGTATGACTGATTCACACTGCTGTACAGCAGAAACTGGCACAGAATCGGAAATCAACTATACTCCAATGAAAATTTTAATTTTTTAATCCAGGAAGGTGTAGGATAACTTAACCTTTCCCAAAGGAGAAGACAAGAGGAAGTGGGAAAGGAAAAACCAGTAGGTGGGCTTTCCCACGTTCACCAAAGGAGGATAGACAGTAACTCCCCGCTCAGCGTGAAGAAGATGCCCCTGGCCACAGGGAGTCCACCACGTGAGGCTTGAGTGAGGCTGGAGGCAGAACTGAGTTCAAGGAAAGTCAGCCAGCGTTAAATTTATCCTCCCAGATCCTAGAGTTAACCAAACGTTCCTTAAAATATTTCTGCTCTGAACCAGGCTTTGAGGGTCTTTTCTTGTCAATAGCATCAACCCAGACACCCATTCCACGCCCATCCCGTGACTCATGTCCGCACAAGAACAGACATCATTTTCCAAGAAGAAACAGTGAAGAAAGGTTTCCCCCCACTCCCAAAAAAAGTCCAGGCTCTCAAAGCCCTCCTGGAAGATCAGCTCTATCTGGAAGTTTCTGACCGAGACAGTCTGGGAGGCGTCAGCTCTAAGCCCAAACCCCAGAAGAGGCAGGCTCCTCCGGTGCTGTCTGTTGCCAACACGCGGGCTGCTACGAGTAAAAATTACATTTTACAAAGATTCCAGTCCAGGTGTTAGATTTTGCCTTGAACGGCGCGGTGTCTCGCGCTCTGCCGCCAGCCCGGGACTCCAGTCCGTGTTTTCCGCGCTC
Organism: Bos indicus; assembly: GCF_029378745.1. Taxonomy (NCBI): domain Eukaryota; kingdom Metazoa; phylum Chordata; class Mammalia; order Artiodactyla; family Bovidae; genus Bos; species Bos indicus. The sequence goes on from NC_091763.1 coordinate 112,036,971, forward strand.
CCTTCACCTGCCTCGCCGTCGTCGGGGCTGGGGTCCTGCAGACCCCGGGCAGGCGGCCGCTGGCTGGAGGTACCCCTGCTGCCGCCGACAAAGCACGGCCCTCAGGGGTGTCCTGGAGTCCTACTGGGCCGGGGGGAGCTCCACGCGCATCACAGAAGCGAGGGGCGCACCTGAGCAGAGCTGACTGCCAGAGGCAAGTACTGCGGGCTGGAGGCTGAGACTTTGGAGAAGCTGAACCCCTGGAAGCGTGCACGCTGCCCGGGTTCGAGGGGCGCGCGGCGGGCAGACCGTGCGCGAGAGAGGAAGGCCGGGAGGGACCCAAGTGCCCAGCCAGCCGCGTGCAGGACCTGGGCTTGACACCCTACCAGCGGTGTTTCTGGGGAAGAGATATCTGATTCCCCATCTGGTCTCTGCCAGGTTTGCTCTTCTTTGGGGAACAGAGTGACGGAGGGGTTCCATCACTTAGAGGGCTCCTGTGTGTTGTGACATGCCAACCCTACACCCCAGGAGGCCACAGAGCAGGAAGCAAGAAAAATTAGCAAAACCTGGTACAAGATTGCTTCCTGCAGTGTGTGTGTGTGTGTGTGTTGTGTGTCTGTGTGTGAAAGCACAGCTGAGATTTACTTGGTGTGAACTGCTAAATGTTCGTTTGATTTTCCAGACTTGTTTAAGGAGGAGGTTTTTTAATCTAGAACCAATTAATTTGTTGTTATATAACAAAGATAATGATAATCAGTGCTTTCTATAAGCATAAACATATTTTCCAAAGTGGAAAATATCGCTAAAAAGGAGCCTGCCTCCTTTTGGAGGAAGGATATAGGCTATAGGTGCCTAGAATTGTTGTGTTGATGTCCTTGGTTCTGTTTATTTCGCTTTATTTTTCTTAAGGAGTAAAAAGAGCATCAAATTGTGTGTTTGGTTTTCCCCTTTCGAAACTTAGCATGGTGTTTGGTTCTCCCTGAAACAGGCTTTAATTTTTCTGCCTCTCGTTTGGCAGGCGGCTCTCAGGACTTCCGATTCCCTCTGAGTGGGGACGGGTTCCCGCAGGCAGTGGGTAAAGAATAGAACTGATTCTCGCTTTTTCCTGGCACAATACCTCATCATCAGCGTTAGCCCTTCAGAAGCTCAGTCTTCTGAACAGGTGTCGTTTCTTCCCACGTTTTCTATTGTTTTACACCATTAGCAATTGAAAGGAAGCTCTGCTTCTGATTGGAGTGGGGGGTGGGAATCATGGATTCCATCCCAGGGATTCGCCACCTTTTCTGTGCTCTGTATAAAACGGGATGAGATGGGGAGAGAGCCACTGCTTCTCCAGGTCCATCTTTACTTTGTCCAGAACAAGGGAAACCAGAAGGCCTTGGTCCAGTGCGCCGGGAGCTAGGAGCTCTCCTTGAGCAAGTCCAGTCATTTCAGGTGAAGGACTGGCTAGCCCTCCGGTGGCCATTTCCTCTGCCCGAGTCTGTGGATTCTGACCCATAATCACCGCTGACCTGGGAGTTCAGTGCTCATATCACACACAGGTAGCTCTGAGCCTGAAGTGTGGTGGCAGCCAATCAAAAAACACAAACCTGACTTTGGAAAAGCTCAATCCTCATGTTCTTTTCAGTCCTACTATAATAACACCAGTCACCAGACTACACCTGTTCACTTGGGATGTTAGGGTTGGAAGTTCACCACATTGAGTCTGTTCCGGAGGGATTTCTTTCTTTTTAAATCCATACTGGAGCTGTACCACATAGACCCCGTCCCTGACTGTGTATGTGTATTTGAAAGACTTATGTGTGGCTGCTGGCTGATAGTTGAATCCTGAGCTGTCCTAAATCACTTCAGTTGTCTCCAACTCTTTGCAAGCCTGTGGACTGAAGCCCACCAGAGTCTTCTGTCCATAGGATTCTCCAGGCAGGGATACTGGAGTGGGTTGCCATGCCCTTCTCCAGGGGATCTTCCCAACCCAGGGATTGAAACCTTGTCTTCCATGTCTCCTGCATTGCAGGCGGATTCTTTCTCCACTGAGCCACCAGTTGAATCCTGAGCCTGCTCTAAATCCATAGTAGAACTGATAATGGCAACCATTTCTCAAAAATCTATTGTGCACCATTAACTAAGCTAAAGGATGTACTCATCTTGTCCCAGTTAACTCTCATAACATTCTTAAGGCTTACCTAGCGTTGTCCCCACCTTACAGATCAGAAAACTAAGGCTTCAGAAAGATGAAGTTACTAACCTGTATCACTCACCTCCTACATGGGGGGCCAGGTCTGTCTGACTCCTAAGTCCAGGGTCTTTCTGTACGGCCCTATCGCTTTAACCTACACATAATTTATGTAGACTTCTTATGTTTGTGCATGTTCAGTTGCTCAGTCGTGTCCAACTCTTTGCAACCCTAGTGGACTGTAGCCCACCTGGCTCCTTTGCCCATGGAATTTTCCAGGCAAGAATACTGGAGCGGGATGCCACTTCTTTCTTCATGTCATCTTCCCAACCCAGCTATAGAACCCATGTCTCTTGTGTCTCCTGCATCAGTGGGCAGATTCTTTCCCACTAGCAGGAAGCCCATACACAGCCTTCTTAGGACAGATAAATGAGTGTGGCCATAATATTCTGTCACTAGTGAAGGGTATGATTTAGTTGCTCAGTCGTGTCCGACTCTTTGCAACCCCATGGATTACGGCCTGCCAGGCTCCTCTGTCCATGGGATTCTCCAGGCAAGAATACTGGAGTGGGTTGCCATTTCCCCCTCCAGGGGATCTTCCCAACCCAGGAATCGAACCCAGGTCTCCTGCATTGCAGGCAGATTCTTTACCAGCTGAGCCACAAGGGAAGCCCCAGTGAAGAGTATGCAACAGCTTAAACAAAATGCACTGGAATTATAGGAAACCTCGGTACACTGTCAACTAATCGCTGACTCCCCCCATACTCCACATTTGCTGCTGCTGCTGCTAAGTCGCTTCAGTCGTGTCCGACTCTGTGCGACCCCAGAGATGGCAGCCCACCAGGCTCCCCCGTCCCTGGGATTCTCCAGGCAAGAACACTGGAGTGGGTTGCCATTTCCTTCTCCAATTCGTGAAAGTGAAAAGTGAAAGTGAAGTCGCTCAGTCGCGTCCGACTCTTAGCGACCCCGTGGACTGCAGCCTACCAGGCTCCTCCATCCATGGGATATTTGCACCAGTGTCTAACTTTCCTGGGCAAGTTTGAGACGGATGGGAAGAAGAAAGAGCCGTACCTCCAAACGCCCAGAAGAGGGCTCTTCTCCCCTCCAGGGGCCTCTGTGTTCTGTCTAAGAAGAGCAGGGCATTGATTCAGCAGAAATTGAGTGCATCTGAAGGGGAAGAGTGTTTTATGTTTTTAATCCACCAAGTCCTGCGCTATTTATGCCGAGGTGTTGGGTCCCCCATGGAGAGACCTTTCCAGGGGCTCTTGAACTGTTCTGCTGCAATAGTTTATCATGTCTTTGTTGGGGTAGAAAAATGTTCCCTTCTTCCTCTCCCTAAATCAAACCCAACCCCCCATCCACCTTTCAACAGGACGATAGAAATGTGCAAGGTCTGTCCTCAATAAAAAGTCAGAAATGATCATCATTTAGCTACTTTCATCACTGAAAAGCCTATATTCCTGAAAACTGGCCTCTGATTTCTGTCTGTATGATCTAAGGGAGTGAGTGAGGCTAGTCCAAAGCTAGTATGTTTCCTGTTTTTCTAATTTCCAGTATTTCCAATATTTTCTCCTTATACTTTATCCTGGAAGGGTTCTGGCTGGCCAGAAACAGTTGTGTTAATGGGAGGATTTAGGGAACAGCCTCCATCATTGACCATTCTTCCTTCTAAAATCTCCATCTCTTCTAAATTCTCCTGCACACAGAGTTCAGTCTTTATACGTCTTTTACAAATAATTGTAGTCCAAATGCATTTTTTTTTTACATTGCTAGCTAGTCCATCTTTTATTCATTGGAACTGGTTACAATTTGGGCAGGGACTAAATTACACCTCACCCCTGACCTTAACTGCAGCCAGAAGAAGACTAGTCTCTAAATAAACCAAAACCTTGGTCAATATTTTGCGATATTGGAGGAAAGCAGAACAGTGTAACCATTAAAGTGAGCACTTTTAGAAATGAAAACTATTTCAGTTAAAATGCTTATCCTAATATTCTGCTGCTGCTAAGTCGCTTCAGTCGTGTCCGACTCTGTGCAACCCCAGAGACGGCAGCCCACCAGGCTCCCCCATCCCTGGGATTCTCCAGGCAAGAACACTGGAGTGGGTTGCCATTTCCTTCTCCAGTGCATGAAAGTGAAAAGTGAAAGGGAAGTCGCTCAGTCGTATCACAAAAAGGAACAAAATAATGCCATTTGCAGAAGCATGGATGGACCTAGACATTGTCATAGACACACAAAGACAGATGGTAGTATCGCTTACGTGTGGAATCTAAAAAAAAAGGTACCAATGAACTTATTTACAAAACAGTAGAGTCACAGATACAGAAAACAAACTTATGTTTACCAGGGGATATGTAAGAGGGGGAATAAATTGGGAGATTGGGATTGACATATGCAAACTACTATATACAAAAATAGATGACTAATAAGGACCTACTATATAGCACAGGAAAATCCACTTAGTACCCTGTAATGGCCTTTATGGGAAAAGAATCTTTAAAAAAAGAGTAGATATGTGTACACCTAAAACTGATTCATTTCACTATACACCTGAAACATACAACATCGTAAATCAACTATAGTCCAATTAAAAAAACTTTTTAATAAAAAAAAATATTTTTAATGCTAACCCTAAACCTCATTAAGGTAAACCTGCTCACAGGACCCTAGACTGAATTTCTTTACAATGGAAACGCTGGAAAACAAGAAAGCATTCTCAATGGGGCAAAGGAAAATTCCTTCTGGAAAAGGAGAGAATGAGAAAACCCCCTCCCCACCCCCCGTTCTTTCAAGCTTCAGGCCCACTGACCTCATCTCCAGTTCAGGCCTCACAAAGAAAAGAAAGTTGCGTCTCTGCAGCACAAAGTCGGCGGCACCCCTCCAGGATCGAGCACCTGTAGGGCCCCAGTTTCCTAAGCGCCCTGTGGCCCAGCCTCCACCAGAGCCTCCATCCTGCAGCCCAGGACCTGTCACTCATCCGCAGGACCTGTGCGCTCTGCTTGTCATTCACTGCCCTCACGGAACGCCTGGTACCCGTTCCTGGCCCGGCACTTCTCAAACTAGATCATTTCAGCCTCTGCCACGCATCTCGTGTGTGTCTCAGTGTCTGGCCCGTCTGTCCATCTTCAGGACAGGAACCACGTCTTACTCCTTTCCATCCTTTCCCTCATCCACTTCTCGCTCTCCTATTTGATTAGCTCCTGATACATGGTAGTTGCTCCCTCAATCAGTAGTTAATCAATCTAATTACAGAATTCATTTCCCCAGGTGCTTACAGATTATCACCCCAGAATGCTGAAAGTGTTTATAAACGTCATCACTCAGCGGGGCTTCCCTGGTGGCTCAGCGGTAAAGAATCTGCCTATGATGCAGGAGTCAAAGGCTGATCCCTGGGTCGGGAAGATCCCCTGGAGAAGGAAGTGGCAGCCCACTCCAGTATTCTTGCCTGGAAGAGCCTAGGGACAGAGGAGCCTGGTGGGCTATAGTCCATGGGGTCACAAGAGTAGGACACGGCTGAGCGACTAAACCACCACCACCATCAATCGCTCAATAATTGTGGAGGAACTTGGTCAGTCTGGAGAGGTGCTGAAATGGGGCAGGAGAAGACCAGCGTTCCAAAAATAGCTTTTTAAAAAGTAGTTTCCAAAATGCCTAGGCCAGTGAAATGATGACTGCCAAAATTCCGGGATGGGTTACTCAACAGGTGATATGTGAGGATTTAGAGAAGAATACGACTGAGAAAACCCAGCATGAGTTCCCCCAGAATCAAGCTATACCAAGCTAACCATATTTCTTTTGTTTGGAGATTAATGAAAAAGAGATCCGAGAGACTAAAGATCTGTCACTCAGTGATGTTCTGTCTGTTTGGAGTTGTTGCTTCTATATCAGAAACCTAGAATAGCCCGAGGGCTGTCTTAGCGGGGCCTCAGCCAATGAATGGCAAGCTAATTATACCCCTGGGAGTGCCCAGGGTGCGTGGTGGCCCAGGGCAGGGGCTGTAACGCCTCGGTTTTGACATGACGTTTCTTGATTTTAGCAGGCATTGGATGTGGTATGTTTTTTCACATATTCACCCACTGTTCATTAACACGTGGGTGATGTGCCAAGCGTCGTATGAGGTGCTTAGTCAGTGTTGGTGACTCAGAAGCAAATTATGAATTAGCCGAGAGCTAAGAGAACAAAACCAAGTCGGAAATTGATTGCCTGAAATTCTCTTTGGAACAAAGCAGGAAGTCCATCGATTCCTTTATTGGCACGCGTCCTGGTCTCCGGGGTGCGCTGCGCTCCCTGCTGTCTCAGAGTCCCCTGACAGGCGTCTCTGTAAAGCCGCTCGACCAGCCCAGACGGTGCTTGCTTCCTCTTTGTTGCACTTTTCATTCTTTGCAGTCATCTTGCAGATGGAATCCTGGTGATGCCCCTTGTCTGTCTCTCTCCTTAGAAGGCGATGGGAAGAGGGGGCGCGTGGAGGAAGGCGTATTTCACAGGGCCAGGCCTTTTGTTGCTTGCTGTTCAGCCTGTTTATCAGTGACAGTTGTTGCCATGCCTGCGAATCAAATTTACCAGATGATGAAAATTTAGGAGGGTGAGCTGATATGGTAAATAAGAAAATCAGAGTTGATTCTAGTAGCGTAATTTGAAAGTCTTTGCATGGCACGAAAGTTATAATAACTGTAAGTTATCCTCATTGATTAAGTGGCTATAAATCTGAGCCCAAACCAATAACATGAAAGCTAAATACAAGCTCGTGTGTGCATACTAAGTCACTTCATTCGTGTCCGACTCTTTGCGACCCCATGGACTGTAGCCTACCAGCCTCCTCTGTCCATGGGATTTTCCAGGCACTAGTACTGGAGTGGATTGCCATTTCCTTCTCCAGCGGATCTTCCCGACCCAGGGATCGAACCCAGGTCTCCCACTTTGTAGACAGACGCAAATCTGTGGTCATGGCAAACACACGGCGTCTGGGTGACTGGGCTCTCCCTGGGCATTCTCATCTGGCATGCCATCCAGTTGGAGGAACCACATCATGAAGGTGGCATTGACAAGCCAGCAAGTGGCAGCAAAGGGTAACACCCAGAGAACAGCGGCGAGAGTGGGGGCATTTAGCTGAAGGGGAGGGCACGTGGGGAGGTGACAGCCTTTAACTCGCTGTTGGGCGCTCATGTGGAGAAGGAGAGCTTGACGCGTGCATTGAGGGCGAAGTTAGAACTGCTGGGTCCTGGGTGGCAGATTTCCATCTGGGGGAGGAGGATGGCTGGAGCCCAGAGCCAGCACCTGTGACCTGGGTGGGGGACCAAACTCAGTGTCGCTGGACACGCTTCAAGAGAAGCTGGACAACAGAGAGGGAGCTGTCAGAGCCGAGCCAGCTGGCTTCTGCTCCACTGGACGTCACCAGTCTGTGTTAAACCTCAGCATGTTCCTTCTGTTCCAGTGGAGCCTCTTCCTGCCTGGTCTGACGTCTGATCGAAGCACTGCCGTGTGCGCCTGGCTCCCCTTCTGCGAAGGGGCTTTGGGGTCTCTGAGGCGCCTGTTCACTGAGCAAGTCCCTCCCATCCCTCTGAAGTGGCTCCCCTCTGTCTGCCACCTGCCCCTTTGGTAACTTAGTGAAGTGAAAAAGTCGCTCAGTCGTGTCCGATTCTTTGCGGCCCCGTGGACTGTACAGTCCATGGAATTCTCGAGGCCAGAATATTGGAGTGGGTAGCCTTTCCCTTCTCCAGGAAAGTAATTTAGAGTTTGACACTTTTCTGGTGTTTGAAAACCTTTGAGCGCTAACCTTCAAGCTCTGCCCAAGGGGACTCATCCTCCTGTTTACAGTGAGGCCCTGGGTCCAACCTGAACTCTGAGGATCCAGTGACTGTTTTACTTTGAAAAAGTGCAACAACAGAAAATGTAGCTTGTATATGCTTTTCTCAGGCATTCCTGTTTCTCTTTTGCCTGTACTGTGCTAAGTCACTTCCGTCGTGTCCGACTCTTTTGCGACCACATGTAGCCCACCAGCCTCCTCTATCCATGCGATTTTCCAGACAAGAATATTGGAGTGGGTTGCTTTTCCTTCTCCAGAGGATCTTGGGATTGAACGCACGTCTCCTGCGCTACAGGCAGATTCTTTACCACCAGCGCCACCTGGGAAGCCCTCTCTTTTCCCTACTTCTTTAGAATGTTAATATTTTCAGAATACCTGGAAATTTGAGTTCCTTTCTTTTTAATGTGAAATGTAAGAAATTATGATAAAAACAAAAGAATGATTACCCTTGTAGCATATAACATTTATGATTAAAAATGCATTTTTATGAAGAAAGTCTGATTCCCAGGGAATAATTTCCTATCTATAAAAATCCAGTAATAACCAGATGGTCACTTTTCATTTATAGGCTCCAGGCTTACAGAAAAAGGAGCCTGATAGTGTTTCCCCAGTTTTCTCCCCCAAAGATGACAAAGAGAAAAATCAACTTTCCAGGAAAGCTGTCTCCATAAGACTTTCAACAGAAAATAATGACAGCAAAACTACACATAGATGAACCCATATTATTTGGAATGTGGGTTGAAGTGGTCAGACTAGAATTAAATGTGAATTAAACACAGTACATTATGTTTTCCCACCCTGGGTGCCACCTATACCAATAGCTATTTGAAAAATGTACAGGTAGCATACTTTTTTACTCCACGAATCAGTTGTTGGGTTGTTTGACACAGTCACACAAAGGAAATTAATTAGGCCTTTCCAGGTCACGTTTACATGATGTGATGATTGTAGTCTTAAATAATCCTGGGATTCTCAACATATGAAACACAGATCAGGAAGTGGAGCTCACGACATGGGGTGACTCAGAAGAGGAAGGCAAGAAGCTCAGACACAACGTGAAGAGCAACAGGAGCACAAAGTCGGCAACAGAACTTGAAGCAAGTGTATCCCTCTGTCTGTTAATGGTGGGTGGTGGATGCCGCCCGGACCCCCCCTGGTAAGCCAGGTGTGCCGACCTTCGTGAAATTTTCACAGCCCAGAGCTGCTTGCCACAAATATTCTGGAGTCTTCATTCATTCAAACTCCAACCCCAACTTTTTTTTCCTACGTTACTCAGTGCATCTGTGTCTGGGTGAACTTGGGAAAATCCCTCAGTGGTGTCTTCTTGCAAAAACTCTTTGGCTGCTTAAATCTGAAAAAAATTTTTTTTCAACTGCAGTTCTTTCCTTTCCCCTCTGAGCATGTGAAGTAAGACGGTCTCTCCTCTGGCAGTGGGATCAGACAAAGAGAAAGCTCTGCTCCCAGCCACCTCCACCCACCTCATGGATTCAAGCCACTGATCTGTCCCGAGTGGGCCCCCAGCACAGGCCTGTGACATTGTTCCAGGCAGCCCAGCCCTGTGATCAGAAAACAGTGGACAGACAGCCCTCTGCGACAGCAGCCTGCTCTTTACATTCGCTGGGATAGTCGTGTAATTAGTAACTCTGTATTTTCCCTAAAATAACGTATTCCCCTAACCTTTGTTGTTGTTGTTCAGTCGCTCAGTCGTGCCTGACTCTCTGCGACCCCGTGGACTGCAGCGCACCAGGCTTCCCTGTCCCTTTGCTTACTTCCACCTTATTACTGGATATATTGGCAGGACACATAGAAATCATACTGAGCAATGATCCATCGTTCAGTTTAATTCTGCATCTCTTGGGTGCCTTGTGATTCAAAATGAGTACTGAGAGTGTTTTCCTGTACTTACGGATTTATCTCCCTGCAAGAGAGGCAAGGCCCCAGCGGAGGAGATGACTGCAGAGTGGGTCAGAAGATCACGGGTAACAACACTGCAGGGGGTGAGAAGGACGAGCCAGCCAGGCACACATCATTTGTTCGCACCCTCAAGGCAAAGGTACAGACTCCCTGTCTTTCAGACCCTAGCCATGCCCCATAAAACAAACAGATAATGAACCCTTACTCGTTGATGGATGATTTCATTTCAATAAGCATGAACAGCTCCAATCACACAGATACCGGGCAGGTAAACGAATATGATGTGAGATTTTTCATCTGATTCTGATCTAAATTTCTGAATGTCAGTGTAATGCTTTCTAATTAGAGGCTCAAAAGAGGATTGAGAAAGTCCAACAACCCTTAACCCTGCACATTTAAGCCTCACATCAGCACCTGGAAATAGATAGTATGTTTCATCCTCATCCATTCATCCTTCTTTTTTTAAAAATAATTTTATGTATTTGTTTGTTCATGTCTGTGCTGGGCTTTTGTTGCTGCTCAGACGTTTCTCTAGTCGTGGTGGTGGTTTTCAGTCACCAAGTCGTCTCCGACTCTGCAGCCCCATGGACTGCAAGCGCACCAGGCTTCCCTGTCCTTCTCCATCTCCCAGAGTTTGCTCGAGCTCACGTCCATTGAGTCGGTGATGCCATGCAGCCATCTCATCCTCTGTCACCCCCTGCTCCTAGTTGGGGTGAGCAGGGGTGTGCCGGCTTCTCACTGCAGTGGTCTCTCTTGTGGTTCACAAGGGCTCAGTGTTTGTTGCACACAGGCTTAGTTGCTCCGCAGCATGTGGGATCTTCCCAGACCAGGGATTGAACCCTCGTCTCCTGCATTGGCAGGCGGGTTCTTTACCACTGAGCCACCAGGGAAGCCCCATTTGCCTCGCCCCTCTTTTACTGGTGCCTTCCAAAGAAGTGCTGGGACTGATCAGTGAGTAAAGATGCAATTCCTGCTTTCGGGGAGCTGACTTTCTGATGAGAGGGGGGAAAAAAAAACAGCAAGCAAGAACTTAAAAAATACATAAATTCTTTAACTCATTGATAAACACTATGAAGAAAATGAAACCTGTAATATGATACAGTCTCATCAAGGAGGAGGTGAGATCTTTAGAAAGGACTCTCAAAGGAGGACCTGAAGGAGCCAGATCTAAGGAAAGTGTGTCCAGCTAATAGGAACAGCAGGAGCAAAGGCCCTGGGGCCAGACAAGGCTGCTGGTCTCCTAAACAGAAGGAAGCCAGCTGTGGCTGACCAGGTGACCAGGAGGATAAAAGTAGAAGCTGGGGCTAGAGCAGAGGGAGCAGACAGATTATAGAGGGCCTCGTGGGCCTGGGCAGGAAACAGGGATTTTCTTGTGTATTCCATGGGAAGTTAGTGAAGGGTTTTAAAATCTCATTCGGCCACTGTGTAATGGACTGAGAGTGAGTAGAGGCAAGGAAACCAGATGGGAGGCAGCCGCAGGACTCCAGGTGAGAGAGACGGTGGCTTGAAGTGGATGATGGTTCATAAAGATGGACCAAAGTGGGCAGGTTCTTGCTGTATTTTTGATGGCAGCTGACAGTACCTGCTGATGGATTCAGTTCAGGGAATGCAGAAAAAGAGAGCCTCAAACCCTTAATTCGGGTGTTGAAACTGAGGTCAAAGAGGCTAAAGAACCTCTGTTTAAGGTCCCAGACTATGCACGGGAGAACTCCAGCCCAGCGCTCTAATTCCAAAACAACTAGTCTTACTTTCCTTTCTTGCATGACAATACGAAATCTGCACAGAAAAGGGGGAGAAATGAGAATTAAGTTTTATTAACTCCTCTTGATGCGATGATTGGGCTGTAGGTAATACACAGGGTATAGTATCTGTTCAACTAGTTGGTCGATTTGTTCTCCAACAAACCGCGTCATATTCACTGGGATAAATGCGCCGCCTCTGGAAATGGACATCTGTGACCACTTCAGCTAAATTCTTTTCAGAGATTGTCTTATTTTCAAAACCAACATTTCCTAGTGACGTCATAAATGATTAGCGGGGCTCTAGGCAACAGACCAAGTCCACCTCTGTAAGGGCTCTCCTCGCAGTAACGTGTTCCATTGTTGTTGTTGCTCAGTCCCCAAGTCCTGGTGGACTCTGCAACCCCATGGGCTGCAGCATGCCAGGCCTCCCTGTCCTTCACCATCTCCCAGAGCTTGCTCAAACTCATATATGTTGAGTCCATGAAGCCATCCAACCATCTCATCCTCTGTCATCCCCTTCTCCTCCTGCCCTCAATCTTTCCCAGCATCAGAGTCTTTTCTCATGAGTCAGTTCTTCGCATCAGGTGGCCAAAGTATTGAAGTTTCAGCTTCAGCATCAGTCCTTTCAATGAATACTCAGGACTGATTTCCTTTAGGATTGACTGGTTTGATCTCCTTGCAGTCCAAGGGACTCTCAAGACTCTTCTCCAACACCACAGTTCAAAAGCATTAATTCTTCGGTGCTCAGCTTTCTTTATGGTCCAACTCTCACATCCATACATAACTACTGGAAAAACCTTAGCTTTGACTATACGGACATTTGTCAGCATGGTTCTGTTAAATAAGCCTTCAGTTCAGTCACTCAGTTGTGTCCGACTCTTTGCCACTCCATAGACCACAGCACACCAGGCCTCCCTGTCCATCACCAACTCCCAGAGTCCACTCAAACCCATGTCCATCGAGTTGGTGATGCCATCCAACCATCTCATCTTCTGTCGTCCCCTTCTCTTCCCACCTTCAATCTTTCCCAGCATCAGGGTCTTTTCAAATTAGTCAGTTCTTCACATCATTGGCCAAAGTATTGGAATTTCAGCATCAGTCCTTCCAATGAATATTCAGGACTGATTTCCTTTAGGATGAACTGGTTGGATCTCCTTGCTGTCCAAGGGACTCTCAAGAGTCTTCTCCAACACCACAGTTCAAAAGCATCAATTCTTCGGCGCTCAGCTATTGTCCTACAAATGTTCTTATACAAATGTCACTGCTATTGAAAATCTCAAATAGAATTATTCTCAAGAGTCTTCAACCAGAGTGAAAGTTCTTTTAATTAAGTACCTTCGTTTTCAGGGATGAGTTTTCACACACACACAAATAGTCGGAAAGCAAAAATGAGAATTTGCACAAACTTTCAATTTAAGCACATGTGTTTTTATCATGATGGCTGTTACATAGATGTATGCATTTGGCAAAATTCATCAAAAGTCTACACTTAAAATAGGTGCATTACTGCAAGCAAAGTTTGATTCAAAAGTTTGAATCAAACTCAGAAAGTTTAATTCAGAAGATAAAAGCAAACCAAAAAAAGAATCGACTTTTATATTCCTTTAATATTTGTGTGCCTGTCTCTAGCTTCTGGCATTTTTATTACCAAAGATTTTGGTTTGAGTACAGTCATAATGAGCAGAGCTATTATCAAAAGCTTCCTGTATGAGGACTAAAATTTAGCCAGGAAATTAACTTTTAGCCTTAAATTCATGTTATTTTGAGAAAAACCAAATGCACATCTCTGAATAACAGAGTTGTACAGCACATCGCAAGCTTGCACAACTTGCAAAGTCAGATAAACCCTGGAAATGAAAGCTGTCCATGGCAAGCCCTAGCAGGTGGCGAGGAGTGATCAAGGAGTCCATTGTGGTTCCTGATAAACTGAAGAGGCCCAGTTTTAAGCCTGTCAAACAAATACCAGCATTCAGTATTTTGAAGCAAATCCTAATTCCAAGAATTTCTTTCCCATTGCATTTTTCTGGCTCCTCTTGATAAGCAAAGCAATCTTCAGTTCTCTGAACTGTTTCTGTAGAAAAATCGTGGACACGGGCCAAGTTATCCAGCTCTGTTAGGGTTTAGATGCGTTCCTGGACTGGCCCAGGAAACTGTCTGGGGCAGCCTTGGAGTTGCTGGTCCCATCCCGGGCGTGCTGATCGAGACCCCCGCTCAGGCCTTTTTGGAGCCCCCCAGGAGCCCAGAGGGAAAGGGTTGGCAGCCTCTGCTGGGGATGCTGGGCAGGGAGGGGGAGGGGAATCTGCCCAGGGAGTGCTTTCTCACTTTCCTGAGTCACCTCTCCCCTCTAAGCAGCTCCTTACACCGCTCCTTCAAAGTCAGAAACACACAGGTTCTGAACAGAGCCCAGCTTTTGCCCTGTGTCCCTTTCATTCCAACGTTTCAGGTCCCAGAAGCAGCAGCAGCCTGCTTGGCTGGTGAGAAATCCACACTCCCCATTTGGACGTGCCTTTAGACGTAAAAACTCTCCCTGGACTCCCTGGAATGCCCTGGCCCAAGGCAAACATGGAGAGTTCAGACCCACCCTGATGCAGAGAAAGGGGCGGTATTACCGACAAAACAAACCCTCCCAAACCACTGAATAGATTAAACAAAGGAAAGCTTGCCCTTAAATGAAATGGATGTAAAGCAGTCGGCATCTGTGTACTCACTGAAAGATCACGTTTGGCTGATGTTGTCATTATGGTCCTGAGGGTGGGCAACAATGCTCAGACAGTACCAGACCCACTTTCTCCATACATCAGCCTCCAGCTGCTCCTACAGACACTCGGTGCCCAGATCCTCTCATTGTTCTTTCAGTATTAATAGCATTAAGAGAGTTAATTACAAAGTATTTCAGTTGGCGGCTTTTTCTCTGTTCCTCTCTAAGTGTTCGTAGTTTGCCAAGTTAACTTTATACACTTAATATCTGTGATTTCATATGATCCTGGGCCAGGGCTCTTCATTTACTGGGAAACAAGCCTGTTTTCAGTCTCTTTATCAATCTGCTTCCAGTTATTCAAAGACTCCAGACCTGGGAGGCAGCCTATGAAATGAGGCAGAGTGGAGTCCCCATATGTGAGCGCTAGCAATAAACACTCTGCTCAAACATGATGGATCCCCTGTGTTGTGAATCAACATCGATTTATCTGGAGTTCTTTTCCTCCAGAAAAAAAAAAAAAAAAAAAAATTCATGGAATTTGGAAAGAAAGTAATATAGCGTACAGTTAGAGGGGAACAGAATCCAGCAAAGGACTGTCTGTATCACTAAGGAGAGCCACGCCATGTGCTTCCTGAATCCCCATCATCTGAGTGAACATTTTCGTATCCATGGCAACTTCGGTTTCAGAAAACCAGAACTGAGTATCAAGAACACTGGCTCTGCATGGATAAGCCATGTGACAATTTACTTAATGGACTTGGTTTTCTCATCTATAAACTGGAACTGTTCATACCTACCACTAGGATTTCATTTTGAAAGGATAGTGATGCCCCTGTGTGGTGGCAGGCACACAGAATGTAATGACATTTGCATTTTACTAGTATTCACAACATTCACTTTTTAAACATTTTTATGTCTAAAACACAGCATCGTTTTGTTCAGTTTGCACTTTTTTCCATTTCACTTGGCACGTGTGACCTTTCCATTCACTCACTCTTATAAAATCACCCTAAATGACTAGAAGTTAAGAGAATTATAGCATATAAAAATATGTCGTGTGCTCTCTGCAGCCCATAAACTCACAGATAGTAACAGTCACCGGGGTGTGTCATCAAAACAAATAATACAGATGGGAAGTTCTGGTTCCCTGACGGCCATGCTGCCAAGGCTCCTGGGCGTCAGACACCTCTGGACTGAATTCCAGTTTAACCAAGATCCAAGAGGTGAACGCTCGAACAACAGAGCCCCCTGGAGAAAATGCCAGTGTTTTTGCCTATTTAACAATCAGTATCCTTTATTATGGGCTTCCCTGGTGACTCAGATGGTGAACAATCTGCCTGCAATGCAGGGACCCAGGTTCGATCCCTGATCCTTTATTATGGGCATCCCAGGTGGCGCTAGTGATAAAAGACTCCACCTGCCAATGCAGGAGATGCAGCTTCTGGACACAATTGAACACACACACACATTCTGTATTATATTCACTTTCCTATCTTTGTCTTTGCCTGACGTTTATCTGCGTTTCTTCCTATTTGCCACACCCTCGCAGATGAAAAGCACAGTTTTAGAAGCCTCTATTTTATACACGAAGCCTCTCCTGGGTCCACTCCATCTTCCTTCCCGTCAGACCCTCCTCACCCCTCACCTAGGATGGCTGTGATGGTCTCCCCCTCAAGTTTCCACCTCCTGAGTCTTCTCCAGTCTATCTCCTCCACCAGTGCCAGTTAGACTTGACTTATACACAGCCCTGATTGCATTGCTCCATGCTTATAAATTCTGGGCTATGTGTGTTGCACCACAGCTTTTTTAAAAAGAAGACCTTTAAGAGATGCTCCCATGCTAACCCAATCAAGTAGAAACTGATCTGAAACGTGCAGCCCGCCCGTCATCCGCAGGAGGGCTTTCAGCCTTCTCCAGCCCACTCTGTGGCACTGCCCTGTTCGTGCCCCACTGGTTTCCTTGTTGCGGGATCTACCCATCCCCTTCTCCCCTCCTTTCCAGCCTACTCCTGTCCAGTGCTCTTTCCAGTTGTCCCTTCCTGTGGGCTGCCCTTAACCCTTTTTACTCCCATCTAGATCTGTAGGTTTTATGCATCTGAATGTGCATCATGGCCTGTGTCTCATTTGGCCTTGGCTGGTGTTCGTTTTCGACAGTGAGGTCTCTGCAGGGGATTGTGGTCTGCTGTTTGTCTCTGACTCATGGTGCCAACACAGGACCGTTCAGCGAGAAATATTAGTAACTATTCCTTGGTTCAACTAAACATTGGTATGTCCAAAGAGGAAGTATGATTAAGTGTCTGTTCAGTCACCAAGTCGTATCCAACTCTTCAGGACCTCATGGACTGCAGCTCACCAGGCTTCCCTGTCCATCACCAACTCCTGAAGCTTGCTCAAACTCATGTCCATTGAGTCGGTGATGCCATCCAACCATCTCATTCTCGGTCGTCCCCTTCTCCTCCCACCTTCAATCTTTCCCAGCATCAAGGTCTTTTCCACTGAGTCAGTTCTTCCCATCAGGTGGCCAAACTATTGGGCATTGGAGCAGGGCCCACCCCCCCAATCCAGTGTAGCCTCATCTTATCTTGATGACATCTGCAAAGACCCGGTTTCCAGGAGATGGAACTTCAGTGTATCTTTTTAGGGGACACAACCCACAACAGCATCCTAACAGGTCTTTGCTCTGGGGGCTGATCCGGTCTGATCACCAAGCTAGTATCTGTGGAGGTGCTGAGCTTTGGGGCTGTCATGCTGCGGGTTACTAAAGGTCACCATCTCGCCACCACTTCCCTCCTGTCCTAAAGTGCCCAAGCCCAGCCCCAGGCCCCTGTGGGCCCACCCATCCATCCAGCATCTGGCTGTGTGCAGGCAGAGGGTCCACGGTGCCACCTCAGCCAGCAGACACGGGGGTGCTCACGAGGACTCCGAAGAGCTCATGTGCCACACTGCTGCAGAGCTCTCACAGGAAGCTTGGAAGTCAGCCAGTCTGCACCTGGGCAAGCAGGATCCAGCCTCAGGCCAGCCCCTAGTTTCAGCCTTCACGCATGCATGTGTTGTCTCAGGGCCGTTCCTTTGCCTGGAGTGCATGTCCCCTGGATAAAGACACTAGCATCCTCGCTTAAGCTGAGTCATAACTCAAGTGTAATCTCAGCGGTGGCCTCCCCAAATGCCCTGTCTAAAATGATATCTCCCCCCATCACCCCATCGCGTTCCTATTTGTTTTGCTTATTGCTAACTTGGTTTTTGAGCTCATCCTAAAGACGTTTTGTTGTTTTTTAGTCGCTCAGCCATGTCCTTCTCTTTGCAACTGCATGGCCTATAGCCCACCAGGCTCCTCTGTCCATAGGATTCTCCAGGCAAGAATCCTGGAGTGGGTTGCCATGCCCTCCTCCAGGAGATCTTCCCAACCCAGAGATCAAACCTGTGTCTCCTCTATTGGCAAGTGGATTCTTTACTGCTGAGCCACATGGAAGCCCCTAAAGATGTAGCCCTTTCATCTTTCACTTACTCATTCAGTCATTAATTCACACAACAAATAATATTACTGTTCAGCATGTTGTCAGAATATACCATATAATATGCAAGCAAATGATAGTCCTCAAAGGCAAAACTCTTTCTCAGTACTGAGTCGCTACAGTCATTATTCCATAAATCCTGTATGAATGAACAAGTGAGTGAAGATTCCATGAGAAAGTTGATCTGTATATAGACTTTCATCTCAATCTTGCAGTAAAATTAAATGCACAACCTTTCCAGGGAATCTTGCCCAGGACCAAACATTGAGGAAAAGATGTGTGAAAAATAGATAGCATCATGGCTAAAGAAATGTCATTTTTTGAAGAAGATGAGTCTTTTATTATTTTTAAAATGCTTCACGATTTTTTAAAATGCTGGTGGAGATAAAGATGATGTTCAGGAGGGAGCAAGCAATGAATGGTTTTTGATTTCTAGTGACTCCTGCATGAAGGCAGCCATGCCAGAGTGTAGTGAAATGGTTCTTACCCTACCTTGATCAGAAAGAGACCAGTGACCAAAAAGAAAGGTGGCTTCAGACCTTTATTCAAAAATGCACCATCCAGGGTTTCTTCACAGCTGTCCCCATGGCATGATAAACAGTGTCCCCAGATGAGCCCAAGCCACCAAGAAATGTCACCAGACATGTTCTGCAGAGGCTGACATACCCATTAGGCCCAGTAACTGTAGTTCCTGGAGCCAGAGTTTTAATACTTTTAGGGACTCATGCAAATGTTTGAATTTTAAAATCAGAAGAAAACAAATGAACTTTTAGGGGAAAGCAAATGAGTGAATATATTATAAATAGGACTTCCTTGGTGGCTCAGCTGGTTTAGAATCCAACTGCAACACAGGAGACCTGGCCTCCATCCCTGGGTTGGGGAGATCCCCTGGAGAAGGGAAAGGCTGCCCACTCCAGTACTCTGGCCTGGAGAATTCCATGGACTGTATAGAGTCAAACATGACTGAGCGACTTTTACTTTCAGACCTAAAATACTGGTTGGATATATTTTTAGGGCTTCCCCGATGGCCCAGTGGTAAAGAATCCACTTCCAATGCAGGAGACATTGTTCGATCCCTGGGTCGGGCAGGCCAAAGTGCCCAAAGGCTCTGAAATTTAGAACACGGCCCTGTTTTCAGGTATCCTGGAGCTAAGAAAGCCTTCGAGATACATAATTCCGTGAGAAACCTGCAGTGTGCTCATGCCAGAAGAGTTAAATCCTCAGTTATCTAGGAAAAAAAAAAAAAAACAGCTCTTCCAGGCTGGTTCCATTTTCCCAAGATGCCTAGGGTTCACAATAACATATCTTAGAAGAGAGATGAATGCCATTGCCCCATAAAATACTTTAAG
The DNA here is from genome assembly GCF_029378745.1 of Bos indicus. NCBI lineage: Eukaryota > Metazoa > Chordata > Mammalia > Artiodactyla > Bovidae > Bos > Bos indicus. The sequence goes on from NC_091763.1 coordinate 112,056,140, forward strand.
CTCCGACCATCTCTGCAACAAAGCACGCAGCGTGATGCCAAGAGAAAATGACTGCCAGTGCTGGGAAAATGCGTTTTCTCAAGGTGCTGCGGCCGCTGTAATTCGCACCTTTTGAAGTGGAGACAGAAGCACTGTCGGGAGGTACAAGCCTCCAGGAGAGGAGAGGTAATGATGGCATGAGAGAGGTGCCCCGCTGGGCGACTGCACGCAGCTCGCACAGTCGGAGCTGAAATGAAGGCCCCCTGAGCAAACACCGCACAGCGAAGCCCCAGTCCTTCGTTCAAAGGAAAAGGAAAATCAACAGACCTGTAAACCCCGCCTGAGTCCCCAGAGTCACTTGATTTAGGTAAATTGGCGACAGATGCGGGCTCAGCGCCTTCTTCACATCAGCTCTACCCTCGCTTCGCTTCGCGCTTGAAATAGTTTAGACCAGAGTAATCGGGAGTAACTCATAGTCCACACGGGGCTGAGGCTTCAGTTACAGTGCTACGCGTGCACTAAGTCGCTTCAGTCGCGTCCAAATCTTTGCAACCCTGTGAACTGTAGCCCGCTGGGCTCCTCTGTCCGTGGGGATTCTCTAGGCAAGAATACTGGAGTGGGTTGCATTTCCTACTCCAAGGGATCTTCCCAACCCAGGGACTGAACCTGCATCTCTTAAATCACCGGTATCAGCAGGTGGGTTCTTTACCAATAGTACCACCTGGGAAAGATTGAAGGAGGGAGGAGAAGGGGACAACAGAGGATGAGATCGTTGGACGGCATCACCGACTCAATGGACATGAGTTTGAGTGAGCTCTGGGAGTTGGTGATGGAAAAGAAGCCTGGTGTGCTGCCGTCCATGGGGTCACAAAGAGTCGGACGACTGAGTGACTGAACTGAACCAGCTGGGAAGCAGTCCATGATCCAAACATCAGGTAGTAGACCTCTGCGGTTCCTTCGTCTCTGTCATAGGAGACGTGGCTTCAAGAGTGGTGGCCTCCACTGGACACACCCTAACTGATTATTGCTGCCTGGTTCAGAATGATCCATCCTGAATTTAGCACCTCTCTGGGCTTATTCTGACCACTGTACAGACAGTCTCATAAACCACCTCCTGGGCTAGAATCAGCACTCCGTCCTTTCCCTGACTCAACCCCATCACACCCCTAACTCCTAGAGTGCTCATGATTAAAATGCCCTCCTCCTGTTGCGCTGGGGTTGAGGAGGGAAGAAGGAGGGGGTCTGTGCTGTCGTTAGGTGTGTCCTGTCCAACTTGATGGTGATGGTGATGGGCGGAGGGTGGCATGTCCAGCTATAGAAAGTAAGCACTTGTGTCTGCTCAACTTCTCTAGTCAGATCCAGGCCATCATTTCAGCCCCTTAGTATCACTTTGGGTCATAACCCTGTCATCTTATATAGAGACACCCCTTTCCACCAAATGCTGTGGGACACACTGATCAATATGCCATGGATGTCCTTATCCAAATGGCCAAAGCATTAATAATAAGATGTCAACCGGAAATCCTACCCCTAAAATTTTCCCTTGAAGCTAACATCAGTGCATGCTAAGTCACTTCAGTCATGTCCGACTCTTTGTGACCCCATGGACTGTAGCCCACCAGGCTCCTCTGCCCATGGGATTCTCCAGGCAAGAATACTGGAGTGGGTTGCCATTTCCTCCTCAAGGGGATCTTCCCAACCCAGGGATCAAACCCGCGTCTCTTGCGTCCCCTACATTGGCAGGCGGGTTCTTTGCCACTAGCACCGCCTGGGAAGCCAGTGGCACTGTGAGCAAAAGCCAACATCCACCCTTGACCAAATTTCCCCCACTATTCATCTCCTCATAAATCTATGTTTAAAATGCTACTCATATAATTGTGAGCCCACGCAGACCTGCCTCGACCATGAAAATGTCATGAGATACCTAAGAGCATGCTGAATGTTGATAGCCTCTGCCCGTGTTCCCCAACCTCATAGGCAGTTACTCCTGAAAATAAGGGTGTTGGTTTTAGAGGAACTGCGGAGGAAAAGGCACTGGTGCGGGGAATACACTCGGATACCCACAGGCCTGCCCGGCCACATCCTGACTCCAGCATCCAGGTCTGGACCCCCGAGGGGACCCCGAGGTATCCTGAGCAGTTACAGTTGTAGAGTTCAGATTCGAGTACCGATCCAGTCCAGTTTGGGGTTCAGCCTCAGAGCATTTAGGCTCCATCTTCTAGATGGCATTGCATGCATCAGGGCCCCAAGGCGTGAGTTCTTTCTTATGTTAGTTATACAACATGGTGAGCAAGTTGAGGGGACCCACCCCAGGGCTCTTTCTGGCAACAGGGCTCCGCTCTCTTCTGCGTGTTCCTAACATTCTCATCACCCTGGGAACTCCACCGCCCTCCACCCCTGCCCCGGTGTCTGTTTCCTAACACTTTCCCGTTTACGCTGTCCTGTAATCTTAGTCCTTGAAGGATTTTCTTCTCTTGGGTAAGATGGCTGCAGTGGCCTTCTAGGGCAGGAATTAGAATACTAAGTGAGAACTAAGAAAGGAAACCACTTTTTATTTTACTGAATCATTCAATTTGACACTATCAGGAAATATAATACATTCGTTTTTCAATATTTTCCGATGCTTTTCCTAGCCTGTACTTTTTTTTAAAATTATTTATGTGTTTATTTGACTTCACCAGGTCTTAGTTGTGGCATAAGGGATCTAGTTCCCTGACCAGGGATGGAACCCGGGCCCCCTGCATTTAGGCGCGTGGAGTCTTAGCCACTGGACCACCAGGGGAGTCCCTAGTCTGTACTTCTTTATGCGGCTCTCAATGTGTATGAGGTCAGCACCCTTCCTTCCTCTTCTGGTTGCCCCAAATTCCCCTACTCCCCATAGAGGTAGCATCAACTGACCGTGGGCTGGTCGTGGCTGGAATGCTCTTCAATGTTTGCGAGAAGAACTAAGGAAGAAACTTAGGCGCTGACACCCACTTTCCTTATAGCGTTGGCTACAGTTCAGTAGGGCTTTCCAAAGCTTAAACACAAAAGTTTTAGCCGAAGCAGGGCATACAGTTTTGTCATTTTGTACACAGGATTCTATTTGTGCTGCTAATACATGACGATGCAAAAGCAAACACAGAGGCCTTCCTGGTGGTACAAGTGGTTAAGAATCTGCCTCACCATGCAGGGGACGCTGGCTCAATCCGTGCTCAGGGAAGATTCCACATGCCGCGGAGTAACTAGGCCCATTCAACCACAACTGTGGAGCCCACGTGCCCACCCTAGAGCCTGTGCTCCACGATTAGAAGCTGGTGCCCAGACACTAGAGAGTGGCCCCCACTCAGCCACAACTAGAGAAAGCCCTCATGCAGCAATGAAGACTCAGCCAAGAATAAAATAATTTTTTTTAAGCAAACATGGAATAAAACCCAATGAGTAAGAAGAAGTTCTTTCATTTCCATCTCGTGGGACTTTCAGACCATACACGTGTGTTCTGTTCTCCAGTAGCAGGTAGCTGGGCACGTAGCCTGTATTTACTGGGACTTTGAGAGGTAAAACCAGCCTGCGTCTCTAATGAACCAGAGCACCACACGCAGCTCTGTGGTTTGACTGACGGGTACGTCCACTTTTCTGAAAGGTCTTGTCACTTTCAGCAGAGCTTGTTGTTCTTTGCCTGGAAAAATCGTGCATGTCGGCAGGGCACCCCGAGGCTGCGGAAAGGGAGGGGCACCCAGCTTTCTTTCTCACGTATGACAACCTAAAACATTCAGGGAAAAGTGGAAAACCATATTTCAGTGTGACCTCTGTGTGAAGCCAAATGTCTGTCGTTTTAGAAACAGCTAAGGGATTTTAAATGGTAAACTGAGGCATATTAAAAATTTTAAGAGTGTTTTGAGCAAAAATTGATTTGAACCAGCAGCATTTCAATCTAGCAGATAAAAAGCATTAAGAATCTGTATAAAGTGAAAGTCTGTTTATAGGTAGAAAGGAGTGGGAACACTGAGATTATACTGGCAAAAAGACAGGTTGGTTATTTCAAAGTTACTTTCCTTTAGAGAATGTCATGGGTCAAACATTACCTAACCAGCGCTGATCAGATGATTCCTGATGGACTGGTTTAAGATTCCACTGCTGACAGAGCCGATACTGTGAAGCTTAAGTCTCAGTTTGGTGACCTGGAGCTTAGCATAATTGACTCCATGTTGGGGCTTTTGTTCTTAACAAGGATCATATCATTCCCTTCATATTGAAATCACAGCTGTATTATATGTTTTAAATTTATTTATTTTTCATTGGAGGATAATTGCTTTACAATATAGTATTGGTTTCTGCCATAACAAGTGTATTATATTAACTAGCAATCATAGTAAGTTTGCAGTTTTCAAGCTGGATTTTAGGAATGAGGATGACAGTTTTAACCTATATCTATGTATTTATATATACATATCTATCTATATATCTACATATACATATCTACATCTATATATACATATCTATATATATATATACACATATATATACACACATACATCTATATATCTTTACATCCATATTCTTTATATATATAGACATAGATCTGTATCTCTATATATATAGATTTGTCCCCCAAAGCTGAGGGACTGTGATCAGTTTATACAAATACAAATGTAATATTCTGCAAAAGAGTACATAGGCTACCATTTTCATATTAAGACATTTGTTACTGATGCTTCTGGAAAAAAAAAAAAAAAAAAAGTCATTTTCTTAATCCTTGGGAAAGGATTTACAAACTGAAACGTAGCACAGACGATGTAGAAGGAATCGAAGATTCTGCTTCTGCCTGCAGATTGCCGTTTGTAATTGAGTTAGCATATGTCACAGGTCAAGGGCTGTTTAAATTACACCTGCATATCTTAGTCCTGCCTTCCTTCATAAAAGAGAAAAGCATATAATAGATACAGCAAAATCTCATTAGTGTCTTTCTTTCAGGGATTAATAAAATGTCAGAGTGCATAATTTATACATCAATTATGTATATGGATTTAATTCTAGTTGTTCATCTTCTGAAAGGCAGCTGGTCCGCAAAACATCACTGATCAAAAACGTTGCCTGTAAGGACAGGAGCTAAGGCTGAAGCCAGATTCCAGCATCTCAGGGCCCTGCCTAGTGTTTATGACTTAATCATGTTGGAATTGAGGAATGAGGTTTATTTGGTTTGGTGTTGCTTTTTTAGATTAATGCTTTTGACTTTTTTGGTTGGGGTTGGGGGGGGGGTCTTTTTGTTTTTGGGGGGGGGATCTTTTTGTTTCGGTTGCTTCCCACTTGTTTATTCTAGGAATAATCAATTCTGAGACCCATTCAGGCTCCCCTTATTACAGCTATGGCCAAATGGGAAGCTTTCGGACACCCTCATACCACACCAGCTGCACTCTCACCAGCTACATTCTATACTTTGACCTGGTGAAACCCAGGTTCTGAGCACCAACCCGAGGGTCCCCTCCCCACTTAGGGTGGCTGCCAGCCTCGCAGGACCTGCCCATGTTTTCAAGTCTACACCAGATGACTGCTCACCAACTTCATCCCAGCGTGATTTTCCAAGGATTATTTACATCTTCAGCCTAGCAGTGATTTCAAGCCCACTTCCTACTCATTTCATTAGGTCCCATATAGCCGTGCTCTAAAGGGTTTATGTAACACTGGATATTCACCTTTAGCCTAAGAGTCAGTTTAAGAGCCACACAATAGTATTTTCAGAGACCAGTGCGTTCTTAGTGAGATGGACAGATTTCCAGGTAATAGTAATTCTGGAAATAAATATATAGTGATCTACTGGATCTAAATTCACTACTTCCCCTTCCTTTTTCAAAGCCACGTTCCACAGCCCTTTGCCCTTGAGGCTGATGAACTCTGGCCCCCAGTGAACCTTGCTGTGCCTTAATTTCCAGAGTGCTCGGCACTTCCGGCACAAGCAAACTGCATGACGGGCATTTAAGGTTCAATTCCGGTGTGGTCAGCAAGCAGTCATCGGCGGATTGCTTCTCGCCACGTGTAGACTGTCTGTGGGACACAGGGACTGAATGAGCGACGTTAGCTCTCCCGGAAACTGTAAATCCAGTAGAGGCACAAATTCAGGTTTCTGGCCTGTAAGGGTAGGGAATGAGCACGCCTGGGCCAAGTGGTTAGAGCCAGGAGCCGGATCTGAGGGGGAGTCAGATGAGGATAAAAAGGGCGGGGGGACCACGGTGTTCTAAGTGATGGAGAATCACGGCTATCAGGGAGGAAGGTGGAATTCCATCTGAAGGGAACAGAGGCCACTAACACCGAGAATCAAGGGTTGGAGGACCAATGGTATAATTTTCGCCATTTCCGGTTACATATTTTCCATTTCCGTTTACCTACATTACTGTTATTAATACTTTTCTTTAAATGGACTTACCATTTTTTACTTAGTGAAAGTGAAAGTCACTCAGTCGAGTCCGACTCTTTGCGACCCCACGGACTATACAGTCCATGGAATTCTCCAGGCCAGGATACTAGAGTGGGTAGCCTTTCTCTTCCCTAGGGGATCTTCCCAATCAAGGGATCGAACCCACGTCTCCCACATTGCAGGTGGATTCTTTACCAGCTGAGCCACAAGGGAAGCCCAAGAATACTCGATGGGTAGCCTATCCCTTCTCCAGCAGATCTTCCGGAGCCAGGAATTGAACCTGGGTCTCCTGCATTGCAGGCGGATTCTTAACCATCTGAGTATCTGGGAAGCTTAAATCTGTGCTAAAAGGACTTCCCAGTTGGCACTAGTGTTAAAGAGCCCACCTGCCAATGCAGGAGACATAAGAGACAAAGGAGACATAAGAGACAAAGTTAATCCCTGGATTGGGAAGATCGCCTGGAGGGATCATGGCAACCCATCCCAGTATTCTTACCTGGAGAATGCCATGGACAGAGGAGCATGGGAGGCTATAGCCCACAGCATTCCAAAGAGTCAGACATGACTGAAGCAACTTGGCACGCGTGCTAAAAGGAAAATGTTTATAATTTCCTTTGGAAATTTTGCAATGTGGTCATGAAATGAAATACCCGTAGTGCTTGCTATGTGAAGTTCTATACTCCTGCCTCCAGAAGTGTCCAGATCCATTCTTTCTTTGTTAAAAAGGGAACATAGCAGGTATGGGTGGCAGAAAATACAGTCCAGTCCCAACCAGTGCCAACCTAAGACCCTATCTTTGCAGGATGGAAAGAAAATTGAGAGGAATTTAAGTTTGTCACCCTGAGATTGGATGTTATTTAACATCCAGTCTGTGAGTAACGTAAAACCATCTCCAGTGCCGTCAGTGGGACATATTCCTCCCGAGAGTTGAGGGCAGGACTAGAGGAGGGACGATGCTTTGGGCCGATGGTACCTGCGGTCTCTGCAGAGCAAAGGGGAGGTCTGCTGTCCCATTCTGATCCCCCAAATTCTAAAAGGCTGACCCCCTCAGCCCCTGGCACAGTGAGGGGCACACAGCAGAGCCTTAGCAAAAATCTTGAGTCAGGTCTCATCAGCCTTCTAAGATCCCTTGGCTCTGTTTCATAAAAAGTAAGACATTAAGTTAATGGTGATATTTCATGTTTCATAATATCACATCCTCCAAGAAAGGAGTTTTGATAGAAAATCCTAAAAAGTGTAAAACCCAACAAAAATCAGCCAGTGAATAGATCCCATGGGATATTCAAGAAGCCTATATAGATGCGTTTTGAATCATCTTAAAGGGAAATAAGAAATGTCTTTGTGAGTCGGATCAGAATGCGTGTCCCGTCGCTGAGGAGGCTCCCGGGTGCCCTCCAGGTCCTCACACAGTCGGGTCCTCGACCAGTCTGGCTTCCTTCTCCCCGCATTTCTTGCTCCTCAAGTGCCCTTTCCTCTTCTCATTTCTCAAACACCCCTGCCTGTCACTCAGTATTCAGCAACCGGGTAAGAAAGAGCCTGGAGAGCATGCTAATGCCTTGCGGTGTAATTGCTGCACCCTCCTTAAAAGTATTGTCAAGAGCATTTCATTTTAAGGTTTCACCCAGAATTGCATCAGTATTTTTAATGGGCTATTTTCTATAACCCATATCACCATGAGTACAAGACGTTAAAGTACTAACGACAGCTTGAGAACTTAATTTCAGGAGTGACTGCATTTCTGAAATTTGCATGCTTTGAGCAGGTTTTCCCCCAGATTAGCCCTGAGCCAAGACATCTCCACACAGAAGGTAGCTTCTTACAGTAAATCGTATTTAATATTTGGTTTCACTAGAACCCCAGTGCAATGAGTTTCACAGATTAACGTAATTTAGTTTTAATGAGCTCAAAGGCACTAAAGTGATAGTGTTACTGTCATTTCTTAGATGTCCTTAAGTAGTATAGGTTTTTATCCCAAATAAGTGTTTACAGAACTTGCTGGTGCTTTAACCGATGCTGGAAAGGCTCTGCATTGGTTCACAGCATTTTGAAAAGTCTTTATTATTGCCCCACTCATTACTGAAACAATGGTCTTAAAGGAGTCTCTAATAGCCATTTAAATTTTTTTAAAATGAAACCTCACTGTGCCATTCTTATGAAGAGTCCCTCAATAGAAATGCCCCATTCCAAATGAATATAAAACTCCACAATATAGTCTGTTTTTCAGAGAGAAATTGAGAATATGAAATGTGTGACCTCTCTGCTTTTTTGTATGAAGCATAAATGTTCATTCATTGACAAAACCTTAATTTCTCCAAACCTTAGTTTCCCCATCTGTGTTGTTGTTGCTCAGTTGTGGCCAACTCTTTGCGACCCCATGGACTGCGGCATGCCAGGCCTCCCTGTCTGTCACTAACTCCCGGAGCTTGCTCAAACTCATGTCCATCAAGTCGGTGATGCCATCCAACCATCTCATCCTCTGCCACCCTTTTCTCCTCCTGCCTTCAATCTTTCCCAGCATCAGGGTCTTTTTCAATGAGTCAGTTCTTCACATCAGGTGTCCAAAGTATTGGAGTTTCAGCTTCATCATCAGTCCTTCCAATGAATATTCAGGATTGATTTCCTTTAGGACTGATTTCTTTAGGATGGACTGGCTTGATCTCCTTGCTGTCCAAGGAACTCTCAAGAGTCTCCTCCAAAACCACAGTTTGAAACCATCCCATCTGTGAAGTGGAGATAATCCTGTTTGGCTCACAGGGTTGTTAGAAAACAGTGGAATACTGCATAAAAAGTACTAAACAGGGACTTCCCCGGTGGTCCAGTGGCTAAGACTCCGTGCTCCTACGGCAGTGGGCCTGGGGTTCGATCCCTGGTCAGGGGACTAGATCCCACATGCCACAACTAGAGATCCCTTGTGCCACAACTGAGACCTGCTGTAGCCAAATAAATACTTTTTTAAAGTACTCAACACAGTACCTCACACATGTACCAATTTTGGTTTATAGTGGAAGCTCTTAATGTCATTATCACATGGTCCAGAGTTGGAACCATCTGGCCCTGAAGAGACAAGAGCATCCGTTGCACTCATGGCCCCCAGGGGGAACAGGTCTCAGCCAAGGGTCTTCAGAAGCACATCCAGACACTGTCCAGGTTTGAAAGTATTGGTTCTGCTTTCCTGGGCATCAGAGCCCTTGTCTTTGTGACCCAGCCACCTTTTAGGAAAAGAACAACAGTTGAAACCCTGGGGGGTTTCCCCAATAGAGAGAAAGCACAGACGGGGAAAAGCTAAAGCAGAGCCTGGCCCCTAGAGCCCTTGCCTCCCTCTGTTCCCCTGGTTCCTGGTCGTCATCAGAACCCCTGCCTTGGGCTCCCCTCTGGCCATCTGCCTTGTGACACTTACCCCTCTTTTGAAGTCAGAAGGAAACGGGAGGACAGCTCTTTAAGAAGTGGGGACCACACGGTAAATTGGGAACCGTCAGGTATATACAGCTGTGAGACCACTCATTTTCTGCAGTATGATCAGAAGCTTGCCCTTTCTAAAAAAAAAAAATATATATATATATATATATATATAGATTTTTTTTTTTTACATATATATATTTGACTGCACGGCTCTAGTTCTGGCATGTGGGTATCTTCTCTGACCAGGGATCGATCCCGGGCTCCCTGCCTTGGGAGGGAGGAATCTTAGGCACTGGCCCACCAAGAGTCCCAAGCCTGCCCATCTTAAAGTTTAGGAAACTGCGTCAAGGACCATGTGAAAGGTGGCCAGGACCAGAAGTGTCTTACCCACCTCGCTAGCAGAGGAAACAAATCCAAAATGGAGTCTCTATAGATTCTTCAGTGGCTGAGCAAAGGATGCTGGTGAAGAACGGGCACTTTATCCACAGCGTAGCTCTGCCTGGGCCCTACTTCAAGGAGAAGAACCCCTGTCTTTGCCCAGGGTGTTTGCAGACCTGCTCAGAGCAATGACTATGCTCCCCTAGAATTATCTTTCTAATCTAATATCTAATGTGGTTCCCACCACAATCCCCTGCAGCTTAAATATCATTGAGTTTCTTACTGAAATACAAGCATCTTAACACGATCGTCAAGGTCTTTCCCAATCTGGCCTTGAGCTCTGACCTCAGATGAGGCCCCCAGGTCCCAGAACCAAAACCTCACAAAAGACTCAGCCTGGAGTTCTCTTTCCATTCATTCTCGAAACCTAGTTCTACAAAAGATAACAAGCATTCACCAATGCTTGTGGAGAAGTTGGTGGGAATGGGGGTTGTTTAGTCACTATGAAAAATAGTGCAGAGGTTTCTCAAAAAGTTAAACATAGAACTACCATGGGATCCAACAATTCTGCTTTCGGGTATGTTCACTAAAGAATTGAAATCAAGACCTTACAGATATCTGCACTCCCATGTTCAGAGCAGCACTATTCACAACAGCCAAGGCCTGGAAGCAACCTAAATGTCCATTGACAGAGGAATGGATAAAGAAAATAAAGTAGACAGTGAAGTATTATTCAGCCTTATAAAAGAAGGAAATCCTGCCATTTGCTACAACATGGATGAACTTGGAGGATGTTATGCCAAGTGAAATAAACTAGATACAGAAGAATAAATACTGCATGATTCTACTCACATAAGGCACCTGAAATAGCCAGTCACAGAAGCCAAGAGTGGAGTCATGGTTTCCAGGGGCTGGGGTGGGGGGTTGGATCAGGAGATGTTGGTCAAAGGTGCATACTTTCACTTATGCAAGAAGGAGAGTGCCTGTAAGTTTAACAAGACTGTACTGTATACATAAACATTTGTTAAGAGGGTAGATTTTATGTTAAGTGTCCTTATCACCAAAAACAAAAACCAAAAAAACCCTAGTTGCAGTGTTACTCCTCCTGAAGTGCTTTCCAGAACCCCATGCAGGCCTGCCTCCCTCGTTTACCATGTGTGTGCTCAGTCGCTCAGACGTGTCCAACTCTTTGTAACCCCATGGACTGCAGCCCACCAGGCTCCTCTGTCCATCAGATTTCCCAGGCAAGATACTGGAGTGGGTGCCGTATCCTCCTCCAGGGGATAGACTTGAATCATTTCACCAAGCACAAGGTTTGCTCAGAACATTGTAGAGGTTGAAGCCTGGGGCTCTGCCTGGCAGGGGGTAGATCTTAAGCCTCATTATCTCACACAGTACACAGGGACAGCAATGCTCCCTCCTCCAAGGGTATTTCTAGGAATTAAATGTCCGATTTGCATGGGACGTTGAGCACATTTTAAGGGTTCAACAAATACTGACTCTTGTTACTGGACAGCTTGTGTTCACAAGTCGAGTTAGTGGGTTGAATGCTTCTTCCCCAGCGAGGCTGTGGGCTACCCAGGGTGCGTGCGTGCATGCTAAGTTGCTCAGTCGTGTCCAACTCTGTGCGACCCCATGGACTGTAGCCCACCAGGCTCCTCTGTCCACGGGATTCCCCAGGCAAAAATACTGGAGAGGGTTGCCATGCCCTCCTCCACCTCCCAGGTGGCGCTAGTCGTAAAGAACCCACCTGCCAATACAAGAGATGTAAGAGACGTGGGTTCGATCCCTGGGTAGGGAAGATCCCCCGGAGGAGGGCTGCTCAGGGTGAATCCTTGGATTTGTCTACCTTCCTGCTTCTGCTCCACACGGCCAGTACCTGTGATGAAGTGAGTGGAATGGAACTGACTTGAAGTCCCACAAGATGGCAGGAGCCACCAGTCCCAGAATCTTCCTTGTGGAGCGCTACTCCAAAGCTGGACAGGCCAAAGTGACCCTCCTTTAATTGGCAGGAAGCAGCTGATGGAGCTGAGGTCGTTCCCAGCTTCCTGCCACCACTGGCTATTTATTCTGGTGCCACCACCATGGATGAAGCCAGAGAAATAGCAGGGAGCTGAGCTCCTCCTCCCTACCCTGGGATCAGAGTCCTTGCAGGTCTCCTTGATGTGAGGATGCTCCAGGAGAAGGCAGATCACTGAAGGGAAGATGTGAGTGTTCATCACTCACTCAGTTGTGTCCAACTCTTTGCGACCCCATGGACTGTAGCCCGCCAGGCTCCTCTGTCCATAGCATTCTCCAGGCAGAAATACTGGAATGGGTTGCCATTCCCTTCTGCAGGGGATCCTCCCAAGCCAGGAATCAAACCCAGGTCCCCTGCATCGCAGGCAGATTCTTTACCATCTGAGCCAATGTGGAGGGAGGGGGCGGAAACCAAATACTGGAAATGTCTGCCTGGAAGGCAAGTTGGTGAACGTAGAACAAGGGATTCTGACAATAGATGAGGAGATGAAGAATGGATTGCCGCGTAGCCTGCAAGCCTTGAGGAAAAGGCAAGGGAGGAAGAAGGCAGGTGTCGGTGGGACCAGAGCCTCTTCCTGGTCATCAGAGGAACCCTCAGGACACATCCTGATGGCAGGATTTTTGTACACAGTGGCGGCTGCACTCTGCCTCTCCATCTTAAATGGAATGTGCTTTAGCTCAGAGTCACAGACTGAAATTTGCAGCAGAAGAAAAATATGGAGAATCATTAATTAAAATTTCTTTATGTACTTGTCTAAGTGAGACCCTATGAGCATCCCCAGAATTACTGTCTTCATCATCATCGCCCCTGTTGTCATCTCTTGTACTAATCGAAATTTACATGGGACTAGTGCAGGTCAGTCAATACACTGATTTTTTAATGTGATGAATAATCAATACATTCATTTCTTGTGCCCTCAAGGTCTGAAAGCTCCCTTCACCACTGATTTATTCTTTAATTAATGGAGGAGTAAATTTTTTTACAAGACTATTTCACCTGTATGCATTCCCCCATTAGAAACATCACCAGCTCTGAACCCAGCTTTTTAAAGAAGTATCTAACTCCTGTTTTCCAAAGTCTTTATTTTCCACAGTTCAAGTGGAAGGGTGAATAGCTCATACCACATCCTTGTATTTAAAAGGTCAGCATCATCTTAGCATAGTCTCCCACCTGAATACAAGCTCTGTGCTCTTCTCTGGAGAGCTGGTTGCCCACCCCCTGGATTTGCAGCCCTGCATTATCATTGCCCATAGTTTAGCTGTGGGCCTCAGACCTTAACCATATCAGGATCACCTGGAGGGCGTGCTGACATACAAAGGGCCGGGCCCCACCCCCTGCAGCTCTAACACCTTCCCAGGTGATGCTAATGGTGCTGGTCCAGGAACCACACTAATAAGAACCATGGAGTAGGAGGGTCTAGGACTCCTTCAACCCTCATTCTGCTTGGTAGGTTCTAGAATCCAGGGCCATGGTCAAGAAGACACTTGCTTTTGCTTAACTGGTATGATGTGTGTGTGTGTGTGTGTGTGTGAGTGCTTAGTCGCTCAGTCATGTCCGACTCTTTGCGACCCCAAGGACTGTAGCCGGCCAGGCTCCTCTGTCCATGGAATTCTCCAGGCAAGAATACTGGAGTGGGTTGCTATTCCCTTCTCCAGGGGGATCTCTCTGACCCAGGTATCAAACCTGCGTCTCCTGCATTGCAGGCAGATTCTTTACCATCTGAGCCACCAGGGAAGCCCGTGTGATTTATTTTTATTTATTTGTTTATTTGGCTACACCAGGTTTTAGTTGTGGCATGTGGAATCTAGTTCCCTGACTAGGGGTTGAACCGGAGCCCCCTGCATTGAGTGCAGAGTCTTAGCCACTGGACCACCAGGGAAGTCCCAGTGTGTGTTTATATTAATTCAAACAGTAATTTGGAAATGTCCCCACCCAGACTCACCCCTGATTTGAATGTTAGTGTAGGAGAAGAGGCTGAACTTACAGGTTTAGGGGAGGTGATGATTCTTAAATGCATTTGTATGTTTGTAATTGAATTAGGAAACTTTCCTGACTCCCAAAACACCCTTCCCACACTAGCTGGGATTCTGGAAGCCTCAGAATTCCCAGAGGACTGGATTCTAAAGAAAGAAAATGCCTGATTATAGGCTGTGCGTGTGTGTGTTAGTCGCTCAGTCGTGTCGGTCCTGCAACCCCAGGGACTGTAGCTCGCCAAGCTCTGTCCATGGGATTCTCCAGGCAGGAACACTAGAGTGGGTTACTATTCCCTTCTCCAGGATTATAGGCTGTAGGAATCATTTTTTTCTTTTTTTTTTTTTAAGAATTCTAAAGAATAAAATAAGAGGCACAAAAGGAAACCTTAATCTACCAGGAGGTCTGGGAAGTTATATGAGAGTCACTGAAGCATCAGAAAAGAGGTGAAAAGTCAGTCAGAGCCAAGTGAGTGTTGTTAGTTTCAGCAACATCTCAAGTAGCTGGAAGGTAATTAGGAATGTATGTTATTTTAGCAAATATAGTCTTACTCTTCTTACCACGTTCTCCAATGACAGAGAAGGTCCTTTTAAAGTGAAGTCTTCAGCCCTAAAGCCTTATCCAGTCATTAATGTTTCATCTGAAAGAACATAGTATCTTAAACTGAAAGCCAAGAGCAAGATTTGGACACAAATGTTCAAAGACGAGAGTATACTACAGCTCTGATCTAGTGAGTGTGCATGATCTTTACTTTCTCTTTCTTTCTCTTTTAGAAACAGGGAAGATCGACCAAGAGATCCACACGTACAACACCCCGGGATTCACCGGCTGCCTCTCCAGAGTCCAGTTCAACCAAATCGCCCCTCTCAAGGCGGCCTTGAGGCAGACCAACGCCTCAGCTCACGTGCACATCCAGGGCGAGCTGGTGGAATCCAACTGCGGGGCCTCCCCGCTCACCCTGTCTCCCATGTCGTCCGCCACCGACCCCTGGCACTTGGACCACCTGGATTCGGGTAAAGTCCAAAGCCCTGTCTTGGGTAGAATGCTTTATTTCTTAAGCCTCAGTTTTCTCATCTGTAAAATGGGGATTAATAACAGAACATTGCTGGTGACATAGTTGGGGGATTAAGGAAGTGAAGGAAGGTATGAACAGAGTGCTTAGCACTTCCAAGGCTCAAAACGTACCACCGTATTCTTGCTCCAGGCCAGAAGTAAATAAGTTGAAGGGAAGGAATATTGTATTATTGACTCTTCTGCATTTAAGTGAAATAATGAGATGCCCAAATGGATGTCTTCAATGTGACTGTCAGATGATCTGATCAAATCAGTTCCTTGCTTCTGCCTTTGTGATTTGGCTGCCATGCAGCCCCGCCATCCATGTTCTAATATTAAAAGATTACCTGAAACTGTCAGATTCCTCTCCCAACAGTGTATTTATACACACAACCCTGTAGCCTTCCAGGCTTTAGGGGCGCACGTAGGCTGAGAAAGCTCAGTGGATTTTTACCACTTCTGCAGGTAATAATACTGGTCATTTGAAAGCATAGCACTAAAATGAAGGGATGCAGTGGTCAGCTGCAAAATTAATTGGATGCGAATTCAGTGACCACATGACCCTGAGTGATGAGGAGCCCGTGGGTCCCCCTCCTTGCCCTACCCAGATGGTCGGGCTGCTTGAGTAAGTGCTCCAAGTCTCTGCTTTTTCACTCTAAGGTATGAAGTGGGCGAGATCTCTGAGACACCTCCAGACCTACTGATGAGTCTCCAAAGTGATGACTGACTTTGCTGATGCCTAAGACAGGAAGGGGTGAGGCAGGGCGGGAGGCCTGGGGTCTGATACCATCACTGCCTCTGCCCAGCGGGTTTCTTAACCTTGTTCCTCAGTCTCCCCACGTCTGAAATGAAGACCTAACTTAGAGAATTCCTTGCAAGATGATGGATTTAAAACACTTGGCAGAGCAAGCCATTGACACGGAGCAAACCAGACAGAAGTTTAGCTGCAATAACACTAACAGAATGGTTGCTATTATTATATTAGATACAACTTGCTATGATGTGTGAACATCCAGTCAAGGCTCTCTAGTCCTCCCCGACCCTAACTCCTGATTTGTAACAGTGCATATCATGGGAACATCATTGTGTTTGATTCCTTATACATATTCCACCCCCAGCCATGGTTATTTATCAGCTTCCAGGAATCTCTTGTCATCATGAATTCTTGCCAGGATTTGCCTGCTAAGCGTTGTGAAGCTTCAAAAAGAAGCCAGAATTGCCTCATTGTCAGAATAGACAGACTAAACAGTCCTCTTTGTTCCTCACACGTGGGTTCCAATACCATGGAGAGGGTGCTGTGTGCCGGGAGTACTTAAAAAGAATTCCCTTCTACGAGTATTGTTAGAATGACACTGCGGCTGGCTTTTCCTCGTGGGCTGACTTGAACAAAGGGAAGCAGTCCTGGTGCTGAAAGAAGAAAAGTAGTGAAGATATGAGATGGGACAAGGCCTTGTCGGGGCTGCAGAGGAGAGACTTCTCAGATTCTTCCAAATGCCCGGGTTGGTGGAGACAAGGCCTACGCTTTGAAATAGGCAGGTTCCTATTGCTGTTACAGCTTCTCACTGCTTGAGACCATCAGCATGTGTGTGTGTTCTTGGTCGGCTGCCAAGAAATCAGTTTCTATAAGCCTCTAGACGCTCCTTTGGTCCAAGAGGAGTTCGTATTCATTCTTGCCTTAATTAGCAAATTATTTGCTTGATGGTCTGTGAGATCCAGTTGTAAAGGCCAAAGTTTGAGTTGTTTGTTTTTCATGTTTATTTATTTGGCGGCACACGGGATCTTTAGTTGTCGTGTGTGGGAACTAGTTCCCTGACCAGGGATCGAACCAGGGCCCCCTGCATTGGGAACGCAGTCTTAGCCACTGGGCCACCAGGGAAGTCCCAAGTTCATTTATTTTTTAAAAAATCGTGCTTTATATATGACGCTTTCATTCTTCTGATTGATGTAGTAATGTGTATAGGGAACATTTCAATGTTCAAATTAGAAGTCTATTACCCACGTATTACAGTGGCCTGACCTACAGAACACAAGGTCCATTTGCAGAAATTTTGTTTGTACTTGGGCAGAAAGTTCTTACCTGGTGTTTACCATTTGCTGTATCAGTCTCATCATCATAGTTTATTCCATAATTGGAATTCCAGGTTAATTTCTATAATGGGTAAATGCTTATAAAGAAATGTGTGTCTCCGTCTCATAAACTTTATTAAGAGAACAGAAAACCACTTATGAGATATGACAGAGGCTTGTTTAGGTGACTTTTTTTTTTTATTTTAGGTGACTGGGAAAAAGAGAGAATGGGGGTTGGGGGCTGGACGAGGGTGCAGAGAAAGAAATAGATATAAGGGAAGATTATTTAATATCAGACTCCAGAGCCTTAGTGTCTAGGAGGACAAACTTTTCCTCTACACATGTCTTCATAGAGAAACAGAAGGTGGGGGAGACCTCTGGGAAGAACAAATGGGCTTCTAAAGGAAAGACAGGAGATAAGAAAGTTTGTGATGTTTGTTCATGCCGGCATGAATGGTCTCTGTCCTTTTCAAGGCCATAAAACCCCCCCTGGAAAGGGTGATTTCGGGTAGCGTTGCTCTTGGCCTCTTTCCTGGGACTTAAAAGCTCCCAGAAAAGGAGATTTATGGTCTCATTCTATTTGTAGTTGGATATGGGAAGTTCCCAAAAGATTTCTTTCTGCATCTGTCAAATCCCAAATATCCTTGGCTTAAAATAATCTTCATACCAACTCTGGGGTTCTTGGTTAGGTCCTCACATCAGCAATTGCAGCCTAGTTCTTGTGAGCCTAAATTCATCACTCTGAATTCTGATTCCGGGGTTTTGCTTTTCTGGATAATCTTTTTTATATGACTCAGAAGACTCACTATCAGATATTCAGAAACAAACAACAGTGTATACACAAAGATGCCGTTTCTAGCTGTAAATCATGTTACTTGAGGCTGTACAGGTACAGGATGGGAAGAGCTCCTTAGTCCTGGTTTGACTAGAGGACATTTGGAAGGAGATCTGTGTGATCTGGTGCCTTGAAAAGTGTGGTCCTCACCAGCGGTGTGAGTATCACCTGGAAGCCTGTTAGAAATGCAGAGCCCAGGCCCTTCCCCAGACCCACTGAATCGGCACCTACGTTTTAGCCAGATTCCCCCATGACTCATGTGCACAACAGAGTCAAAAGCGCTCACCTCTGTCTCAAATGCATTTTCACATCACCTGGGGAGCTCTTAAAACCCCCGATTTCCAGGCCGCACCCCTGACCAATTAAATCAGATACTTTAGGGGTAAGATACAGATGGCCAGAGATGTAAAACCTCCCCCAGGTGATTCTAATGTGTAGCAAGATGGAGAATCACTCCATCACTAAATAAGAGAGCTTAATAATCGCCCCGCCTTGGCAAACCCTTCAAAGTGAGGTTACCAAAAGAAAAGAACAGTGAATACCCAGAAACAAGTTTATGAAAAACAGTGAAGCCCTTCAGTGGTGAAATCCCAAACTGAAAGGCTATGGCAGTGAGCTTGCCAAAGATTGGGCTTCTCTAACCATTTCACAAGAAAGCTCATGGGGACTGAGTTTTTATCGGTACTTGAGGAAAACTAGTCTGCCTACTGGCAACTGGAAAAACACACTTGGAACAAACAAACAAGAAACCCACAGTGTGGGGTCAGAGTCAAGGCCTCCCATGAAAATGCATCTTTATAGAAGGATCTTCAGTTGGAGGAAGATGCCAAATTATTATTCAGGTTTTTTTAATCAATTGCAAGCTTAATTTGGAAGGATATCAGGGGGAGAAATGCTGCTTTAAAATGAAGTATGCACACTTATTTTAAAATAAAGCATGCCCCTTGCTGTGAAGATAGGGTGTCTGTGTCTTTAGTATTAAAGAGAACTTCATGATCAACGGGGGCTTCCCTGGTGGCTCAGATGGTAAAGAATCTGCCTGCAATGCAGGAGACCTGGGTCGATCCCTGGGTTGGGAAGATTCCCTGGAAAAAAAGGAATGGTAACCCACTCCAGTATTCTTGCCTGGAGAACTGCATGGACAAAGCCTGGTGAGCTAGAGTCCATGAGGCCACAAAGAGCTGGATAGGACTGAGCAACTAACACAACCCCATGAACAACCAAGGGCTCTCCACTTCATGCCACACTGGAGTATTTGCTTTGCAGAAACCTGGAAACTAGAATTCCAGACATCCATCCTTTGGTCTCACGTTCTTTCTGCTCCCTTGTATTTCTTTCTTATGTCTTAGATGATATCAAATGATAAAGGCAAAGAATGGATTCCAAGGTATGCTGGCTTCACATAATAAGATTCTTGTTCTCTCTGGAACACTACTGACTGAGCTACTCATTGCCTCTCTCGCGCCTGGTAGGCTCTGTCACTGTTTTTTAAAGGAGGAATATGCACGGTTGGTCAGGCTGTGCACTGCACAACTACAAAGGATGCCATTTGCATCGTAGCCTCTGGCTCCTGGAGCAGTGCTACATATTGGCCTTCGTAGGGGCTCACCAGATCATTTTGGGAAGAAAGTGGGTATATCATCACGTGGCATAATATACAGTTATTTCCTTTTCATCTCTTTTTCAGTCCTTCTAATTTTGTTAAAGAGAGAGTCTCTATTTGGTTCTGGCATGCCTTTAACAGCTCTCTCGCCCACGCTATTCACCCTTTAATAAAGAACAGGCTTCTGTTTAGAGCCTTGACAGGCCGTAGAAGTACTCAGTAGGGTTATAAAGCTTTATCACTGCATTTGTTTAAATAAAAAATCAGGTCAATTTAATGAGAATAAGTAAATAATAATTAGGTTTCACATGTATATGACAAAAAACATGATTCCCATGTGCATGGAGGTTGGCAAGCACTGGGTGGAATGTCAGGATAATCATAAACCCAAGGCCTGGAGCTGTGAGAGTGCTTTTTTTTTACAAGGGGGAAATGGTAAAATTATGTTGATTTCTTAAACCAATTCCATTATATTAGAAACGACCAGTCAGTTCTTTTTCTGCCTAATTTTTTCCGCCTTTGGATAATAGGTACGGCCTGTTTCTAAACCACAGCATTCTGGTCCTTTCAGTTACAAGGCAGAAAACGCAACCCCTGACCCTGAGTTCTGGTTCACTTACAGGTTGCAGAACCCCAGACAGTAGCTGTGATTCACCTCTCAGAACCCTGGGCTCTGTTTTTATCTCTTTGTCAGATTCTTGCCTGGAGAACCCAGGGACAGAAGAGCCTGGTGGGCTGCCATCTGTGGGGTCGGACACGACTGAAATGACTTAGCAGCAGCAGCAGCAGATTCAGGGAAGCTTATTTCCTTGGAATGGCAAGAATTTGCCAGCATTAAGATGACTACAGATGGCAATGCATGTCTGTAAAATATAAAAACAAAACAAACAGAAAAAATAATCTGATGCCACAAATTTCTGCACTAAGGAACAACTCCAAACTGTGTACCAGCTGTTTTATGAGGCACTGGTAGTAAGTCTTAGGGTGGTTGTTTTTTTTTTTTAAATCACATTCATGATATTGAATCAGAATACATAGACCAAAGGCCACATCGTAGGTTATTATTTAAATAGTATTAAGACTGGCAAGGCACTTTAAGGTGTCGTTTCATTTCCCTAGGAATCTTCTCATACGTTGCTGTCGTTCAGTCGCTAAGTCGTGTCCAACTCTGCAACCCCATGGGCTGCAGCATGCCAGGCTCCTCTGTCCTCCACTGTCTCCTGGAGTTTGCTCAGATTCATGTCCATTGTGTTGATGATGCCTTCCAACCATTTCATCCTCTGCCACCCGATTCTCCTGCCCTCAGTCTTTCCCCGCATCATAATTACAAGCTGGTAGTGGTTTTCTTTACCACTTGCAAGCACTTAAAATAATCTTTCCAGCTCTTATGTTTATATCTTAATTAGTTCTAAGCAGATCCCTTTTTTCCTCCTGATGCTAAGATCACATGATTAATTTGTTTAATCTCTGATACCTAATTTCTTGTTATCTTTTGTGTCTTTTGTTCTCTTCAGTGACCGACACAGACATTTATTCAAGTCCAAAAAACAATTATCATCTCTTCTGATGTGTGCTTTTCCTGCAAATGATCCACATTCTGCTTTTCCGTAGAGCACCAAGCACATTTATATAGCTCGTCAAATAAAATATTAGTTACAAATTTTTTTGATCTAATGGTTATTTAAGTTCCCATCTTTTATTTCCATATGAATAGCTTTATACATGTTAGTTTGCCGAGTCAAGGGATGTATTTTTAATTTTGATTGTATTACAAATCACCCTCCAGTGACGGAATACCTCCAATCCAATAAGATATGAATGTCTTTTTCCCTACACCCTCATCAACACAGCACATCATAATCTTCTAAATCTTGCTACACTGTATTGGAAAAGTGGTTTTGTTGTCTTAATTTGGGTTTCATTAATCATGAGTGAGATTAAATATCTTTGTTCATAAGTCACTTGTGTGTATTTTTCCCTGAACTGCCTGTTGATATTCCTTGACCAAAGAATTATTTGTATATTCATATTGTTTCCCGTTGGTCTGTTGGTCATTTATTGACTCATAAGAATTTTTATATATTAGGTAAATTGACATTTTACTACATGTTCCAATGGTTTCCCAGTTTGATATCTACTTTTTAAATTTATGAGTTTTTCCCTCCATGTAAAAAAAAAAACCTCTAAATTTTATCTGATGAAAGATGAAGTGTTTCCTGGCTTTAGGGTTTTATATAATGCCTTCTCCATTTAGAAATGTTTTAAAAATTATTCCTTTTTTTTTTCCTAATAATTCTAGATTTCATCCTTTAACTATACATACTTACTGCATTTGAAATTTATTTGGGTGGTAAGAATACGCTAGGAACCCAGCTTCATTTTTCTCTGCTTATCCCCTGGCCAGTCAGTAGTTCCAGCACTATTGGTTGGGGCATCATCAACCAATTTTCCCCCATCTTTATTATATTCAAAATTTCCCTTTATATTTAAATCTGCTTCTGGCCTCTCTGATCTGTTGCACTAATCTGACTCTTCCTGAGATAGTAGCAAGCTGTGGTCATGATTGAGCTTTTATAATAGCATTTAATTTCTCATAGAGCTAATTTCCCTTTGACTGTCTTTTTTTCAGAATGTTCCTGTCCTTGAACATTGCTTTTCCCAAGTAATTTTAGTGTTCCAATCATTTTACTGGCATTACCTAGAGATTTTATGGGGACTGAATTTTATGTGTAAGTTAATTGCAGAGTAATGGACACCTACACAAATAATGTTTTCCTGTTCAGCAACGGAATGTCTTTCCACTTAACATGTGTCTTCCTTTTACATTATACAAAATTCCTATGAAGACAGCCTGATAAGTTAATTTCTAACTAGTTCCTCTGTTTTGGCAAAGTGCAAAATCCAAAAGTTATTTGAAAAAAAAAGACAGCTAATTTAGCACCTGATTATATCAGCAAACTCCTTCACTGCAAACCTAATGACTGTTTAATTGAATATAATTGGGAAAAGGTGTGTGCCCCCCAGGACCAAGAACCTGAGCGGGCTGTCTTAGTTTTCTGCCCAAGTATAGACACATCTTATATGCACATACCTTTAGGATTTTTATATGTAGATGATACCTTGAGGATTCCTGTTTTGATAAGTGTCTCACTGGGGCTAGGTGTTAAATAGTATCTAATGCCACTGGAGAAGGCAATGGCACCCCACTCCAGTACTGTTGCCCGGAAAATCCCATGGATGGAGGAGCCTGGTAGGCTGCAGTCCACGGGGTCGCTAAGAGTCGGACACGACTGAGCGACTTCACTTTCACTTTCCACTTTCATGCATTGGAGAAGGAAATGGCAACCCACTCCAGTGTTCTTGCCTGGAGAATCCAATGGACGGAGTAGCCTGGTGGGCTGCAGTCCATGGGGTCACACAGAGTCGGACACGACTGAAGCAACTTAGCAGCAGCAGCAGCAGCAATGCCACCTCGACATCTTTTAGAGATAACCATGCACTTTTTCTTCTGTTGATAGATTTCGAAACAGTGAGCCATGCTTTTATTCCTAGCGTTAACCACCTTTAGTCATAGTGAAGCATTCTCTCAAGGTATAACTAAAGTCATTTTACTAAAACATTTTTCTTTTTTATTTTTAAGCTATTATTTTTGGATGCTCTGGGTCTTTGTTGCTTTGCACAGGTTTTCTCTAGTTGTGGCAAGCAAGGGCCACTTTTCATTGTGGTGCATGGGCTTCTCATTACAGTGGCTTCTATTGCAGTTATGGAGCACGGTCTCTAGGGCTTCCAGGCTTCAGTACTTGCGGCTCATGGGCCCTAGAGCACAAGGGCTCCAGTAGTTGTGGCTCAGGGCCTCAGTTGCTCTGCAGACCAGGGATAGAACCCACGTCCCCTGCACTGGGAACATGGAGTCTTCGCCACTGGACCACCAAGGAAATCTAGCTTTGTTTTTTCACAAAAGTAATTCTTGGATAAGATGGGATTGTAGCATCCTTTTACTTTGGGGGAGTGCAAGTTGGGATTTTATAAAAAGAAAGTCTAAGGGGCCACCCAGCAAGGAATATGGGAGGCCCCCAGGAGAGCAGTCCCAGTCAGATCAGGAAGGGGCCTGGGACCTCAGTCCCCCAACCTCAAAGGTCAAATTCTAGTAACATCAAGAGTGAGCTTGGAAGCACATTTTCCCCCAGGGCTTCCAGATGGGAACTCAGGCCTGCCCACACCTTGACTTCAGACTCTGGGATACGCAGTCCCTGCCATGGCAGGACTTTCTCCATCACTCTCTAACCAGTGGAGTAACTCCAAGAAGCCCCCCTCCAAACTTGAACGTGCTTAGACTCACCTGGGGAGATGCATGAATGCAGACTCAGCAGGTCAGAGGTGGGACCTGAGATGCTGCTGCTCTCACAACCTCCCAGGTGGTGCTGATGCTGCTGGGCCATGGACCACACTCTACGTGTTGCAAAGATAGAAATAGCCCTGGAGCCCTTCCCATCTGTACTTTGTAATTTGAGTAAACGTCAGCTGTAAAACCACTGGAGCTGACTGTTCTCTCGTGTGTGTGTGTGAGCGGAGCTCCTTAGCAACTCTCTCAACTTCTTTTATGATCATTGGTCTAATTAGAGTCTCTTTCTCCTCTACTATAATTTCTGCTCTTTACATTTTTCTAGAAATTCATGCATGTAATCTAAGTTTTCCAATTCACTTCTGCAGCGTTGAACAAAATACATTTTCATAATAATTTCCATTCTCTCCTTAGAAAATTTCTATACATGTGTTTTTATATTGTAGGTGTAGACATTTCCCTTTTTTCTCAGATTATCTGACAGATTTTTTTTTTCCCCACACGACCAACTATGGATTTGTTTATTAGTTCTATCATTTTCTGTTTTCTTTTGCCTCTTGCTTTTATCTTGACTTCTTTACATTTGTATTTGCTGCTCTTGACATCATTTGGATATTTCTTTATTGTCATTTTTGGCTTGTGTGTAACATCCTCCTTCAGAGGAAATGAACCGAAGTTAGCAAATCTAAGCTCTACGACTCTGGCCTCCCAGACTGCACATGCCGGATGCAGTGTCTCGGCATGAATATTGTTGACTAGACTCTCATCTAAGGGACCTGGGCAGTCTTTAGAGGTCTCCTTAACTGCAAAGCCTTCAGACATCACTGCAAGAGCAGGTCGGCAGGTGTGTGTTCCGATTACAGTGGGGCAGGTGAGGAGCTGATGTAGGGAAAATTCACCAGAGTGGCTGAAGTGAAGGGCGGTGGGTTGACCCCCTCTCAGCCCCCGACACCCTCTGCTCGCTGTCCCACGTGCCCAACCGTGTCTGGGGCTGCCTTCACTCAGGTTCTCCTCGTTCCTAACTAGGACTGCCCAACACCACCATGGAAAAATCCAGAGGGGTACCAGCCCCCACCTCTGGGACAACTTCCCAGCTCCTTGATTCCTCCTTCCTGTGGGCTTCTCTTTAATCCCAGTGTTGTCCTCTTTCCCTTCTTCCCACACAACAGATTTTGAAGCCCAAGGATGTTGGGGTTCTGTCCAGTACTCTGTCCAAGCCGTCACCCCCACCCCACTTGGCACCATCCTTAGAGGCGCGTCCCTGTTCCCTGCCTTCCAGGACTGTCCGCTGTCACCTCCGTCACGTGGGGCTAGGGAGGGCCGGGGTCACAGGTCATGCGTGTTGCTATAGCAACTCCTCTGTGGATGGCAGAACCCCTCCAGCGAGTCGCAGGGTTCCCTTCTGTCTTGCTCTTATGCCGCTGCAGTGTTGCGAGAAGCCCGTGAAAGGGAAGTCTGTCTGGGCCCAGGGTTGTCCCCGGGTGTCTGTTTCTGCCGTTACCTCTCTCGAGGCCCGGTGCAAACTCTTCCTACTACACTGCATTGCTGAACATCCTTGTATATCCCTTGGGGCCATTCGAGGGAGCTCAGCCTTCCAGATTAATCCGGTAGCACTTCCTTTTCTGACTTGTCAACCAGAAAGACTTCCATCAGGATCCCTGGGTGTGACTCCTCCCCCAGGATATTGCCTGCCAGGCCCCACCTATTAATAGAAGTGCTGACTCCTCCTTTGCTGGCAGTTCAGGGCCTGTGTCCTGCCTCTGGTTTCTGAAGTTGCAGAAACATTGTGCCAGATGAGGTTTTTGACCCAATGTCAGTTGTTTCACCGTTGGAGAAGATTTGCGGTTGATTCCCCACGTTCTGCACAAGTCTGTATTCAAGAGTGTCTAAAAACCAGGCAGATCCTTGATTATGCTGTTGAGTTTCTTTCTGCCTGGGAACAGTCCCAAAAGGCTTTTTTTTAAAAAGGTAAAATCAGTTCTATGCTAAAACATAAATGTACATAAAAATTCATATGATCGTGGGGTGCAATTATTTTAAACATAGAGAATGAGATTAATTGTGAAATTTCCCTGTGAGAAATGGCTGAAAGTGATTTTCAAAAGTTTAGTTGAGAATTTTAACTTTTAGGAAAAAGGAAAGGATAAAGCCAGAAATGATACATTTGTACATAACTTGGCTGAAATGCTTTCAGTTCATGATTCTGTTTCATCCTGATAGTAGATCTGTGTGGTCTGAGTGGACATTACTGACCACATTTTAAAGATTAACAATAAAGTGTGACTCAGAAAATGCATTCATCCCTCAGTAAACACCTAATGAGTGACTGCAGCAGTGGCTGCACTTTAGCATCCTCTGGGGAGCTTTTTGGACCCCCCCCCCCGACACCTGCCTCCCATCCCCAAAGAGTCTGAATATGCTGTCAGGACCATGAACCCCAGATCCCACTGTTTACAGCACTTTGCTTAAAAGTATACAGAGAAGTTGGTGGCTCAGATGGTAAAGAATCTGCCCACAGTGTGGGAGACTCAGGTTCGATTCCTGGGTCAGGAAGATCCCCTGAAGAAGGGAATGGCACCCCACTCCAGTATTCTTGCCTGGAGAATTCCATGGAAACGGGAGCCTGGTGGGCTACAGTCCATGGGGTCATAAAGAGTTGGACATGACTGAGCGACTAATACTTTCACTTTCATGCTGAGAACAGCATCATCAGGTGTGCAATTCAGGCGTGTTTACCTCCGATTCAGTTCTTTTTTCACTTTTCCTTTCTCTCAGTGAAACGCCTGAGTTAAACATAAAAGAATTCCAGTTCTTCCCTCTGAACTGCTCTCCGATCTTCTGTCGTCCCTTCTGCATAATGCGGAAGTCTCCAATAACCAGCAGCTTGCACCGCCTGTAGGTGAAAGCCCTGCTACTGGATACACCGTCCTTTTCCTTTCCACTTTCTCATTTTTGATACGCAATCAATCACCCTCCAGACTGCTGGAGCCAGTTAAGTATTATTTCACACTCTGTGGCCATGAATGAGAAAAAGGGCTCTGACAGCACACGTGGCTTGTGCAGGAGTTTCTCAGGTTATCTTGATAACATGTGAGCCAGCCCCAAGGAGGAGCCTCTTTGTGGGGAGCATCGGGAAGCTCTCATGAACAAGGGTCATTTGTTTCCCAGGATTCTCTTTGATGACCATTCCACCTGCCACCCAGCAGAGACAGTTGCATTTTGAGATCTGAGGTTAATTCAAGGAAAGAATAGTTCAAAACACAGTGAAAATATCAAGCATGGGGTTATTATATATCCTACTTTCTGAGGTCAGCCTCAGAAGAAAAGACACTGTCTTGAGGCTGAAGTTTAAAACTTTGACTTGTGCTAATACAGCTGGAAAAAGTATTTCAAAAGCAAGAGCCCACTAGGGCATTGATAAAAGACTTTAAATATGTATAGACTTACTGTCTAAAGCCCTTTAGTTTTGGTCTACTAGGGGTCCCCTCTAGTAGACCCCAGTGAAGGCAGAGTCCTGACGGCCAGCCGTGATCTGGGTTAGACACATGTATGTTCTCAGAAACCACTCTCGGCTCTATACTGGTTTCTGAACACTTCACCTCAGTTCAGTTCAGTCGCTCAGTCGTGTCTGACTCTTCGCGACCCCATGAATCACAGCACGCCAGGCCACCCTGTCCATCACCAACTCCCGGAGTTCACTCAGACTCTCGTCCATCGAGTCAGTGATGCCATCCAGCCATCTCATCCTCTGTCGTCCCCTTCTTGTCCTGCCCCCAACCCCTCCCAGCATCAGAGTCTTTTCCAATGAGTCAACTCTTCGCATGAGGTGGCCAAAGTACTGGAGTTTCAGCTTTAGCATCATTCCTTCCAAAGAAATCCCAGGGCTGATCTCTTTCAGAATGGACTGGTTGGATCTCAAATGATTAACTATACCTAAATATTCTTCCAAATGAGGAGACCCATCTTTTGACTAGATTTGCTGTTTGCTGCTAAATCATGTCCGACTCTCTGCCACCCCATAGACTGTAGCCCACCGGGCTCCTCTGTCCATGGGATTCTCCAGGCAAGAACACTGGAATGGGTTGCCATGCTCTCCTCCAGGGGATTTTCCCAACCCAGGGATTGAACCCAGG
The DNA here is from genome assembly GCF_029378745.1 of Bos indicus. Lineage (NCBI taxonomy): Eukaryota > Metazoa > Chordata > Mammalia > Artiodactyla > Bovidae > Bos > Bos indicus. Next base: position 112,084,311 of record NC_091763.1, read on the forward strand.
TCTCCTGCATTGGCGAGCAGAGCCACCTGGAAGCCCTGACTAGATTTAGGTGATTTAAAAAAAAAAATGTTATTTTCACTGAACTCCCAGCCACAGATTCTCCAAGTCCAGAGCCTTTTCTGGGACTTCCTTGGTGTCTGGTGGGTGCTTTTCTCAGCATAATTCTGAAGGTAGTCTCTCCAGGGTCTCCTGAAAACATGGGTCTTCTGAACGGTGCCAACTCTTGACCACTAGAAGAAAAGGTAAAATATATCAGGGAATGTCTTTAAAAAACATATTTTGGCTTATTCACTGTGATGGGTTAGTTTCTTCTTCTTTGTCATCATTGTTAGTCTCTAAGTCATGTCCAACTCTTTGCAACCCCATGGACTGCAGCACGCCAGGCTTCTCTGTCCTTCACTATCTCCCAGAGTTTGCTCAAACTCATGTCCATTGAGTCAGTGATGCCATCCAGCCATTCATCCTCTGCCGCCCCCTTCTTTTTCCTTCAATCTTTCCCAGCATCAGGGTCTTTTCCTGTGAGTTGACTCTTCACATCAGGTGGCCAAAGTATTGGAGCTTCAGCATCAGTTCTTCCAATGAGTATCCAGGGTTGATTTCCTTTAGGATTGGCTGGTTTGATCTTGCTGTCCAAGGGACTCTCAAGAGTCTTCTCCAGCACCACAATTCGAAAGCATCAGTTCTTCTGTGTTCAGCTGCCTTTATAGTCCAACTCTCAAACTCGTATATGACTACCAGAAAATCCATAGCATTGAGTATACAGACCTGTGTCAGCAACGTGATGTCTTTGCTTTTTAATACACTGTCTAGGTTTGTCATAGCTTTCCCTCCAAGGAGTTGTTGTTCAGTTGTCAAGTCATGTCTGACTCTCTTGTGATCCTATGGACTGTAGCACACCAGGCTTCCCTGTCCCTCACCATCTCCCAGAGTTTGCCCCAGTTCACGTCCATCGAATCAGTGATACCATCCAACCATCTCATCCTCTGTTGCCCTCTTCTCCTACTGCATTCAATCTTTCCCAGCATCAGAGTCTTTTTCAATGAGTCAGCTCTTCCCACCAGGTGACCAAAATACTAGAGCTTCAGCTTCAGCCTCAGTTCTTCCAAAGAGTATTCAGGGTTGATTTCCTGTAAGATTGACTGGCTTGGTCTTCCAAGGAGTCTTTTAATTTTATGGCTGCAATCACTATCTGCAGTGATTTTGGAGCTCAAAGATAAAACATATCACTGCTTCCACTTTTTCCCCTCTATTTGCCATGAAGTGATGGGACTGGATGCCATGATCTTAGTTTTTTGAATGTTGAGTTTTAAGCCAGCTTTTTCACTTTCCTCTTTCACCCTCATCATGAGGCTCTTTAGTTCCGCTTCAGTTTCTCTTTCTTACTATTGTTAATTTCTCAACTACTCCCTCCTAAGAAACTGACATTACTTTGCCAACAAAGGTCCGTCTAGTCAAGGCTACGGTTTTTCCAGTGGTCATGTATGAATGTGAGAGTTGGACTGTGAGGAAAGCTGAGCGCCGAAGAATTGATGGTTTTGAACTGTGGTGTTGGAGAAGACTCTTGAGAGTCCCTTGGACTGCAAGGAGATCCAACCAGTCCATTCTAAAGGAGATCAGTCCTGGGTGTTCATTGGAAGGAATGATGCTAAAGCTGAAACTCCAGTACTTTGGCCACCTCATGCGAAGAGTTGACTCATTGGAAAAGATCCTGATTCTGGGAGGGATTGGGGGCAGGAGAAAAAGGGGACGACAGAGGATGAGATGGCTGGATGGCATCACCAACTCCGTGGACGTGGGTTTGGGTGAACTCTGGGAGTTGGTGATGGACAGGGAGGCCTGGTATGCTGCAATTCACGGGGTCACAAAGAGTCGGACATGACTGAGCGACTGAACTGAACTGAAGCCATTTCCATGATTCAGCAGACACTTCTGGCTACGACTGCCCTGCTGATCAGGAGCCCACAGATTGTATTAGCTGAGACTGCTGATAGCCACAGTGTTCACTGGACTTGGCGGCCAGCATGACCATGTTGCAGCATTTCACCAAGTGGGAGTCAGTCGCTCTGGTGCTGTGGGACCCTGGGCACACTATGGTCCTGTGTGGCCTCAGGGTTTCCCCCCAGCTGACTGCATTCTGCCACTGCACAACCCATTCATGCAAGAACCAGCAGCAAGGAGACAGTTCCTTCAAACAAAACCAATCAACTCCAGAGAAACTGATAGCCCAGTGTGTTTAAAACTACATCGGTTTTCTCTCAGATATGCCTGTGGATGCATCTGTACTGTCAGAAAGCTACATGACAACATCACAGTGTTACCAAATCAGATCCGGCTGCTCGCCACTCAAAAAATCAATACTCAAGAGAGAGGTGAATGTTAGTAGAAAGGAAAATTGCTTTTAATCAGAACACCACAATCTGGGGAGATTCAGCATCCCCAGAAATCTTCTCCAAAGGTTCTGCTGGGCCATGAATGTTGTTTAAGGGAGAAAGGGAAGTGATCTCAGTTGCTTGCGGAGATATGGGGGGCAGGGTTCCCGCCACCCCCACTGTGTGCAGGCTTGTGTGCCGGCTGGCCGACTCCTCCTGGTCTTTCCTCAGATGCCATCTTGTTCTCACGGTTTGTCCATGAGCTCCCCAAAGACATCTGGTCATCTGTTAATCACGTATTCTTCAGTTCTGCTTCTATCGTCTATGGAAAGGACCAACAGGCTAGACAAGGAATTGTGTGATCACCAGATCTGAAAGGTGTGCTTGGCAGAAGATGAGTAGAGCAGGGAGAGTCTGGCTTAGAAGTCAGTGACAAGACAAAAGGGGCCTCCAGCAAAGAGCTCTTCCTGCCAAAAGCTGCTTACAGAAATATTTTTCCTCCCTGATACACCCGCTTTAGAGAATCAGGTGTTTTAAACCAGAAAAGGTCTCCAAGGACTTGTCTAAGATAATCATTTATTAAACTCCTTGGTGATAGGGCTTCCCAGGTGGCTCAGTGGTACAGAACCCACCCGCCAATGCAGGAGACTCACTAGACAGGGATTTGATCCCAGCATTGGGATGATGCCCCGGAGGAGGGCATGGCAACCCAATCCAGTATTCTTGCCTGGAGACTCTCATGGACAGAGGGTCCTGGTGGGCTATAGTCCATGGGGTCACGGAGTCAGAAATGACTGAGCACACACGCACAAACAGGTTTTTTCTTAGCTCTGAATATTGATCAGTAATAGATTCCCCCACTCTACATTCAAAATATTTAATACTAAAGAATTGTCCTCCTAAATGAAAGCAGGGTTCCTAGTAGTAGCTTTCACAAGACTCAAAAGAAATAGGGTTAAAGGAAGTGGCACTGTGGGGTGTGCTGTCATACCTCTCATTTAAAAAGCACACAAGGAGTCAGTCCCTCAAAAAAAAAAAAAGTCTCAGAAGCAATCATTTCAGCTGCTTCTCAGGCACCACATTAAACACACAGGAACAGCAGGAGATGTGAACCACCGTGAGCCTCAATTAAAGCTCTGCTGCTCAAAGAGCGGTATGTACACTCAAGCTCCCCTGCAGCCCACAACACACGCTCCCAGCCCAAGGCCGTCGAACGTGTGTCTTAACCAGATCCCAGGTGGTTTGTCTGAGCCTTCAAGTTGGAAAGCTCTGAACCGAAGCACTTAGGAGTCAGTTCATTTGTTTTCTCCTAAAGGCACATTGGAATGAGGCATGCAAGAGAAGACAAAGCCTGCGCGATCCACTCAAGGCCAACGAACCCCCTCCTCCCGCTTACTCAAGGCCGGGGTGCTGCCTCCCTGACCTTGGGGGGCCTGTGTGAGTGCCGGCACCTGGAGGTGGGGGGCGGGGGGCTGCGTGCAGCCTGGAAGCGTATTTTCCCTCAGATGATGTATATGCGCTCAGTTGTGGCCGACTCTGCAACAACACGGACTGGAGTCTGCCGGGCTCCTCTGTCCACGGGATTCTTCCATCAAAAATATTGGAGTGGGTTGCCGTTTCCCTACTCGATTTTTCCCTCAGAAAGGGGTTTAAAGGGTACTCCCCAGATTTGTCACATGCCCCACATTTGCGCTTCCTCCTTCTTGCTTTCCTGTTAATGTCAACATGGATTATAAACCTGGTGGCAGAGGGAAAGGAGTGGTGGCCCACACACGATGGAGCAGTCATCTTCTCGGAGGGAGAGGCTGCATACGCCCCAGAGCTGGGCTTTCCAGGCTCGGCTTAGCTCTACAGCAGGATACACTGAGGGCTTCCCTGGTGGCTCAGCTGGTAAAGAACCCACCTGCAATGCAGGAGACCTGGGTTCGATCCCTGGGTTGGGAAGATCCCCTGGAGATGGGAACAGCTACCCACTCCAGTACTCTAGCCTAGAGAATTCCATGGACTGTATAGTCCATGGGGTCACCAAGAGTCACACACGACTGAGCGACTTTCACTAGGATGCACAGAACGTCCTAGTGAGCCCAGAAAGCTGGTTCTGGCAACCCTTGTACCAGCCAACCACATGGCTCTGACGAAAGTGCCATCCCATGTTTTAGCCAAGGTCACAGACCAGCCCCTGTGGCAGGCACTATGGGTCATAAGGATCCATGATCCACGGTTCCTGCCACATTAGTCAGCCAGAGCTTCAACAACTGACTTAGAAACAACTAGAATTAAATGCCAAAGAGGCAACACTTTGCCCACATGAAAAACAACCAGACATCTTTGGCGTGAAAAGGACATCATATGTCTTGTCTTGTGTTGAGTCTGAGTCAATAATGAGCTGCTTCTAACCCAGATGCCTCCTTATAGCTAAGCAGACAGAAGAACGCACCGTCACCCTCCCTTGGGAGTATCAATCGATCACTTTCCCGAAAGGCAACTGAGACAGCTTAAAAACGGATGGAAGGAAGGAATTTAGTAAAACCGGATTGTTCTTTTAGAACCTTAAAGTTGGCATTATTTAAATAGTCAAGACCTATAGCAGAGGATGACAAGTTCCTTTATCCTATTTCCCTTCACCTAATTAACTCTTGGTCACTGGATCTGAAACACTCGTGCAAGCAGCTGCCACTTGGCCACTCTTTTTTTTTTTTTTTTTCCGGCTGCCCTGTGTCTGGCTGCCGCGCTTGGGTTTCCTCTAGTTGCAGGGAGCGAGGGCTACTCTCTAGATGCGGCACACGGGCTTCTCGTTGCAGTGGCTTCTCGCGGGCAGGCGGACTTCAGTAGTTGGGGTGCATGGGCTTAGTTGCCCCGAGGGATCTTCCTGGACCAGGGATTGAACCCTTGTTGCCTCCTGCATTGGCAGTCAGGTTCTTAACCACTGGACCACCAAGAAAGTCCTTAGCTGCTCTTTTAAGAAGCTAGAAATGTAAGGTTTGTTTACCTTTCCAAGTCAAACCCCAAAATTCATAATCTCTTCCCCACTTGGGCTCTAAAAGTCTGTCTGGTTGTCGTTCTGGAGACACTGAGGGGAAAGGTACAGTAGAAACACAAAGCCGAGGCTCGCCCAGGGCCTGCCACACGGCACTTGCCTGAGTACAAGCCTGCTGACCTTGAGAAATCTCTCCCTCCTGAAAAATGGGATCAACGAATTGCCTCTCCTAAAACAAAGCCTGTCCCCTGAGCTCTTCAGCATCCTAGCGAAGAACAGTTGATTTTCATATCAGTTTCTAAAATATCAGTCAACAGTGAATGGCTAAAACAAATAGTTTGAAAAAAGAATTTTCTGCCACAGAGCTCAGATTTGAGGAAAGTGCGTAAAGTGAAAGGAAACAAAGACGCTGGAAGAACAAAGACATATTTGCTTCATCGAGCCCAGACTCCACTACAAAAAGAATGTTGCAATTTAAATTAAATTATAATTAATAGCAGCAGTTTTGTTAAAGTATCTCAAATTGCCCCATTAGAGGCTGAAGCCCAAGTGGTTTCCATGGCAATATTTTCTCTAGATGTCAGCTACTATCTAATTTTTTTGTCCCTGGTATGTGACAACCTGAAGCTTTTAGTACCTTTCATTTGGGGGCATTTTCTGTTTGATAATCTCAATTTATTTTTGTATGCATTTAAATATGTGTTTTATTTGCAGTTGGCTTCTGAGCTAAAGTCTACAGTTTTACATATTTTGAAATTTAGTAAATAAGAATCACAGCTACCTTGTTTATATTCTGTATTTTTTTTAATTGAAAGCTTCACTGGCCCTTTTTCTCCCTACCTACTCAGTGAGACAAGCAAGAAATTAGAGGCTAAAGAATTTAAATCTCTTTTCAATATTCTGTTCTTACAACTGTCTTTTAAAACAGCTTATTGTGCTTAAGTACCTGGCTTGAAACATCCTCTCTTAATTTTTCACATTCTATAAAAGCAATCAAAATTATAATCGGACGGTAATGTTTTAAAGCACAATTAGTGCTATTCATGATTTCCCACGTGTCGTTGCAAGGGTGCTAACCATCCTCGCTGGGCTGTTTAGGTCCATGATGGAATTGTATCTGGGGTACTGGCTCTCTGTTCCTCTTACGATGTTGGTTCAGAGCTCTTAATTTATCACATTGTTCAGCTGATGCTGTCATTACGTGGAATTATCTTTGTCAGATAAAAGGCCTTGCACACTCACTTTCGCAGCCGGACAAGTGCAGTCAGAAGCTTTTCGACATCTTTGGCCTCACCAGACAGCCCACCAACCACGGAGAAACCACTGGGCTGAGTTAGCTGGCCACCTTGACGACGGTGATGAATTGATAGAGCCAGGCTGGCCCCCTGCTTCTCATCAGTTCAGCGTAGTTCCTTGTAAGTGGCTTCTGGAGCCAGTTTCCTGGGTTCAGACCTTGGTTCCACCACTTCTTGTTCGTGGGACCCCAGCCAAGTTTTTAGCCTCCAAAATGGGATGCAAACCCCAGCCTCACAAGGTTCACAGGAGGATGAAATGAGCGAATCCTTGAAAAGGACTTAAAACAGTGCCTGACTGTAGGAAATGCTATTGTTTCCTGAACAGCAGGCTCTCCAAATCTGAATTTCACGTCAATTTACTTCTTGTGCCTCACAGTGAAAGGCAGTCCTAGGCTGACTCTACCACAGCCAGCCAACCAACCGCTTGCTCTTTTGGGCCCCAGAGAGTTTTATGTGTGAGGAGAGTGGATCCAAAAGATGAGTGACCTCACACAGTCCTAAAACTCAGAGCTTCACGACACGTCGGTCACCTGTAAACAACCTGCGTGATAGTTGGGGGGCGGGGCTTTGTGAGGCCACGCCCCTCACCTGGTTCAGACACAAGGTGGGCTCAGAACCAGCACCCTCGCCCCGCCGGCCGTAGATAGAGGGGGTGAGGCGTAGACTTTCACTTTCCTGATGAAGTCTTCCTGGAACGTAGCAAAGGGCAGGCAAGGGCCTTTAGAAATAGAATCAAACATTCCTGGTTTCTGTTCTTTGGGTGCAAAAAGGTGTGTTTTCACTCACCCGGTCCTAATTTCTGACCATTTTACAGATTACAAGGAACAGCTCCCCCAGGCCGGCTCTTACAAAGTGTGTGTTTGTCCCTTCCTGCCCCCACTTGAAGTTAGGGGCAGGGAGAGTGCTGAACTGTGAGCTGGTTTCCCTTCCCACGCGTAAGACAGAGACAACAGTGATGGGAGGGAATGCCATCTGTGTGTGGAAGTGTCCGTGAGACCGTGTCCGAGTGTGTTTCAGGGTGTGAGCCTTCTCGGTGGGCTCTGCGGTCACAGCCAGGCTGGTTCACAAGCTCGTCCATGGAGAAGGATCCCCTGTCACCAGCTCCTGCAGCGACATGTCTGCCTGTCCCCTGCTGAGGGAAGCGAGGAGGAGAACAGATCGAAGGGTGGGTCAAGGGAAACGTGGTCTGTCAACATAATGGAGATGACCAGACAAACAGGATGTGTGTGGCAGAAATGAGCAGAAACACGTTTCCATGAGACACTAAACTGGAGTGGAACAGCGCCACACTTTGGTGTTATCATGTAGCGTGTCAACTGAAAAAACCGTGTGCAACCGTGTTTTATGCGGTGGACATGCTGAGGACTTAAGTCCGGGAGACAGACTCTCAGGTAGCTCTGAGAGACTGCTCCAAAGAGGTAGAGGAGGAGCCAGGATATATGTGAGTTTTTTGCAACCAAAGAAAGCAGTTGGAACATCAAAAGATTACTATTCATTAAAGAAAAACCAGACATCTCAAATTAATGAATTTAGCCATTTTTTATGTATGAGAAGATGCAAGAGTCTGGGTTGATAGAAATCATTCCTTTGATCTACATCTTCACTCTCTAGGGCCAGTATCCTGTTTTCTCCAGCCTGAATCCGCTCAGGGTGCGCTGTGGGGATGGGCATGGGGGCGGCTGATGGTTTGATGGCCACAACATCCTTTGACAGGTGACATTCTTTGTCCACAAGTGTCATTTAGGGATCCAGAAGAAAAGTATATTGAATGTAGTCTTTGCCTGTTTGACGTAAGTCTGGGCCTGAGACTAAATGTCTAAAGTCTACTTTGAACCTACTCATGATATTTCCCAAAATATGGATAGGTTCCTTGATACTCTAGCACCACTCAAATGGTTCTTGCAGCAAACTTGGATGGGAGTGGGAGGGCATAAAAATTGGTAGCAGAATGAGGTTTGTGGTTTGGCCTCATTGGTGTCTCTTGGCCTCTGTGTTCCTCTATGTGCATTCTAAGAGGATGTTAGTACCCAGGGGAAAGAACAGTTACAATGAAATCATCTGAAATATATGTATCAAAGTAGCATATCAGTCTGCATGCCAGGATGAAATGGATTTGCCTCCAGGGAATAGGCACTTACATGCATTTGGAGAAGCAAGCTCAAGTTATAAACAAAGCCATGGAAACAGGCATGTTCATGCAGACACAGGAGCCTCCCCTTGAATTTCTCTGGGACCTGGGGTTCTCCACTGATTTTTTTCTGGTAATAACCAAACTAGCAGACACAGAAATTATTAGGAGCTTTTCTGTATTCAATATGTTCCTTTCCTCTGTTAGGAAGAGTAAGAATACTGCTTTGCTTTAAGGGTGGAATTGAGTCTAGGCAGCTGACTTCCAAAATTGCATAGGAGATTTTATTGGCTCCCCTAAGTGCCTCAGATGGTAAAAGAATCTGCCCACAATATGGGAGACCCAGGTTCAATCCCTGGGTTGAAAAGATCCCCTGGAGAAGGAAATAGCAACCCACTCCAGTATTGCCTGGAGAATTCCATAGACAGAGGAGCCTGGAGAGCTACAGTCTTTTTGCATGCAAATGTTTGCATACCTCTTAATGGACTGATTTTAATTATACCAGTCAGTTCAGTTCAGTTGCTCAGTTGTGTCCAACTCTTTGTGACCCCATGGACTGCAGCAATCCAGGCTTCCCTGTCTGTCACCAACTCCCAGAGTAGGTCAAACTCATGTCCATGATGCCAGTTCTTCACATCAGGTGGCCAAATTATTGGAGTTGCAGCTTCAGCATCAGTACTTCCAATGAATTTTCAGGACTGATTTCCTTTAGGATGGACTGGTTGTATCTCCTTGAAGTTCAAGGGACTCTCAAGAGTCTTCTCCAACACCACAGTTTAAAAGCATCAGTTCTTTGGTTCTCAGCTTACTTATAGTCCAACTCTCAAATCCATACATGACCACTGGAAAAACCATAGCTCTGACTAGATGAACCTTTGTTGGCAAAGTAATGTCTCTGGTTTTTAAAGTGCTGTCTAGGTTGGTCATAGCTTTTCTTCCAAGGAGCAAGCGTCTTTTTATTTCATGGCTGCAGTCACCATCTGCAGTGATTTTGGAGCCCAAGAAAATAAAGTCTCTCACTGTTTCCATTATTTCCCCATCTATTTGCCATGACATGATGGGACCAGATACCATGATCTTCATATTTTAAGTGTTGAATTTTAAGCCAGCTCATTCACTCTCCTCTTTCATTTTCATCAAGAGGCTCTTTAGTTCCTCTTCACTTTCTGCCATAAGGGTGGTGTCATCTGCATATCTGAGGTTATTGATATTTCTCCCGGCAATCTTGATTCTAGCTTGTGCTTTATCTAGTCCAGCATTTCTCATGATGTACTCTGCATATAAGTCAAATAAGCAGGGTGACAATATACAGCCTTGACGTACTCCTTTCCCAATTTGGAACCAGTCTTCTTGTTCTGTGTCCGGTTCTAACTGTTGCTTTTTGACCTGCATATAGGTTTCTCAAGAGGCAGGTAAGGTGGTCTGGTATTCCGTCTCTTGAAGAATTTTCCACAGTTTGTTGTGGTCTACACAGTCAAAGACTTTGGTGTAATCAATAAAGCAAAAGTAGATGTTTTTCTGGTATTCTCTTGCTTTTTCGATGATCTAGCAGATGTTGGCAGTTTGATCCAATTAGCTCTGCTACTTGTCATTGGGATTGCAAATATAATTAAGATTGGCCCCTGCCTTTAAGAAGATGAATACCATGTATGAATGTATGAATACCATGTATGGAGTGACAAGAATTAAGATGATAGCCATTGAAAAGAGGACAGATGGTTCATCTGGAGTGGCTCAGAATGGTTTCAGGAAAGTGGTAAGATTTAAGAGACAAAGAGAAGAAAGACAACCAGGTTTCCTGACAAAGCATGTCACATGGAGGAGCAAAGACACATCCCCCTGAAGCACCAGAACTCCATGTGCCTGGAAGGGTGAGTGGGAAAAGTGACTCAATGAGGGAAGAAGCAAGAGAAGCTCAAGGGAAACCTTCCGCCCGATGTCAAGGACTTCAAGTCATATCCGTACCTTTCCCTACTGTTTATGTCAGTAACTTCAAGAGAACCAGTGGGGAAGGAAGTGGCAACCCACTCCAGTGTTCTTGCCTGGAGAATCCCATGGACAGAGGAGCCTGGCGGGCTACAGTCCCTGGGGTTGGAAAGAGTCGGACATGACTGAGCAACAACAGCACCAGAGAACAGAGAGAGGTTGTCAGGGTCTCTAAGCATCTGTGTTTTTCTGCAGTTTTGTGGCCAAGGGTGCAAAGCTCTTTCAGGCAGGAACCCTGCTGTGTTCCACCATCCGTGCTACCTGAAGCGGAAGAGCAAACGGTCTTGTAGTATCGTGAATACCACACAATAGAATAATGACAGAATTGACACTGTAGTTTTTTGTGTTATTAAGTATATTTTGAAGCTGTATATTTTTTAATGGTCAGGAGATTTCTGTGTTTATTGAAAGGAGAGGAGAAACATGACACTCGCAGACTGCTCGAATGCCTGGTAGATGTCACCACTGGGTGTTCTGTAGGCACTTCAAGTTAGTGTGTCCAGACAAAATAAGTCTTTCTACTTCATATCCTAAAACTAGTTCTTCCTTCGAAGGGTCCTACCTGAGCTGAACTGTCGGACAGCTGGGGTTTTCTCAACAGCTTACCTGTCTGTGTCATTCTAGCCCTTGAAAGGTAATATAGGAAAGACCATTGACTTTGGAATTAATGCTGCCTTGGTATTAATTCCAGCTAGGCCATTTACAAGCTATTAAGCTTTTGACTTTTTAGAAGGACATGGGCCAAACAGTGTTCAGTTCAGTTCAGTTCGTGTCCGACTCTTTGTGACCCCATGAATCGCAGCACGCCAGGCCTCCCTGTCCATCACCAACTCCCAGAGTTCCCTCAGACTCACATCCATCGAGTCAGTGATGCCATCCAGCCATCTCATCCTCTGTCGTCCCCTTCTCCTCCTGCCCCCAATCCCTCCCAGCATCAGAGTCTTTTCCAATGAGTCAACTCTTCGCATGAGGTGGCCCAAGTACTGGAGTTCAGAGAAGGGTAAATACAACTTCAGAAGACCTTGGAACTACGCCCAAGATGAGCAGTGAAAATTCAAGCCTTTTTCTTGAAAAGCACCACTCCATCTTTGAAGGGTGGTTGGCCTCAGGGAATATGTGTATTGATAACCAAATCTTACTGTGTGCATTGAGTGTGTGAGTTACAACATGGAAGCTACACTGTCATTTCAGGCAAGTCACTATACATAGACAGGGTCATAACTAAAATCACATCCATGCTCCAGGTTAGTATTTTGACTATATAAACCAAATTCTTCAGTGAGGCATGAAAAGTTCTCATTAATAACAATTTTCATCTTTTTTACTCTTTGCTCTATATCCCCAGAACTTAGAATGGCAGCTGACACATGGTAGGCATGCTGCAAAGATTTGTTGAAATAGGTTCAGAAATAGAAAAGTTATTAGGCAGTTAATATTCTTCCCAACATTTAGGAGATATTATCCCCTAACAAATTCCTAAAGCATACAGTATTTTACTGGAGCCACATAAGATACTTGTTTAAATACATGATTGCTTTTTAAAACAAAAACACTAATTCAAAAAGATGCATACACCGCAGCGTCTTATGGCAGTATTATTTACAATAGCCAAGATATGGAAGCAACCTAAGTGTCATTCACAGATGATTAGATAAAGAAGGTGTAGTCCAGATGTACGATGGAATACTACTCAGCCGTAAAAAGAATGAAAATTTGCAACAGCGTTGGTGGACTAAAAGGTACTAAGCGAAGTGAAGTGAATTAGAGAAAGGCAAAGACTGTATGATGTCACTTATACACGGAACCTAAAGAACCCAACAAACTAGTGAATATGACAAAAAAGAAGCAGACTCACAAGTGTATAGAACAAACTAGTGGTTACTAGTGGGAAGAGGGCATGGGGGAGCGGTACAAGTGTAGAGTGTCAAGAGGTATGAACTATTATGTATAAATATTACATATAATACTACAAGGATTGACTGTACAACATAAGGAATATATCCAATAGTTTATAGTAACTATAAATGGAATATAGCCTTTAAACCTTGTGAATCACTATATGGTACACCTGTAGCATATAATATTTTACATCAACTATACTTCAGTTTGTTTCCCTCATAGCTCAGTTAGTAAAGAATCTGCCTGCAATGCAGGAGACCCTGGTTCGATTCCTGGGACAGGAGTATCCCCTAGAGAAGGGATATGCTGCTGCTGCTGCTAAGTCACTTCAGTCGTGTCCGACTCTGTGCGAACCCATAGACGGCAGGCCACCAGGCTCCCCCATCCCTGGGATTCTCCAGGCAAGAACACTGGAGTGGGTTGCCATTTCCTTCTCCAATGCATGAAAGTGAAAAGTGAAAGTGAAGTGGCTCAGTTGTGCCCGACTCTTAGCGATCCCATGGACTGCAGCCTACCAGGCTCCTCCGCCCATGGGATTTTCCAGGCAAGAGTACTGGAGTGGGGTGCCATTGCCTTCTCCGAGAGAAGGGATATGCTACCCACTCCAGTATTCTTGGGCTTCCCTCGTGGCTCAGCTGATAAAGAATCAGCCTGCAATGCAGGAGACCTGGGTTTGATTCCTGGGTTGGGAAGATACCCTGGAGAAAGGAAAGGCTACCCACTCCAGGATTCTGGCCTGAAGAATTCCATGGACTGTATAGTCCATGGGGTTGCAAAGAGTCAGACCCAACTGAGCGACTTTCACTTTGATACTTCAATTTTTTAAAAATTTTTAACAATTACTTATTAAACTAATACTGTAAGTTCTAAAAAGCTCATCAGCAAACATACCCAACTCCATCAGTTGTGAAAGGGATCAAAGTGGCTGGGAGGCAGATTTCAGCCAAACTTAAGAAGAAGTATTCTCAACTTGTCTGTCAGTGGAACCGACAACTGACAGTCCTGCTCAGGTTGTTCTAAACTTTTTAATATTCCTCCCAAGGAGATATAGTGCTCGTCTGGGCCGTGTACAAAGGAAAGCAGCAGGCATTGAGGTGGCTGTGATTCTTGTGGGCAGCAATAGCAAAATGGGTTTAAATGAAACAGAGGTCTCATTTGGGAAAACAGGCAGTGTTGAAGGATTTTATGAAAAAATAGATATATCAGATTATCCGGGATAAATGATATACATGACTTTTTATCTCTTCCTCTACAGCCAGTGCTGATTTTCCGTATAACCCAGGACAAGGCCAGGCCATAAGAAATGGAGTCAACAGAAACTCGGCCATCATTGGAGGTAGGTGACGCACAGGACAGGCGCTTCCTCACTTGTGGGGAGTGGTCATTTTCAATAAAAGCATCATCCAGAGGAAAAGGAGTCATCTAGACTTGTACTTTATTTATTTTGCTGTTTAAATATGGCTGAAGATTGAGAAGTACAGATGTGGAGAAACTGATAAGTGTAACTTGGCTCTTTTTAAATGCTGACTTATTATTTAAAAAAAGGAAAAGAACAGTAGTATTAGGAAGCTAGCCAGCATCTGAATACACAAGCAGGCTGTCATGGCAACATGACATGGCAACAGCCAGGACGTCTGTTTCTGCCCTCATCATCCTCTTGCATCCCAAATGATCCAGAGTAGCTTGCTACAAAAATGGGAAGGACAATGCCGGTCTGGTTTCAGTTATCTTAATAAAAATTATCAGACCATTAATAAGCCAGAGTATCTGAATATTCCAGGCTTTTCTTCCCACCACAGAAACCTGCATAATAGTTTGAGTCTCCTAGTATACTTCCTCGTGTTTGGATCAGTAAATATCACCTTTGCCGCCTTCTCTCTCTGCTTCCGCCTTATTTTATAAAGATGTTTCCTGTCTCTCTGAGGACAGCTAATACTGTTAAGCATACGAAGGATTTCAAACTCAGCCAATCAACTCAGCTTAGTCAGTAGGTTTATTTTCCACAGGAAGAAAGTGGACACCTATATATATGTGACTATTAAATTACAGGGCTTCCTTGGCGGCTCAGACGATAAAGCGTCTGTCTGCAATGCAGGAGACCCGGGTTCGATCCCTGGGTTGCAAAGATCCCCTGGAGAAGGAAATGGCAGCCCACTCCAGTATTCTTGCCTGGAGAATCCCGATACATTCCGAGCCTGTGTGCGTGCATGCTAGGTTGCTTCACTCGTGTCCAACTCTTTGCGACCCTATGGGTTGTAGCCCACCATTCTCCTCTGTGTGTGGGATTCTCCAGGCAAGAATACTGGAGTGGGTTGCCCTTTCCTCCTCCAGGGGATCGTCTGAACCCTGGGATCAAACCTGCGTCTCCTGCATTGCAGGCAGATTCTTTACCCACTGAGCCTCCTGGAAGCCCAAATACGTTCAGGAATGGTGCTTAAATCACATTGTTCAGAGTTCTGGTATAATCCTTATCCTCATTATTTTGCTTTTTTAATATCAACTTTATTGAAGCATAATATGCACTTATTTTGGCACCCCACTCCAGTACCCTTGCCTGGAAAATCCCATGGATGGAGCAGCCTGGTAGGCTGCAGTCCATGGGGTCGCTAAGAGTCGGATACGACTGAACGACTTCACTTTCACTTTTCACTTTCAGGCATTGGAGAAGGAAATGGCAACCCCCTCCACTGTTCTTGCCTGGAGAATCCCAGGGACGGGGAGCCTGGTGGGCTGCCATCTATGGGGTCGCACAGAGTCGGACACGACTGAAGTGACTTAGCAGTAGCAATGCACTTATTTAAATGTAACACGTCATGACTTTTGACAAACACATATGCCTATAGTGTTAGTCGCTCAGTCGCGTCTGACTCTTGCGACCCCTTCTGCAGCCCACCAGGCTCCTCTGTCCATGGAATTCTCCAGCCAAGAATACTGGAGCGGGTTGCCGTTTCCTTCTCCAACGTATTCGTATAACCACAGCCACAATCAAGACACAGAACATCTCCACCCACTAAAAGTTCTCTTGTATCCCTTTGTAATTCACCCCTCCCCCACTCCACTTGCCTTTGTCACGTGGATTTCTTTTGCCTCTTTTTAGGGTTTCACAGAAATGGAATCACATAGTATGTAATCTGTTGTGCCTTCTTTCCCTCAATGTGTTTTTGAGAATCTGTTGACATTGTCCTATTACCAGTGGTCTGTTTATTTTTACTGCCAAGTTGTATTCCTTTGTATGAATGAAGGAGAGTTTGCTTTATCTCCTCACCTGCTGATAGATGTTTGGTTTGTTTCCAGGCTTGGGCTGTTTGGACAAAAGCTGCTGTGAATATTCTTGTCCAAGTTCTGGCCTTTGTAAACAAAAGTTTTAGTTTCTCTGGTAATTCCTAGGAGTATAATTGTGGGGTTATTGTAGATATTTAACTTTATAGGAAATTGCCATATAGTTTTCCAAAATGGTTGAACCATTTTATGCTTCCATAAGCAATATCTGAGAGGTCAAATTGCTTCACAGTCTTGCTAACACTTGGCACTGTCATTCTCTGTAGCCATCTCGTTGATGAGCGGTGGTAACTCACTGTGCCTTGTTTGTTTTTAATAGTCATTTTCTGTTGATAGTATATTTTTGTTTTTAATTTTATTTATTTATGGGTGTGCTGGGTCTTCGTTGCTGCACAGGCTTTTCTCTGGCGAGGGGGGGGGGGGGCGGCGGCAGGGCTGCTGTCTAGTTGCAGTGCATGGGCTTCTCATTGTGGTAGCTTCTCTTGTTGCAGAGCACAGGCTCTTGGGTGCTCAGGCTTCAGCAGCTGTGGCATGTGGCTCAGCAGTTGCAGCCCCCAGGCTCTAGAGCACAGGCTCAGTAGTTGTGGCACACAGGCCTCGTTGCTCCACAGCACGAGGGATCTTCCTGGCCCAGGGATCAAACCTGTGTCTCTTACATTGGCAGGTGGATTCTCCACCACTGAGCTGCCAATAAAGCCCCCTCACTGAGGTTTTAATGTGCAACTATATGATGACTTATGAGCATCTTTTTCCATGCTTATCACTGTTTGCAAATCTTTTGTGACGTGTCTATTTAAATCTTTCTCCTCTTTTAATTGGATTGTCTGACTTCTTTCTATTGAGTTGTAAGAGTTCTTCTTGCATTCTCATTGTTTCATTTTCTTAGTGGTAGTTTTTGAAAAGCAGGAGATTTTAATTTTTATAAAGTCCAACTTTCTAACCTTTTTACAGTTTGTGATATTTTTTAATCCTTTCTAAAAACCTGCCAACCCCAAGGTTGTAAAGATTTTCTCAGAAGTTTGATAGCTTTTGTTTTTAATTATTCAGTCTATAATCACTTTGGGGGGGCTTCCCTGGTGGCTCAGATGGTAAAGAATCTGCCTGCAATGTGGGAGACCCAGGTTTGATCCCTGGGTTGGGAAGATCAACTGGAGAAGGAAATGGCAACCCACTCCAGTATTCTTGCCTGGAGAATCCCCATGGACAGAGGAGCCTGGTGGCCTAGAGTCTGTGGGGTCACAAAGACTGGACACAGCTGAGCGACTAACACATACACATAGTTACTTTGAGTTAATATAGTATGAGATAAAAGTCAAAAATCATTTGCCAAACAAATATCTAATTATTGTGAGATCACTTGTTGAAAAGATTATTTTTTTTCCAATTTAATTTCCATGTTACTTTTGTCAAAAATCAATTGTCTGTATATTTGTATGTCTTTTTTCTGGACTCTATTCTGTTTTGTTGATTTACATATCTTTCTTTGGCCAATACTGCTCTAACTTTATTACTGTATCTTTAAAGTAAGTCTTGAAATAAGCAATGTAAGTTCTACAATCATTTCTTTTTTTTTTTTTAAACTATTTTGACTGTTCTGGGTCCTTTGCAATTGCCATACAAAATTTAGAATCAGCTTATATATTTCTACAAAAAAAATTGCTATTATTTTCATTGGATAGCATTAAATCTATAAATGAACAGGTTGACAATATTGACATTGAAATATGGTATATGCATCCATTTATTTAGGCCTTCTTTAGTTTGTCTCAGCAAGGTTTTATGATTTTCAGTGCACAGTCTTGAACAGTTGTGTTAAGTTCTTTCTAAGTGGCACTATTTTATTACTTTCATTTCCAAGTATTTCATACTAATATATAAAAATATAAATTTCACCTTACTAAATTTACTGTTAGTTCCAGCAACTTTTTTTTGTATATTCCTTAGTATTTTCTACATAGACAATCCTGTCATCTGAGAATAGAGTTCTCCTTCTCAATCGGTACACTTTTTGTTTCTTTTTATTTTATTCCACTGTCTAGAACTTTTAGTACAGTCATGAGTTAAGGTGATGAGAGTTGACACTCTTGCATATTTCCATATTTTAGGATGAATGTGTTTAATTTTTCACTATTAAATGCAATATTAGCTGCAGATTTCTCAAAGATGCCCTTTTTCAAGGTTGAAAGTTTCTTTCTATTGATAGTTACCTGAGAGGCTTCATGATAAATGGGTGTTGAAATTTCTCATATTTCTTTTTTAGTCATGTGCATTTATTGATAAAGATTTTTCTCCTTTATTTCCTTAATGTGGTAAATTACATTGCTTTATTTTTAAATGTTAACTCGATCTTACCTTCCTAGAATTAATACCATTTTTGTTATAATCTGTTCCCCTTTACATATTGCTGGGTTTGATTTGCTACAGTTTTATTTAGGAGAGACACTGCTCCATCATTTCCTTGTAGTGTGTTTGTCTGGTAATAGTGTCGGGATAATTCTGGCCTCATAAAACAAGTTGAGTGGTATATCCTTCTCCTCTAAGACAGACGTGTAGGTCTGGTGTTACTCCTTAGGTCAAGTTCGTTAACAGTGTTTTGGAGGTCTTCTGAAGGCTTCCTGATTTTCTGTTTCATCGTTCAGTCAACTCCTAGGAGGAAAGTGTTGAAATCTCCAAATATACCTGTGGAAACCGTCTCCTCCTCCCCTCCGGCGCTGTGGGTTTTCGTCGTTCGGGAGTTCCGTGTCTCCTGCGGGAGAGGCTCCTTGGGGGAGCCATGGGGAAGAGGGGCGGGGCCGGCGGGCTCCTCGGGCCGCGCTTAACCTCTCGCCCCTCTGTCCTGTGTCCCCCAGGGGTCATTGCCGTGGTCATCTTCACCATCCTCTGCACCTTGGTCTTCCTCATTCGCTACATGTTCCGTCACAAGGGCACCTACCACACCAACGAGGCGAAGGGCGCGGAGTCCGCCGAGAGCGCCGACGCCGCCATCATGAACAACGACCCCAACTTCACAGAGACCATCGACGAGAGCAAAAAGGAATGGCTCATCTGAGGGGCGGCTCTTTGGCTCCGGGAAGTGGGGGGCGAGGGAGGGGGGGAGCGTGACCAGGGAGGAGGGCAAGGGACGGAAGCACCCTACTTCGTACCCCTGAGCACACCCTGCAGATATCAGCACAAGCTGGGGAGGCAAGCGACCGCAAACTCCTGGAGACTGACGGCCACAAAAAAAAAAAAAAAAAAAAACTTTTTGATATTTCTTTATAGCTGAGTTTCCCCTTCTGTATCAAAACAAAATAATACAAAAACTGCTTTTAGAGTTTAAGCAGTGGTCAACATTTGTAGGTACTATCTGTCGAATATTTTGTGTGTGTTTAGAGAGGTGTTCTGAAAACCCACAGGAACAGGGCCCGTTTTCTACAATTTTCAGCCCCCTTAGAACGTGGGTATTTTTCCTGGAGAAACGTTGATGCACATGTACACGGCCTCCCGCGTTTTCTTCTTTTTGCATAGAGTCAGCCTCTGATGGGCTGTGGTAGTAACTAGTTAGTGTTCATAAGATATTTCTTTGGTGTCCTGTGAATTGGAAAAAGAAAGGAAGGGGCTGTGATTTACCAGTTTTCAGAGAGACCTCAGTGTGTGCCGGTTCTCTGAGAGTTCCCACTGGAGGCAGAGGGGTACAGTCCCTCCTGTGTGATAGAACCATCAGGACAACCCAGAGAAGCTTTCAGACCCAGGGGAAGCAGTCCCCTATTGGATCGCGGGTTTTACTTTGGATCAGAGTCTACGCGATTACACCGCTCCTCATCTGTAGTCTTAGACCTATCCGGTGTCTATAACTGTCAGCTACAATACCTGGTGATCAGCCAAGACAAAGGGATTTCCCTCTGCTTTACCTACAAGATACTAGGTTAGATTGTATGTGTGTGTAAGCACCATGGTGAGGAATTAGAGCCAGATGTTGAGATGTGTTGGCTCTGTGTCTTTTATAGTTGGTAGCAGGAGTGTGGACACTTCTTAGAGAATGCTTAAGTTAGGTTGCTCTTCTTATTTTGCTTTATCTGGTCTTTATGCGCCTGTGACAAGACCCTAGCAGACAGTGTCTCTGAATGGACAGACCAAAATAAAGCCAAGTTGTGATTGCGATTGTTATTGCTATTCTTCTGGAATTATGTGGAAAATCCTGCCCTATTCTAACTGATCTACTCCATGTATTATTCCATCCTAAACAGACGCACGGCCATGATTCAGGGACTTTCTTTGGCAGATACATCTGAAGTTCAGGTTCATCACAACCTGGGAACTGACCGTTGCTTCTCAGAGAATGGACATCTCTGGTCAGCCAGACCTCAGCTTATTCAGGAGCCTTGATCAACTAATTCCGGCAAGGAACTATTTATTTAAAACTAATTGACTGTTTCTGTAGACCAGTGGGACAACTCTCCTATTGAAGCATCCAAAAAATAATTTCATGTATTTATTTTACAAGAAGATTACACAAAAGTTATTTCTAGAATGACTTAACACTTATGATCATTACAGTTCAGGCTGTTAGATTTAATAAGGATGTTAAAATTTTCTTAGACTCCAACGTTTTGAGGCATTAAATAACACTTTTTTCTTTCTCCTCCTGGAAGGAGGTAAGATCAGGTTAAAATGGTACTGTTGGTCAGGTGGCCTACCTTGAGAAAATGGAAATTCTAGTTTGTTTGGGTGATGTATTCAAGACACTTCAGGATAGCTAACTTATTGGAGGACCTCAGTTTCTTGAGTGATGAGACGTGTTATCTTCACTGCACCTGGCACCGGTGCCTGGCACATTCCCAAGGAGACAGTGGGCCAGTTAAGCCACATTTAAGTCGAGGTCACAGAACAAAAGGGAATTCTAAGGCCCTTTTACAGTTGCTGGCCTCAGGCATGAGCATAACACCCTTTATTTAAAAGTCTTGATCATTCTTCCCTAAAATGCATTTAACATGAAAAGCATTCATTGTAACTAATTAGAAAAACGTGACATTTACAAGGACATATTGAAAACAAACATTATTAATTTGGCCAAGATGACTCCCATTAAGGATTATTTTCTATATTGTCAAATTGAAAAAGCAAACTTTAAACTTTATATTTTAAAACGTTTCTGATTTCTTAAAACCTATTTGACAGGTATCACTTTTACACTTGACAAATAACACCAGATGGAAATTTGTTATTTATTGTACTTCCCATGACAGTTTTATTCTACATACATTATCTGAGCACTTTCCCTTTCTTTCCAAAATCATTAAGAAAACAATCAAACGTATCCCCTTCAACTAAAATGTTCCTACCCTTTCTCTTCTCTATCTTTTTCCTGTCACAGAAAAGTGTAAAATAAAACCTAATACTTCTCCCCAAATTTTCAAACGTAGGGCACCAGGATGCCTGTAGGGGTCAGTGTTTCTCCCATCTCAGCATCATTTGAGATGGTTTCTGCCCTAAAGCGGGTAGTAGCCCAGCCCGTGGACAGAACACAACACAGTGGATAAGGTATTAAGTAGTGAAGTAACGTGCCAAATGCGTGCTGGACGTCTCCAATATGGGACTGCAGTCTTCACCCAGATCCCTGACTCTATCTGCGAAGGCCACATGTAGTACCTTCTAAATGCTAAATAATTTTGTTTATGTGCACAAAAGGATGCTGCCCTCTTCTTTCCAGCTCCTCAGGCAGCCATGACATTACGACCCAAGCTCAGTGCCCAGCCTTGCTTTGTCAATCATATCCGGCCAAAGCTGATCCAAACAGCTCACCAGCAGAGCACTAAGAGGCTAGTGATAGCTCTTTCAGTGATAACCGGAACAAAACAAAGTTTCCTTTAAATAAGAGGTTTTTTTTAAAGTTTCAGGGGCAGCTGATGATTGATCCTGGATTGTTCGTGCAGGAAACATCTTCTGTGTACAAACCAAGCATCTCTGTTTTGAGTTGCTAGGATTGGAGACTTTGAATGAATGCAAAATCAGTGCCAGTCTGAGCTCTCAGGGTATTCCCTTGAGCTCAAGGAACCTAGCTCGGGAGGTAAGAAGTTATATTCTTAAGCTCTTCTCTGGCCCTTCTTAGCATAAAAGACAACATTTCCCCTTGTGGCTTTCAAGCAACTGCTCGAAAAAAGAGAGAGACCTGTTGTGTGGGAGTTTTTGTTGAGTTGGAGACAAGAGTTGAGAGTTTTTGTTGGAAAATTCCCTGTTGCCCTGCGCTTGACAAGCAAGCATCCTTTACTTACGGGAGCAGGATTTCTGAGGCTCGGAAAAGAAATTGGCCTGAGCCCAAAAGTAGATTTCATGTTGTTGTTGAACATCTGTGGGGCAGCCACTAGATGGCGCTGAGAGTTGGGCACAACGACACAAACCGTAGTAACTTCCAAAGGAAAAGCACATGTCCCTGTTAGGAAAATGCAGTGTCAGTGTGAAACTTTTACTTCTTTCTCCATCTGTTGTTTTATGTTCTTCCATGTGTTCTTTTTCACTCTCTCCTTTCTCTTATGGTGTAAACGTTTTCACGGTCCCTTAACATCTCACATCTCCAAATGATCAGTACCTGATTGGAAGCTGTTACTATTTTTTCCTCCTTTTCACCATCCTGCCCAAGCAGTTTTCAAAGAGAAAGGCAACAATTGTTAAACTGAATTCCAAATGAGCCAGCCAAAAATAGGTCAAAATTGCTAGTCCCAATAGAACTGCCTCATGTAGAACAGTGTGTCCAACTGACTTGGGCTGAAGACCAATGGATGCCATTTTTAAAATGATGTTTTGGTGAGAGTGATCCTGAGAGTCACTTGATGGAGTGCAAGCCCTTTTCTCTGTCTGACACGCTCTGTGACCTCAGCCAAGTGGCTGACCCTCTCTGTTTCTCTTTGCCTTGTATGTAAGATAGAGCTGTTTTTTATCTGCTTCATAACACAATGGGGAGGTGCCATGGATCCTTGGCTGCAGATACTTTGAAACCCAAACATAAAGGCCAAGTCAGTGGACCTATTTGAAGTCTTACTTTCCAGCTAGTGGTTGTAAGTCATCTCAAAAGAAACCAAGCAGTCAAGTCCAAGAGTGTGGAAACATGAGGCATTGTTGTACAACCATTAGATTCAGAGTCAGGGAGACTGCCAGGGAGCTTTTCTGTCAACATCAGGAGATGCGACACAGCCAAGGGCCAGAGAAACCAGAACTCCTGTGTATAAAGCCCCAAGTTCCCACCTAGGTGTGATGTGACTTGCAGCTTACCATGCCCCAATGTGATTGAAATGGCTTATAAATAAGAAAACATGAACAGCTAATGTGACTATTTCACATAGCCCAGTGGCTCTCTGCTAAACTGCACACACCCTGCATGATGGAAACTTTAAATTTATTTCACAGCAGTATTTTATATATATATATATACAACTGATATGTGCAGCTCACGGTCAATGAAATAGGAAAACCATGTTGAAAAGTTGCTTACCTCCCATGGAGCAAAGACTGGCTGAAGGTAATGAAGATACCTGGGCACATGGATATTAATACTCACCAGGCACTTGTGAGTTTATTTTCCAGATGAAAACGTGCTTTAAGAGCCTGTCTACTTAGATGAGCTGCACCATTTTCTGAGTCTCCGTTTACTTACAGCAATTGCTGGATTTTGAGATGGTTCTCAAAACATGGAGATTCCTCCCATCTTGTAGGCCAAGAAACAGTTCTCAATGTCACTTATTCTAAGTTTTGTTTTGTCGGGTGTTTTGGGTTTTTTTTTTTTTTTTTCAGTGAACATGGTGAACTGCAGAGGTTGAAGTTGTGAAAAGGCTGGGCTAATATTCTCTCTGTAAAGTCAATTAGGCTTTCTATCCCTGTGAAATAACCAGGAAATTTCACTCTCTAAAAGCAACAGCATGTAAACTAGAATGGAAGAAGGAAATTATGTCTGTATGCCTACTCTTCTTTGTGAATGTCTTTCATTTAACTAAAATTATATTAGAAACCAGATTGATAAATAAAAAAGTCCAAAATAGTTTCAATTATCCTTAAAGCGATTCTTTGTGTTTTGTTCCACTTGTTTTACTTAGAAGCTCTGTTTCAGCCTTTCAGCAAAGAAAGTTCCAGGCACTGAACCACACATCTCTTTGGCAGGTAATCTTTCTAAAAGCGGTGCAGTTACGGTCACTCCCCAAAGACAGGTCTCAAACGGATGCAGCCTTCCTTAACCTTCATTTGCTGTGAACTCCTCCCCTCCACCCATTTTTCTTAAAAGGAGCTTAGTACATATTGGCTTCATGTTTTGGATTAATTTACACAGCTTGGTTAAATGTGGTTAGAGTTACATGGTGTCCAGAATATATTCCGAGCCTAGTTTGAGATGAGGGTGTAACGCCGGATAATGGATAAATGGATCCCAGCCAGTGAGCTAGGTAACCGGGATTTACAATGTGTCTGGAGGCGTAGATGGTTCTAAATGCACTTGTTGTACATTAAGAGCTGCGGTTCTTATTATTCACATTGCCCAGTCTTCACTTACCATTGGGAAGCCATTTCCTGCTGATCAATGTTCAGTGAAACCTTGAAATGGACACCAAAGAAGTGTGAATTCCAGTTAAAAGCCCAGCCTCTCTGTGCTTCAGCAATTCCCAAGGCCAATCAATAGCAATAACTCTGAGGTCCATTTAGAAGGTGCTGCGCCCTGAGTTTCTTTGTCATAATTCCGCTTTGGGAGTGTGATCCAACAGGTGCGGGAGAATGTCAGAAAGTCCCCCGGGAAAATCGGTACTTGTAAAAGTTCATAACAAACGAATTTTAAAAAGAATGAGCCGACCCGTTCAGGATTTACCATCAGCAGCAGGGGCATCTGAGAACCACCTGCCTCTTCCCACACCTAGTCCCTGTGCCATCAGCCGTGAGGACACCGAAGTCCCTAAGTCCAGAAAGACGGTGACTTTATTTTGCAGAACGAAGTATCTGTTCAATGAACAGGAAGTAGAGAAGCTGAGGAGAGAGTATTAGGGACAAATGCACGCAGAGAGGTAATTAAAGAAACACCCAGTTTTTCTCTTTGTCGGTGATGACATGGCCTGGTGGTTGGAATAGAGGAATCAGATCAGATCAGATCAGTCGCTCAGTCGTGTCAGACTCTTTGAGACCCCACGATAGAGGAAACAGTTGTGTTAATATTTTTAGAGAGTTTATGTCCTCCCCAAAGAACCTATGTCTGAGAGCTAAGTCTTTATAGCAAGCGTTATATGAGTTATCATTCACAAATGCACATCTTGCGTTGGTCACTCTGAAGACCATGAATTCAGAGAAACCTGGCTAAATAATCCCTGAGCAGGAAGATTTCTTTCTACCAACAACCCTCCCCCCAGCACACAAACATACCAACATGCCTGCAAAGGACCTAAGCTTAAGGAATTTTGTCAGAAAGAGAAGGCAAAGTTGGGTTTTTTCTTTTTTTTCTGCATTTCCATTCATCTTAATTCAGTCTTTGGGTACATGATGACTAACATCTCTTGGGACAGGTAAGTAAACAGGTATGCCAAGTCTTTATCAAAAGAATGAAGACTTTTTTTTTTTTTTTTTTTTTGAGTACCTAGAACCAAAGCTTGAGAAAGTTTCATTTCTTCTAAATAGATAAATTCAAATTATAAAATGGAAATTAAGACATGGCAGGGGTGAAAAAGGCCAAGATGACAAAAATCATGAACTTATTTTCTGTTCACAATAAGAAAGTAGGAAGATAAAATTCTTAGGTCTAGGAAGGTAAGAGTTAAAATGAAACACGAGGGCAAGCTTTGAAGTCATGAAAAATATTAAAATGGTATGATAAGAGCTTGGACTTTGCAGGTGGCTCAGTGGTAAAGAAGCTGGCTGCCGATGCAGGAGACACAGATTCAATCCCTGGGTCAGGAAGCTCCCCTGGAGGAGGAAATGGCAACCGACTCCAGCATTCTTGCCTGGAAGATTCCATGGACAGGGGAGTCTGGCAGGCTGCAGTCCATGGGGTCACACGGAGTCAGACATGGCTGAACCACTGAGCACACACATATGTACATATATGCGTGCGTGCTAAGTCGCTTCAGTTGTGTCCAACTCTGTGTGACCCTATGGACTATAGCCCACCAGGCTCCTCTGTCCATGGGATTCTCCACAAGAATACTGGAGTGGGTTGCCATTTCCTCCTCCAGGGGATCTTCCCAACCTGGGGATTGAACCTGCATCTCTTATGTCTCCTGCATTGGCAAACGGATTCTTTACCACTAGCGCCACCTGGGAAGCCATGTACATATATTCTACAAAATACGTTACATAGAAAACACAATATGATAGCCATTAGTCCACCTGCGGAATGGTCATGAGGGAAGTGGGAGTTTGGATGGGATGGAAATAAAGTAAAACAAAACAAGAGATACCTAGCATAGATAGATGATGGTTAAAAGGAAAAAAAATCTGAGGATTATCATCAGCTTGACTCAGCCCAGCGGGAGTTGGAGGGATGAGAGAGGGGCCAGGAGAAGCAGCAGCTCATCACCAGGCAGCACAATTAAATCCTGACTGCAGAGGGCTGATGCATGAGCGGACGGCAGGAAACTAACCTCTAATACAATCTATCAATGAATAAGCAATAGCAGATGAACAAAGACAATGTGGAAGGGGAATGACAGCAGAGCGTTTCTGTTCTTTTAAATCCAATTATGTTCCTTATATTGTGGAAGTGAAGGAAACTCGGGGGTGGGGCGGGGGCGTCACCCTCTGGTTCTGCAGATAAACAGACAGTGACCCCTCTGCAAGGATTTGAAAGAAAGATGACCCCTTGCTGCTCCAACTACTCCGGACCCACCAGCAATGACGTGCCCCCAGCCCGACTGCTCCTTCGTGAATGGATTAAGGTGTGCACTCCTGCTGAGTCGATCAGAACAGCACTTCTTCCAGTCAAGTGCTAGTTCTGAAGCTGGTCCAGTGGGCAGGGTGCCGTATTCTGTACTCATTGTAAAGGCACTCCTGGTTAAACCAGAGATCTTGCAAGAAGCACTCCCTCAGCTTTGACAAAAACACAAGAAGCTTCTGTTAAACGTTTCTGGGTGATCACGGTATAACTCCTCTAAATTAAATTTATAGAGTTTGTTCACTTTTATTCCAAGAGGTAGCCACAGCCATCCCTCTAAATCACTGCAAGTGTAGCAGATACATTGATGACTGCCAGGCTTGTCATTACGAATCTCAGCTTAAGCACCACAGAGGCAAACTCTGTGTTTAATTGGTTTAATTGGTGTCCCCATCTGGTTTATAAAATACAAGCCCAGGACACATGGGAAAGAAAAATGAGTTAATGTGAATCGGCTTAATATGAAACCAGCCAATGGAGCAAAGCAGGTAACTGAATTTATTCTGGATCAAAAGGCTTTGCCTTGACACCTGTACTGTGTTAGGTGATTGATTTGGGGGGAGAGAGTCTTCTCAGGAAGACAACTATTTTCTGGGAGAATTGAGGCAAAGGAACGAATAGCAGACACTGGGTCATGTGATGAGATTACTTGACTGTGTGTGGATTGCCTCCTTGGCCACGTCCAGACACAGCCACCAGGAGACACTCCATGGGGCCAGTCCCCTGATAAACTGGCTGTCATCTGTGACGTCAACTCTGCACAGACTGGGGGGGGGGGTGGGCGGTATCACATCGACATCACAGGTGCACTTTGGGGCCACTGCCCTTCATATACTAGTGCAAACTGTTTAAAATTTAGTCTTCTTTACTGTTCATACCACGTTTAAGGTAACCATTTTGATTCATGAGACGCACCAAATCAAGTCATGTTCACAGGTTCAGAAGTTAGAACATCAGTATATCTTTTTAGGGGACACAACTCAGCCCGTAACAAGGCACATGGGCCAGTTGTAGAGAAGGGAACGGCCACCCACTCCAGTATTCTTGCCTGGAGAACTCCATGGACCGAGGAGCCTGGCAGGCTGCAGTCCACAGGGTCACAAAGAGTCGGACTCGACTTAGCAACTGAGCACGCATGCACGCTCTTTCTGATAAATTCCTAGAGGTGGGATTCTCTGTCAACTGGCATATATATTTCATTCACAGTGCCAAAGGGGTCCTGCCAAAGATTTTACCAATTGACACTCCACACGCCTTCATCGACTCCAAGCCCTGGCATTTTTCCATACCTGCCAAATGAAGAGGTAGAAAGTGTTATCTGAATATTAATCTAATTTGCTTTGATTTGCATTACACTGATTATGAATGAGGCTGAATAGCTTTTCGGATGTTTTTCTTAGTCCTTTGAGCACTCCCTGTGGATATGAGCATTTATGAGGCTCTTGATTTTTTTTTTCCAATTGGCACCAATTCACACTCCACCAGCAGTCTTTGGGAATGGGGATGCCTGCTTTCAGAACAGGGATGTATCAGTGTGAACTGGACTCAACAGAGGACGATCCAGCAGGAAGACCACTAGGTCTGGGTAAGCTTGAATAGAAGGGCATTTTCATCAGGGAAACACACACAGGGAGTGAGAGTGGGGCGTGTTTTGGAAGCGAAGGGTAAAGGGTCTTGGTGAGAGCAGAGGACAGTTAGCTGGGACTGACCAGGAAGAATATGAGATAAGCAAAGGGACCTCGGGATGGAGAGACTCAAATTAAAGCCAAACTGCTTATCCCACAGGTGATGAGAAGCCATGACAGATTCTTAAGCAAGGGAGTGATTTACAACTTCTGTTAACTTTCTTGCTTGATCAAAACTCTAAATTCTCAACATGTTTTGTTGTTGTTCAGTTGCTCAGTCATGTCCAGCCCTTCGGACCCCATGGACTGTAGCCCGCCAGGCTCCTCCGTCCATGGGGATTCCCCAGGCAAGAATGCTGGAGTGGGTGCCACGTCCTTCTCCAGGGGACCTTCCTGAATCAAGGTTTGAACTAGCATCTCCTGCGTTGCAGGTGGATTCTTTGCCTCTGACCCACCAGGTTCTCCATGTTCCAGATTAAACTTCACTCTCTCTACACTAGCGGGGATTGGGGAAAGAAAGGAAATGACATCCTTTGTACAATTACTTGGGAGAAGATCTTGAGACATATTTATTCACAATACCAGGCATCCCAGTGAACCCACTGAGCCATTTTTTCGTAACTTCTTTAATCATATCTTGACTAAAACTCAGTTTGTAATTTACTCCTGCCCTGTCTTTTACTGCTGCCTCTTGGTTTTTTCCGCATAAACTCTTGCAGAGCCTCAGAGGGCCCCAGAGGCCAGACAGAGGCACACTCCACACTCAGGTAAAGGATGCCTTCCTTCCACAGACCCTCATAGCCCATCCCCAGCCCCAGCCCGTGGTATTGCCTGTCTCTCGAGATTCTTTATGTGGCTGTGGGTATTCCTCTGTAATGCAAATTCCCTGTTATCCTCATGAACACACATGCACAGCCAGAGTTTAATCTACTAACCACGCTTGTCAGAAGCAGGTGGGCCTTTTTGTGGCTCTCCTCTGGGTTAGAGGGAAAGCCAGGAATAAGAAAAATGTGCTTGTAATCATATTTGCTTGGACTCTGTTTCACATGTATCCTACAAAGCTGGAAGAAGAAACTATTAAGAAACAGTCAAAACAAAAACAAAAACAAAAAACACCAATATTGTGGCAACAGCAAAGACCAAAGGTTCTCATTTTTCTAAGACCTCTGGGATGGGGGGCAGGGGGCGTGCTGAACCAAGTGAGAAATGAGATCACAAGTGGGGAGATTAAGTCAATTCCAGGAAACAAGCCAAGTCACTTCCTGGTTTAAAACAAAAACCTTGATTAAACAAATTATTTAAAAGTCCCCCAGGGCAGGGAAGGGGGAGTGCTCTTTGTACAAAGTGTAACTGTGGCAGGTGTGCTGTTCAATCAAGTCTGCAAACATTTATTACAGCTTGCAGTGTGCCAAGCACAGTTTTGAGCCCTGAAAATGAGTCTCTTCTCTCCAAAACCCATCCCATCAGGCAGTGAGGAGATAACACATAAAAAAACTCTAATACTCAGGAGTCTGTGATGGTGGTTTGGTGGTTCAGTTGCTAAGTCGTGTCCAACTCTTGCAACCCCATGGACTGTAGCCCGCCAGGCTGCCTCTGTCCATGGGATTCTCCAGGCAAGAATACTAGAGTGGGTGGCCATTCCCTTCGCCAAGGGATCCTCCCGACCCAGGAATCGAACCTGGGTCTCCTGCACTGCAGGCAGATTCTTTACCATCTGAGTTACGAGGGAAGCCTGTAGTAGGTGCCAATTTAAAGGTTCAAACAGCAGTGAGGTGGGGAAAGAAAACAAGGAATTGTGGGAGAGCCAGGGCAGTTGAGGAGATAAGAATTGGAACCCAGAGCCAGCTGACTAACTCAACTCCTGGAACCATTTGGGTTCATCTTGTTCATCCTCACCTGTAATATGAAGATGACAATAACCTCTTCATCATGCTGTCCTTGAAAGGGTTTTAAAAACAACTATGTGCCCTTCCCAGGATAGCACCTGGCACATAGAAAGTGCTTGGGAAAGGTTAATTTTCATCAGGGCAGCCCTCAATCATTTTATTTCTGATTATTATACTATCAAACTTTTCTACGACCATTTAATATTTATTTTAAAACTTTGCTTAATCATGGCTGACCCTTGAAAACATTAAGTGAAATAAACCAGACACAACAGGATGGATACTATATGATTCCATTATATGCAGTATCTAGGCAAATTCACAGACATAGAAAGTAGAATAGAGGTTCTGGGGGGAGGGGAGGTGGAGAGGATACAGATACAGAAGCACATGTGCTCTGTCAGGTCTGACTCTGAGACCCCACGGACTGTAGCCCGCCAGGCTCCTCTGTGCGTGGCATTCTCCAGGCAAGAATACCAGTCAGTGGGCTGCCACTTTCTCCTCCAGGGGATCTTCCCAACCCAAGGATCAAACCCACGTCTCCTGTATCTCTGGCAGATTAGGGACTGGGGAGTTATCTGCTTCCTGAGCAGTTTCTGCTTGAGCTGATAAATGTTTGAAAGCAGCCTTGATGGATGCAAAACAATGTGAATGTACTAAAGGCCGCTGAATCACACTTACAAATGGGCAAGTTTTTATGCTGTAGATAGTCTACCACAATGAGAACGTATTTCCCTGTGGCTTCCCACCATGGAGGGATAATACAAACTAGCGACTGTTTCCTAGAGAAACTTCTTAGAGAAGAAACTTTATCCCCTGAACCGAAGGCTGAGTTCTACAAACAGGTACTATGGGATGGTGGCTCTAGAGAGTTCTCCATAACCCTTCAGGCCAGTTTCTTGGCTCCCCTCTCTCCCCAAACAAAGCCCCACTTAGAAGTGATCCACAGACTGGAACTCGTGTCCCAAGCAGTTAAGGCGCAACAGAGACACTCAGGTGGGGCTGATATTTCCCCTAGGCGGGCCCTTCCCCGAGGATGCGGCGGAGATGGGAAGGATTTACCCAGGAGTCTGTGCGTCTTCGGGCCTGGGGGGCAGGGCAGGCGCCGCGTCCTCTGCTTTCCTGGGACAGACAAAGAGAAGAGGAGAAGGCAATGGCAACCCACTCCAGTACTCTTGCCTGCAAAATCCCACGGTCGGAGGGGCCTAATGGGCTGCAGTCCATGGGGTCGCTAGGAGTCGGACAGGACTGAGCGACTTCACTTTCACTCTTCACTTTCATGCATTGGAGAAGGAAATGGCAACCCACTCCAGTGTTCTTGCCTGGAGAATCCCAGGGACGGGGGAGCCTGGTGGGCTGCCGTCTATGGGGTCGCACAGAGTCGGACACGACTGAAGCAACTTAGTAGTAGTAGTAGCAAAGAGAAGAGGGGGTGTCCCGTGGGTCAGCTCTGCTGGGACTCCTGGTCCAGTCCATCGTCCAACCCAGTTTCCGTCTGAAAGCTGACCACACCTCCTCCTAATCCGAGCTTGTGGTGACTTCTCTACTCGGCCATTTCTCCAGCGCAAGAGAGCCCGGCCACCGCCCAACAGAAGGGATGGACTGGTTTCCTTCTTGTTCTTCTATGAAACTAAACGGGTTGGGACATCAGAACAGGTACTTTTCCCGTTTTTTCTGAAAAATCCAGGAAAAGGCGTGAGGTTGTTCGCGGTGCAAGGTTGTGTACTCGGTTGATATGAATCAGGTGCTGTGAGAAACGGCTTCCGGTGGGTCTTACGCAGGTCAGGGTCCTGGGTTCCCACAAGAGCTACCCCTGGGAATCCCTGTGACCTAGTGTGGACCCAGTATCCCAAACCCCTCCTCTACAAAACGCTTCAAGTTTCCCTTCCAAGTCTACAGTTCTGCAGCAAAAGTCTATGAAATTAGTACCAGAGAGAAATAGAAATGGTTACATATTTGAGCCTGAGCACCGTTTTATAGATTAATGGGTTCATGATGTTAGCAAAAGATATGTGTGGTGGATCCAGTCGCTGCCGCTCAAAAGCCTGTAAACAGGCCAGGTTGATGGAAAGAAAAGTTTGCTTTATTTCAGATGCTGGCAACTGTTGGTGGGGAGAGGGTGAAAGACATCTGTCCAAAGGCCAACTCCCCCTGCCTTACAAGCAGGGGGTGAGAGCTTTTATAGACAGAGTGGGAGGAGGTTTCATACAGTCATCTTTAATTGGTCATCAGTGGTCTGACTTTAATTGGTCATCAGTGGTCTGACTAGCATCATCTTGGTTGTTTTAGGTAGAGTTAGAACAAAGTTAGTGGAGGTGATGGAATTCCAGTTGATCTTTTTCAAATCATAAAAGATGATGCTGTGAAAGTGCTGTACTCAATATGTCAGCAAGTTTGGAAAACTCAACAGTGGCCACAAGACTGGAAAAGGTCAGTTTTCATTCCAATCCCAGAGAGAGGTAATGCCAAAGAATGTTCAAACTACCACACAATTGCACGCATCTCACACCCTAGCAAAGTAATGCTCAAAATTCTCCAAGCCAGACTTCAACAGTACATGAACCATGAACTTCCAAATGTTCAAGCTGTATTTAGAAAAGGTAGAGGAACCAAAGATCAAATTGCCAACATTCACTGAGTCATCAAAAAAGTGAGAGAGTTTCATAAAAACATCTACTTCTGCTTTATTGACATGCCAAAGCCTTTTACTGTGTGGATCACAATAAGCTGTGGAAAATTCTTCAAGAGGTGGGACCTCTTACCTGACCAGACCACCTTACCTGCCTCCTGAGAAACCTGTATGCAGGTCGAGAAGCAACAGTTAGAACTGGGCATGGAACAACAGACTGGTTCCAAATTGGGAAAGAAGTATGTCAAGGCTATATATTGTCACCCTGCTTATTAAACTTATATGCAGAGTACATCATGAGAAATGCTGGGCTGGATGAAGCACCAACTGGAATCAAGATTGCTGGGAGAAATATCAATCACCTCAGATATGCAGATGACACCACACTTGTGGCAGAAAGCAAAGAACTAAAGAGCCTCTTGATGAAAGAGGAGAGTGAAAAAGTTCACTTAAAATGAAACATTCAGAAAACTGAGATCATGGCACCTGGTCCCATCATTTCATGGCAAATAGATGGGGAAACAATGGAAACAGTGAGAGACTTTATTTTCTTGGGCTCCAAAATCACTGCAGATGGTGACTGCAGCCATGAAATTAAAAGATACTTGCTCCTTGGAAGGAAAGTTATGACCAACCTAGACAGCATATGAAAAAGCAGAGACATTTCTTTGCCAACAAAGTTCTGTCTAGTCAAAGCTTTGATTTTTCCAGTAGTCATGTATGGATGGGAGAGTTGGACTATAAATAAAGCTGATCGCTGAAGAATTGATGCTTTGGAACTGTGCTGTTGGAGAAGACTCTTGAGAGTCCCTTGGACTGCAAGGAGATCCAGTCAGTCCATCCTAAAGGAGATCAGTCCTGAATATTCATTGGAAGGACTGATGCTGAAGCTGAAACTCCAATCCTTTGGCCACCTGATGCAAAGAATGGACTCATTTGAAAAGACCCTGATGCTGGGAAAGATTGAAGGCAGGAGGAGAAGGGGACGACAGAGGATGAGATGGTTGGATGGCATCACCAACTCAATGGACATGAGTTTGAGCAAGCTCCAGAAGTTGGTGATGGACAGGGAAGCCTGGCATGCTGCAGTCTATGGGATCACAAAGAGTCGGACACAACTGAGCAACTGAACTGAACGGAATCTTTAGTTCCAGAGTGCGCTTGTTTCCATTTCTTTGCAGTCAGTTCTTGGCATTGTGGCAGCTTAAGTCCTGGTCACCACGTAGTTAACTTCTCCACCTGGTGTTTTGATATCTATAAGACGGCTCACAGGATATGGCTCAGAATATTATCTACAGCCCTTGAGAAAGAACTAAAGGTCCTTGACTGTGCTTAGTGACTACATTAATATTACTTAGTCTCTTTAGACTGTTTTCCTCTCTCTCAGCATTTCTCACTTCTCTGATTAAACTTACTCTTTGACTAAAGTTTTCCGCTGGCAAAAAACAGACAGAGGGCCTGGTGGGGGGACAAGGATCATAGCTCCGTTTCAATGACTCAGAGCTGCTTTGTGCTAAATTGCTTGCTACCAGGTGTCTGGCATCAGATAGCAGCAGGCACCTCGGTTCTCAAGGCCTCCTGATCCTGGCTACGAAGCTCAGGTGTGCTGCTTGAGATCCGATTATAACCCTGAATTGGCACATTTCCCTTTTCATCAGCATGCTGTTGAAAAATAAGCATGTGGCAATAACTTAAGAACTTTCTCTGGCTAGATGAGCTATGAGTAATTCTGGTTTCATTTTATTCAAATCTTATCCTCCAATTTTTAGTATGACACCTATTTCAAATGCTGCCTGAATACCTCCTAGCAACCATACCTGTCCTGGAATGGCACGGGAATTTCAGCCTTCAGACTCACTTTCCTTCTGGGGCAGAACCAAGAGACCCTCCAGGGAAGTTGAGACCCATCCCTGGGGCTGAGGTTTGGAGGGATGTGAGAGTCACACACAGAAAAGCTGGTTCGTCCAAAGTTATCAAGCGGAAGGACTAAGACCCTGACAAACGTAGAGGCAAGCAGCACAGTAATGAAATTACTGGCTAGAATGTGGCAAATGTTCTCCAACCCGGGAAGGACTTACATGCCACCACAGGCAGGGACAGGATGCCGTCCTATTTCTCTGATGTCACTGGGATAGAGCTTATACTTGGTATGCCTTTAGTAATGGGGGCTTCATGTTGATGATTTGGTGTGGACTCGAGCCCACCACAGAGACCGTGGGAAGTGGTTGCTGTGGAGGGCTCTTCTGAAGCCAGCAAAACATAGGTCCTGCCCCACCTGTCATTACCCAGGAGGTGATGGTCAACATAAGAAAAGCCCTGATGAAACTCTGGTCAGAGGCTGAGGGTAGGAGAAAGGACTCTTCTGACCATGGTGTGACTTAAGGGTGAGAGAGAACTGTTCTGGGCAGCCAGGGGCCACTGTTTGGTGAGATCAGCTGCCACTTCACTTTGTTCCAGAAACATCGACATTGGTGTAGCAGGTCTGAATGTGCACTGCCATTGACTCAGGTGGGCAAGACGTACAACCAGACTTTTAAAGCCATTAGGAGCTCTCCATGCTACCTGGCAGCAGAAGATGCAGTCCAGTCACTTTCTGATCCAGGGTTATTTCTCCCCGAGGCAGAGTCTTAAATTCCAGGAGTGTTTCCAACACGTCCTGTTTCCCATGGGCTTCCCCAATGGCTCAGAAGTGCAGGAGATGCAAGTTTGATCCCTGGGTAAGGAAGATCCCCTGGAGAAAGAAATGGCAACGCACTCCAGTATTCTTGCCTGGGAAATCTCATGGACAGAGGAGCCTGGCGGGCTACAGTCCTTGGGGTCACAAAGAGTCGGACACGACTGAGCACGCATGTTGCACCTGTTTCCCGCTGGCCCCTGTGGGTGATGTACTGTATCTCAAGTCCAGTCATCAGCTTGTCTCCAAGCCGGCACTGGCTGGGTGGACACCTTGTTCTTATCTGATCCCCATCTCTCTGCTAATACAGTCCCTTGTGCCCACTGACCTCTCCTCACTATGAGCCCTACCCACACACACAAGGAAGCCTGGACCATTCTCCCCAGCTCTGAGTGTTCCAGACATGGGACAGCGAGTGCCAAGACCCTAGGGCAGGACCCAGCACATCACTGGGGTGACTGGAGGAGTGAGTGAGGAAACGGGGCGGGAGGGAGCCAGGAGCCAAGTCACACTGGGCCTTTTAGGCCGTGGGGGAGATTTTGTATAAGTGTTTGCAGAAGGCCATTGGAGGACTTTGAGCAAGGGAGGTACGTATACACAGTCACCTTTCCAGGTGGGCCGGAAGTAGATGACATGACCCTAGTTAGAGGGCTGTCCTGATAGTTGAAGTGAGAAATGACGATGGCTTGAAATAAAGTATAAATAGAAATTGTAGAAGTAGTAGCTGGATAATACGATATATTTTGCAGGTCAAGACAGTAGAACTTGCTGTTGGATTTAAGGTGTGAAAAAAGGAGAAGAATCTAAGGTTAATCCTGGATTTTGAAGAGTGGTGTCATTGACTGGGGCTGGCACAGGCCCAGGGGGGTGTGATTGGAGGAAAAGTTGGCAAAGGAGCAGTGGGAACCGAGAGGTCTGTGGCCTTGTCCCTGTGGGATGGTGATTAGGCTTCTCAGTAGTAGAGGAATATAAGAGACAATTTTGTGCCCATTAGCAAAGCCTAGTAAAATAACGTAGGAAAGAGAATTTAAGGGTGCTTGATTGCAAGATATGCTGGGTTAGTGGGAAAGATGAAGCCAGTTCAGATGACTGGGGCCAGGAGGCTGAGGGCAAAGTTTTCTCTCCCCTGAGGCCTGTCTCCAGGGAGGTGAACAGGCCCAGAGAACTTAATCTGCTGGATCTGGTTTTCAGCTGGCCAAGCTGGGACGTGGTCTCTTGCCTGCATGTTGGCACACCTTGCCTTGCAGGGAGCTGGGCCCTGTGCCTCTACCCTCCCGGGGGCAGGTAGTTGGAGGCCTGATCCAAATACAGAGGAGACCGAGGCAATTTGTGCTTGTAAACACCAGCTTGACGCCCTGTGGAATATTGAAGGTAGACTCAATCGGGCTCCCGTTCATCACACCCTCTGGGCAGCCAGCTGCCCCACCCACAGTGACCCACGTGTCCTCTGCCCCTGGCCAAAGTCCTGAGTCAGTGACCCCAGGCAGACTCTGACAGTCCGAGGCTACACAATCTCTTGAAACATTTGGTGCAATTAAAACAAGAGGCTTGATTTCTGAGAACTTGATTTTCACATAATGTGTGAAAATCAAGTTTCACGCAAGTTTCACTTTCACCAAGAAAACCTGCAAATGTGTCACAGGTGCTGTGGGATATGCGACCCACCTGTGGCAGAAAAAGTCAGAATGTGTTTATTGAAATATACATTACTGTGTGTAAAATGTGTCGCAAGAATCGGACATGACTTAGCTACTAAACCACCACATGTGTAAAATAGATAGCTAATGGGAAGTTGCTGTAACCACAGGGACCTCAGCTTGGTGCTCTGTGACAACCTAGTGGGGTGGGAGGTGGGGGGAAAATTCAAGAGGAAGGGGACATGTGTATACCTATGGCTGATTCATGTTGATGTGTGGCAGAAACCAACACAATATTGTCAAGCAATTATCTTCCAATTAAAAATAAATTTTTAGAAGAAAACTAATGGGGGAGGCTAGCTGCTTCCAAGCTTTCTTGGGAAACTTGTCCCAGTCACTGAAACAAATGACCGGCATAGATGAGAGCAAACATGCTTCTGAGAATTAACTGGGAGAATCAGAAGCCCTTGCACCTGGGTTTCAAGCCACTCAGCTGGAATTAGGATGTCCGTGCAGCTGCTAGCAAACAAAACTAGAAGGTTCCAGAGAATGTTCTAATCTTGCTTCTAGTTGATTAACTGAAGTTCCCTGACTTTCACCAAGAAAACCTCTGGAGGACCTTGTCCATCATCTGCCCGTGACTCACCTGTCTTGTAGACAAGGGAGCCCTCTGCTCCTGGGACAGTTTCTTGCTCCATCCACAGCGGGTGTGAGGGGTCAGGGCACCATACAGGTCTCCTGGGATGACTGGCCATGCCCAGAGACAATCTTGGCACTAAGCAGCCTTTCCTACTTGAAGAATCTTCTTGATGGAAAGTGACAGCCCAAGGGATTGTGCAGAAGCTGTCATCAGGGTGATGCCGAGAGATCGGCCTCTGTGCGCAGGTGCCGAATCAGATCTCAGAGACAAGAGTTCTGGGTGAGGTAGAAAACAATAGCTTTATTGCTTTGCCAGGCAAAGGGAGACACAGTGGGATCCTGTCTCTCAAAACTGTGTCCCAGCCTGCGAGGTTGAGGAGCAAGCTCCAGGCTTTGGTGATGGACAGGGAAGCCTGGCATGCTGCAGTCCATGGGGTCGCAAAGAGTCAGACAAAACTGAGCAACTGAACTGAACTGACTGAATCTGTGAGGATTTGGTGAGGAGTTTTATAGCAATGGTTCAAGGACAGCTGGGATTGCTGATAAGAGTAGGGCTGTGCTTCTTTAATGTGGTTTCACGTAATCTCTTGATGAGCTTCTCTGGCTTCTTTAATCCAGCCTCAAGTGATCTTCTCTGGGGTGAAGAATGCAGACATCTTTCATTTATTGGATTTTAGTTCTATGAAGAGCTCAAAGATGTCAGTTCAGTTCAGTCGCTCAGTCATGTCCAACTCTTTGCGACCCCATGAACTGCAGCACGCCAGGCTTCCCTGTCCATCATCAGCTCCAGGAGCTTACTCAAACTCATGTCCATCGAGTCGGTGATGCCATCCAACCATCTCATCCTCTGTCATCCCCTTCTCCTTCTGCCTTCAATCTTTCCCAGCATCAGGGTCTTTTTCAGTGAGTCAGTTCTTCACATCAGGTGGCCAAAGTATTTGAGCTGCAGTTTCAGCATCAGTCCTTCCAATGAATATTGAGGACTGATTTCCTTTACAATTGACTGGTTTGATCTCCTCGCAGTCCAAGGGACTCTTAAGAGTCTCCTCCAACACCACAGTTCAAAAACATCAATTCTTCAGCACTCAGCTTTTTTTATGGTCCAACTCTCACATCTATACATGACCACTGGAAAAGCCATATTCTTTGACTGGACGGACCTTTGTTTGGCAAAGTAATGTCTCTGCTTTTTTAATATGCTGTCTAGGTTGGTCATAGGTTTTCTTCCAAGGAGCAAGTGTCTTTTATTTCATAGTTGCAGTCACCATCTGCAGTGATTTTGAAGCCCAAAAAAATAAAGTCTCTCACTGTTTCCACTGTTTCCCCATCTAATTACCATGAAGTAATGGGACCAGATGCCATGATCTTCGTTTTCTGAATGTTGAGCTTTAAGCCAACTTTTTCACTCTCCTCTTTCACTTTCATCAAGAGGCTTTTTAGTTCTTCGCTTTCTGCCATAAGGGTAGTGTCATCTGCATATCTGAGGTTATTGATATTTCTCCCAGCAATCTGATTCCAGGTTGTGCTTCATCCAGCCTGGCTGATGTACTCTGCATATAATAAGCAGGATGACAATATACAGCCTTGACATACTCCTTCCATGATTTGGAACCAGTGCATTGTTCCATGTCCAGTTCTAACTGTTGCTTCTTGACCTGCATACAGATTTCTCAGGAGGCAGGTCAGGTCGTCTGGTATTCCCATCTCTTAAAGAATTTTCCACAGTTTGTTGTGACCTACACAGTCAAAGGTTTTGACATAGTCAATAAAGCAGAAGTAGATGTTTTTCTGGAATTCTCTGGCTTTTTCTATGATCCAACAGATGTTGGCAATTTGATTTCTGGTTCCTCCGCCTTTTCTAAATTCACCTGGAACATCTGGAAGTTCTGGTTCATGTACAGTTAAAGCCTAGCTTGGAGAATTTCGAGCATTACTTTGCTAGCTTGTGAGATAAATGCAATTGTGTGGTTGTTTGAACATTCTTTGGCATTGCCTTTCTTGGAATTGGAATGAAAACTGACCTTTTCCAGTCCTGTGGCCAGTTGAGCTTTCCAAATTTGCTGGCATATTGAGTGTAGCACTTTCACAGCATCATCTTTTAGGATTTGAAATAGTTCAACTGGAATTCCATCACCTCCACTAGCTTTGTAGTGATGCTTTCTAATGCCCTCTTGACTTCTCATTCGAGGATGTCTGGTTCTATGTGAGTGATCACACCATTATGATTATCTGGGCCACGAAGATCTTTTTTGTACAGTTCTTCTGTGTATTCTTACCACCTCTTCTTAATATCTTCTGCTTCTGTTAGGTCCATACCATTTCTGTCCTTTATCAAGCCCATCTTTGCATGAAATGTTCCTTTGGTGTCTCTAATTTTCTTGAAGAGATCTCTAGTTTTTCCCACTCTATTATTTTCTTCTATTTCTTTGCATTGATTGCTGAGGAAGGCTTTCTTATCTCTCCTTGCTATTCTTTGGAACTCGGCATTCAGATGGATATATCTTTTCTTTTCTCCTTTGCCTTTTGCTTCTCTTCTTTTCTCAGCTGTTTGTAAGGCCTCCTCAGACAACCATTTTGCCTTTTTGCATTTCTTTTTCTTGGGGATGGTTTTGATCACCACCCCCTGTACAATGCTACTAACCTCCGTCCATAGTTCTTCGGGCACTCTGTCTATCAGATCTAGTCCCTTGAATCTATTTGTCATTTCCACTATATAATCGTTAAGGGATTTGATTTAGGTCATACCTGAATGGTCTAGTGGTTTTCCCTACTTTCTTCAGTTTATGTCTGAATTTGGCAAAAGGAGTCATGATCTGAGCTACAGTCAGCTCCCAGTCATGTTTTTGCTGACTATATAGAGCGTCTCCATTTTTGGCTGCAAAGAATATAATCAATCCAATTTTGGTATTGACCATCTGGTGATGTCCATGTCAAGAGTCATTCTTGTGTTGTTGGAAGAGGGTGTTTGCTATGACCAGTGCGTTCTCTTGGCAAAACTCTGTTAGCCTTTGCCCTGCTTGATTTTGTACTCCGAGGCCAAATTTGCCTGTTACTCCAGTAACCTCTTGATTTCCTACTTTTGCATTCCAGTCCCCTATGAT
This sequence comes from Bos indicus, assembly GCF_029378745.1. Lineage (NCBI taxonomy): Eukaryota > Metazoa > Chordata > Mammalia > Artiodactyla > Bovidae > Bos > Bos indicus. The sequence goes on from NC_091763.1 coordinate 112,125,305, forward strand.
GAAAAGAACATCTTTTTTGGGTGCTAGTTCTAGAAGGTCTTATAGGTCTTCATAGAACCATTCAACTTCAGCTTCTTCAGCATTACTGGTTGGGACATAGACTTGGATTACTGTAATATTGAATGGTTTGCCTTGGAAACAAACAGAGGGCATTCTGTCATTTTTGAGATAGCACCTGAGTACTGCAGTTTGGACTCTTATGTTGACTATGATGGCTACTCCATTTCTTCTAAGGGATTCTTGCCCACAGTAGTAGACATAGTGGTCATCTGAATTAAATTCACCCATTCCAGTCCATTTTAGTTCACTGATTCCTAAAATGCCTCTGTTCCCTCTTGCCATCTTCTGTTTGACCACTTCCAATTTACCTTGATTCGTTGTATGCCTCCCTTGAGGTGAACTAGCAACCCCCAGGGCTGCCCTACTGTTTCTCAGCCCCTCCTCCCTTCCCTGATTAGCAACTGTTCTGTGATTAGAATCTGCCCCCTTGGAACTCAGGGAAGGTCTTCCAAGACCTGGACAGAAAGGCTCCCAGGTCCGGGAGCCCCATGGGGTCCTGCTCAGTTTAAAGGATAGGAGTTAAAACAGATTGGTTCTTGTTTGTGATTTTTGACCTTCAATGTGATTACTCAAGGTAACCGTCCCCTGGACCTATGTCATCCTTTCCAAGAGCCTTATTTCCATCCATGTCATCTGGGCACACTTCCCAGCATAATTTTATACTTAATCCTCTTTATAGGGACTAACTTAGAGATAACAGTCATAAAAGATTATAAACTCCTATTAAAATTTATATGGTTATAAATTTGGTTCCCTTTTCTTCCACAGCTGTTGCCTACAGAATGCTTTTAAAACTTATTTGCAGTCATACCTTTTTCTGTTTCTCTCTCCCAAATCCTTTTCAGTGAGAAGCCACAGAACCCTGACAGCTAAGTCACCCTTTGTCAATTAGATGAACACCCAAACTTACCTTTTTCTGGGGCCACCAAGCATATCAGATTTTTTGTGAAAGGAGCCCCTAACCATTCTTTGCAGCCTACCCACCACATTACTCTGCTGTGGCCACCACGATGCAATACCACAGACCAGCCTTCCTAAGTGGTGCTAGTGGTAAAGAACCCACCTGCCAATGGAGGAGACACAAGAGACCCAGGTTCGATCCATGGGTCGGGAAGATCCCTTGGAGAAACAACGACTACCCACTCCAGTATTCTTGCCTGGAGAATCCCATGGATAGAGGAGACTGGTGGGCTACAGTCCCTAGTGTCACAAAGAGTTGGACACAACTGAAGCCACTCAGCAGGCAGTAAACAACAGAGGTTATTTCTAACAGTTCTGGGTAGAGGCTGAAAGTACAGGATCACATATTGGCAGGATCGATTCCTTCTGAGGTTTCTCTCCTTGCCTTGCAGATGGCTGTCTTCCCTCTGTGCCTGTCTATGCCTTAATCTTGTCTTCTTAGAATGATACAGTCCTATTGGACTAAAGAAAGAAAGTGAAGTAGCTCAGTCGTGTCTGACTCTTTATGACCCCACGGACTGTAGCCTACCAGCCTCCTCCATCCATGGGATTTTCCAGGCAAGAATACTGGAGTGGGTTCCCATTTCCTTCTCCAGGAGATCTTCCCCACCCAGGGATTGAACCCGGATCTCCTGCATTGTAGCAGACACTTTACCGTCTGAGCCACCAGGGAAGATAGCCCCTATTGGATTAGGACCCACCCTAATGACTTCACTGTAACTTGACTGCCTCTTTAAATGTCATGTGGCTCAGACAGTAAAGAATCCACCAGCAATGCAGGAGACCTGGGTTTGATCCCTGGGATGGGAACATCCCGTGGAGGAGGGCATGGCAACCCACTCCAGTATTCTTGCCTGCAGAATCCCATGGACAGAGGAACCTGGAGGGCTGCAGTCCATGGGGTCACAGAGAGTCAAACACAACTGAGTGACTAAACACAGCACGTATCTAAATACAGTCACATTCTGAGGGACTGGGGATTAGGATGTCAACATAGGAATTTGGGGGACACGTATCATCCCATACACTCACCCTATAGTAGAGAAACTGCTCCTTTGAAAGACCCTCTTTCCAAGCAGCTCCTCCACGGGAAGCCACATTTCATTTCCAGCTTACACAGCACTTGCTGCCAACAACGTGGAGAGAGCCAGTCAGCAGGGGAGGTAGCGCATCCCAGAGGGTCAGAGCACCACAAGAACCCTCTGAGTCTCAGCAGGCCCTCCCTCAAGGACTGTAGCATGGACCAGCTGCCTTTCTCAAAGACTAAGTAAGAGCATGGACCCTCCAAGAGCTTTCCTCTAGAAGGCATCTTCCAAACCCAGGGATTGAACCCAGGTCTCCCACATTGCAGGTGGATTCTTTACCATCTGAGCCACCAGGGAAGCCCCATCATATGCTACAGGCTCCAGAATGCTCTGTGGTCTCTAGAAATCTGTCTCTCGTCTCCAGCTTTCCTTCTATGGTGGTAAAACCTGGTTTCCCGCCATTGGAACTGGATGAAAGAGGACTCCTGTGAAAAAAGGGAGGCAGCCACACTGACCCCATGGGGCTGACTGATTGCCATTTTCATCTCTGATAAAGGGGACGATGTGGAGAGAGCAGTCACTGTAACCCAGAGCTGTCTCTTTGTGTGACAGTTTATTCACCCGAATGTTGATGCCTGTTGTTAAAAGGTGAAGACAGGACTCACAAATGAGTGCGTTTCTCAGGGAACTGTGTGTTCTGACCACCCTTGATGAACTATGCGGTGGGGGATATTTACTCAGATTCTGGGCCTGTTTTCTTATCTGACAAATGGGAAGAATTTAATAAATAAATACACATAAAGTGATTTTCAAGGAATAATGGTCCATCAAACATTATTATTTTTATTAAAATAAACTTCAGGTATGAGAGTTTTAAAGACAAAGGTATTTTCTTTAGGTGGACTAAGTAGGGAAGTTTTCATGGAAAGAAGATTTTTAGTGGATCTTGGCAGGATTTGTAAGATTAGGCAGGCAACTTTCTGGAAAAAAGAAGTGAAAGTGTTAGTCACTCAGTCGTGTCCGACTCTTTGCAACCCAATGGACTGTAGCCCTCCAGGTTCCTGTCCATGGGGATTTCCACACAAGAATACTGGAGTGGGTACCCATTCCTTTCTCCAGGGGATCTTCCTGACCCAGGGATGGAACCCAGGTCTCCTGTATTACTGTCTGAGCCACCAGCGAATCCCAAATATGAGGAAAGGGCATTCTGAGAAGGCTGAGCTGTACAAGGAATGATGTGGGGGCAGGAAGCAGTGTCATCTGAATTGACAAGAGCCGAGAATTGCTCTCAAGTGGGGTTTCTGACTTCTTACAGTGATCCTTGTATCAGTGAAACCAGAAAAAAAACAAACCCAGACTTTCACTGTGAACTGACCACACTGCAGGCTGTGCCTTTATGCCTCATTTCCACGGGCCCTCTCAGCCCCTCAGTTAGGAAGCAGCCCACTGCCAAGACCACACTTCTAGCAAGAGGAGGAAACAGCATTTGAACCCACCTGTTCTGACCAGCAGAGCCCATGTGCTTGAACAAAACTCACAGCAAGGCGAATTGCTAAACACACCAGTCACAGGATAAACCACTCGGAAAGAAAGATGAAGACTGGGCAGAATGCATGTCAACACAGGCTATATGGGACTCAGAGCCCGGCAAGGTCAGGGGCGAATCAGTGTCAACGGTTTCAGGAAGAAGGACTGTGGGAGAAGCAGCAAGGGAAGTGAAGGTACAAAGCTTCAGTCCCCCTTCAGCCCCATCCCCCCAAACACAGGGAGACACGCCCTCTCTACACACCTGATGCTACAGTTCACACGGGGCAGAGTGCACTGATTCTGTAACTAGAGCTGTAGTCATTTCAAGCCCAGGGCTGCATAGCTTATGACTGTTCATTGCAGGGAAGAAGTAGATTACGTCGTCTCCACTGATTTCAGAAAACCCAAGGTTAAACACCAAGAGGAGGTTGTGATTAAGAAAAGCCCTGCCCTTCAAATGCCTTTCCTTTTCTCTAGAAGCTTCCAGGTAGAGCAAGGTCAGAGGAGACTGAAGTCCCACCTCAGGCAGAGCCTGGCTGGCACCTTCCCGGCGAGGCACTTCAGTGGCCTCAGGCTTGGTCATCCTGGCCAGTTGGTTTATTTTCATAGTTGAAATGTGCTCTAAAATTGCAAAAATTCGTAGCGATGGAGCTGAGTCTCATGCGTCCTCAGATCAGAGGGCACTCGGGGTTCCTCCAAGTCAGCCCGTGTCCCAGAGCTGGACCGGGCTGCCTATGCAGCAGCTCCTGCTGCTCTGTCCCACGAACGATGGTGCTGTTACTCCTGCCCTGTCTGTGTCCAATGATAGTGTGTGTGTGTGAGTGTGTGCACGTGTGTTCTTGGCCAGACTGAAAACAAAAGAAAGGAAAATCTATCACTCTGGAGACTTTCTGTTCTCACACAGGCTCATGCCAACCCCACACTGAAGATCAAAATCTTTGCTGTTGTTCAACTGTGTTTAACAGCAATCCACGAAATTTAACATTCATGTTCAATGAAGAGTGTACGTTTTAAATGTGTCCCCAAGCTATTGGGATTCCCAAGTGGCACTAATGGTAAAGAACCCACCTGCCAATGCAGGAAATGCAAGAGTTCAGTCCCTGGGTGGGGAAGATCCCCTGGAGGAGGGCATGACAACTCACTCCGGTGTTCTTGCCTGGAGAATCCCATGGACAGAGGAGCCCGGTGGGCTAAAGTCCATGGGGTCGCAACGAGTGATACACAACTGAAAGCAACTTAGCACGCACACCCAAATTACTGTTTGTTTTTCCTTGTTATTAGTCCTTTCAAATTTCTCCACCATCTGTTAGTCCATCTTAATCTCTCTACAGTGAGAGAGGTTCGGAGCAAGAGGGAGCAGACCTGACCTAGGAGGTGGCTCCACACTAGTCAGGCTGATGCTGCCCTGTTACACGGGCAGTGGCACAGCATGCCAGCCTCGGAGCTCTGTGACCCAGGTGGAACGGGACAGGGGCAAGCCCACCCCGCCTTCACGTCTGAACACAGAAATAGGGCTGTGGTCCAACCCACGCCTGTGCTGGCAAACATGGTGGCTGCTACTCTCAGTGGTTCAGCACCAGCCTGGGCCTAGCCCATCCATCTTCCAGCCCCGTCTGCTAAAACACCTCATCACACCTGCTCCCTGCCATCATCCCATCTGGAGCGAAGCCCCACTACCTTGAACCAGCCCTGAGTCACTGAACACAAGCCCGAGTCCCATAACAAGTCCTCCCTAGCCATCCCCTGGCTAAAAAAGCCCCAGATTTTCCGTGGTGCCAGTTTCCCGTCTCTGCAACAAACAGTAAGCCTGACTTGCTGAAAAACAGATGTGTCCCTGCAGTTTCCTGCCCTTGTCTGGGGGTAAAGGAGGTTAAACAGCCTTTCCACGTTGAATGCTGTTTTTCAACTTATAGGGAAGAGCCTCAAATCCAGTTTTCAACATTTTCCATCTAAGTCTCTGCGTTCTCAACTGCGCGTTCAGTCATTTAGTCCACAGACATTTGTTTGTGCCTGCTCTTGTGGGTTTCCGTCTTCCGCATCCCTTGGCACCCAATTCTGGAGACAAATCCAACCCCAGGTTCCCAACTGCCCATGGTCTTTGTAGATAACAAAGTGTTAGAACCAGAAGGGACCTTCCTTTTATTAACACAAAGGGTTACACTGACATCCAAAGTTAAGCCATCCATTCTCTTGTGGGCTTGCTTTCTATCTGCAGCAAATGAGCATCTTGGGCGGGGTCCTCAGAAGCAGACACTCAGAAGAGGACTTGCCTGCGTGTGATGACGTATTAAGGACATGCTCCCAGGAGAGGAAGTGTGGGGAGCAGACAGGGATGGGAGGACTAAGCCAGCCAAGGGTGTGATCGCCAGCAAAGCTTGAGGTATATTTAACCCGCTGTCCCCAGCTAGGGTGATTTTCCCCACAGGGGGCATTTAGCAATGGCTGGAGACATGTTGATGTCTCAGCCAAGTGGATACTGTTGACATCCGGTGGGTAGAGGCTGGATGATGCTAAACACCCAACAGCCCACCGCTTAGACTTACCAGATGGAAATGTCCACGGTGCCGCCTGCGGTTGGGAGATTCTGGCGAACAGTGATGACAAAAAAGATCAGGGACTGAGGGACGAAGCTTGAACTTGCATGGAAAGTTCAGAATCAGCTGAAGCACTTGACTACTTTGCAAATTCAGCCAGCACTTTTATTCATAGCTTGATTGCATTACTCCCTGATAAATCTGCCTCCTTTTTTTTCAATTCCAGGCTTGACCTTCAGGAGAAATCAGCACAGTACAGTAGAAAGGGCACAGAGCTTGGAGCTGACTGATTCAGGTTCATCATTTACCTGACAGTTTGTCCTCAGTTACTTGAGCTTTCCACGCCTGGGAGATGGAGAGCATCATTCTAGCCTTTAGAGGGTTGTTGTGAGAGTTAAAAGGAAGCTGTCAGTGAAACGGAGAAGACAATGGCACCCCACTCCAGTACTCTTGCCTGGAAAGTCCCATGGATGGAGGAGCCTGGTAGGCTGCAGTCCATGGGGTCGCAAACGACTGAGCAACTTCACTTTCACTTTTCACTTTCATGCATTGGAGAAGGAAATGGCAACCCACTCCAGTGTTCTTGCCTGGAGAATCCCAGGAACAGGGGAGCCTGATGGGCTGCCGTCTATGGGGTCGCACAAAGTCGGACACAACTCAAGTGATTTAGCAATAGCAGTAGCAGCAGTCAGTGAAAAAGAGTCTGGAAGGTGGTGGGCCCTGCATCACTGAGAGCTGTTAGTAAAGCTACTGCTGGTCTCCAGAGTCCTGCCAACCACTGGGTCACTAGTCTAGTGCCCAGACAGGGGAGGACCACCCCAGTGAGGGATGCCCTGGCACAGGTGAGTCAGAGAAGAGATCATCTTGTCTTCATGGAACCTGAGTTAAACATGCCAGTTAGACTTTAGCTCTTTGGGTAGGGCAGCAAATTTAAAGTGTTTCTGGCCACATTCTGAGAAATTTCCCGCACGAAGGCTCTGTTTCCAGCTCTAGTTGCTGAGCAAAACTGTTCTGTGTTGTGTGGTTTTGTCTCAAAAGAACTGACTCAGTTCCCAGGCTGATGGCTGTGCGGTACCCAGGACAGGCCGTGTCCCCATGTCCCGCGCTTGCAGTGACTCATCCTGGCCCCTGCCCCACTCCCTGGGGGGCCTCCTCTAATCTGTAGGAAACAGGGAGCCAGCTGGAGAGAAAGAGGACCCTCCCTTGTCTCCGCAGCTTCAGGGCACTTCTGCAGGGACCCTTGAACCAGCTGCACATGCGTGGCTTTGCAAACACGGCATTTCTGGAGCTTGGAAGGGGGCGGGGGAGTGGAACTCGAGGCGACCAATGTGAGTCACGTGGTCTATGACAGACGTGGCCCCGGAAATGCCAGCGTCAATGTTTAATATTATTTGAATACCTGCCCAGTTTGTGTCACTTGGCACAGCAGGCACCCAGGGCGGCTGGCTGCATGTCTCCCCAGGGTGTGGGAGGGAACGCAGGTTGTAGGAAATGCTCCATCTCCCTTGTGTGCAGCAGTCATTGAGACGTGGGACCTGGGCTTGTTCTGAGATATTACCTTTGTCCAGAGTCACCAGGGGAGAACTCCATAGTGCTGACTACACAGAATCCACTTTGTCCAAAAGTAGCTATAGGTGCTGCTGAAAGGTACCCGAGGGCCCCTGGATGAGAGCCGCTCAGGACAGGTGTAACATCCAGGAAATAGTAAATGAAGCTGTTTATCAAAACAGGGCCATCAGGGCTCATTCCAGGTTTCAGGGGCCGGAGCAGAGAACACCTTCTCTTTCTGTGCTCCTCCCCTCCGCTCTACCTCTCCCCCAACCCCTCCACTGCGCACGACCCAGGGCCTGTGCCGTAGACCCTCAGCAGCCCCCTACAGCGCCACTCAGCTCTCAGATCCCAAGACCCACATAGTCCTCTTTTTAAATGCTTTTGTTCACCCACGTGGGCTTACAGCCACCTTCCTCGGGCTGCGTGTGTAAATGGTTCTTGGAGAGGCTGGGCCGATTGCAATTGCCCAGAACAACCTTCTCGGAGAGGGCTCAGTTCTGTTGAAAGAAGGGAGAGCTGGAGAGGTCCAAGGTGACTGAACTAGACGCTCACTCTGGGGGACACCCACCCTGCGCGCCCCCCAGAGCCTGGTAAGGACCCCTGAAAGTGATCCTCAGCCGCTGGAAGGGCCTCACGACCCTCAGGAAGCTTTGTCACTTTTGTCAGTGCTCTCCCACCGGTGTCCCCTCCCCCGGGCCAGGACCAGGGGAAGCAGAGAAGCTGGGACCGTGGCACAGAGCCCAAGGGGCACCAGTGGTCAGGGCTGGGCCAGCTGGGCTGTCCTGAGCCCAGGATGGCTCCTGGGTGCCTTGCTGGCCTTTTCTTCCTGCCTGACCATCACACCCCCTTTCTTCAGTCCCTCCCTTTCCATCTGACAACATTAGGTCAGAGTTCCAGGAAAATTGAACGTGTCCATGAGGCCCTCTCGTGTAGGAGGCCATTAGGCAGCGGTCAGTGATCCAGTTACATCTTGCAAAATGAGAGTCTCCCCAACCCAAGTCAAGAGTCTTCTTTTGAACATGTCCTTTGTTTAAGGCTTGTTTGTAGTCTGTGGGAGGATGAGCAGACTACCCAAGCAGAGGACTCCCCTCTTCCTCACCCAGGGCTAAGGGTTAGGAATGGAGGTTGGCAGTGGGAGGCTGGAGGTGGGGAGAGAGGCTGGGGGGTGCAGGAGGGAGGCTGGGGGCAGTAGGGAGGCTGGGGGCCTGTTTAAGGGGCCCGTGTGCAGGGAGCACCCACAGGCCAGGGTCCCAGCCCTGGGCTGGGGGCAGTGGGCTGCACGAGCTCTCTCCCCTGCCAGCCCCAACTCAGACCGCACACAGATCGCTTAACCACCCAGCTGCATCTCAGCCCCCTCGTTGTTGTTCAGTCGCTCAGTTGTGTCCGACTCTTTGTGACCCCATGGACTGTAGCGTGCCAGGCTTCCCTGTCCTTCACCATCTCCTTGCGTTTGCTCAAAACTCATGTCCATTGAGTCAGTGATGCCATCCAACCATCTCATCCTCTGTCATCCCCTTCTCCTACTCAATCTTTCCCAGCATCAGGGTCTTTTCCAGTGAGTCGGCTCTTCGCCTCAGGTGGCCAAAGGATTGGAGCTTCAGCTTCAGCATCAGTCCTTCCAGTGAATATTCAGTCCCCTCATGGAAAGTGGAAATAAGGACACGGCCCCCATGGAGTATGTGCAAGCCTGGGTTCTTCTGAGAGACAGAACCGATAGGAAGTGCAGTCGACCTTTGAACAACATGGGGGTCAGGGGCGACAGCCCTCTGCACAGTGGAGAATCCTGGTATAATGTATAGTCGGTCCTCCCCATCCTGGGTTCTCCATATCCATGGTTGTGCATCTGTGGATTTGACCAATCACAGATGGAGTAGTACTGCAGTATTTGCTGCTGAAAAGCATCCCTGTATAAATGGACCTGCTCAGTCCAGACCCGTGTTGTTGAGGGTCATATGCACATGCATAGAGAGATTTATTATGCAGGATTGGCTCCATGGTTATAGAGAGGCTGACAGGTCCCAAAACCTGCCGCTGGCAAGCTGGAGACCCAGAAGAGCTCATGGTGTGATTCCAACCCACGTCCGAGTTCAGAGGAAAAACCAGTGTCCTAACTTAAAGACAGTCAGGCAGAGAGAGTGGCTTTCCCCTGCTCAGACTTTTTGTTCTATTCAGGCCTTCAACAGACGGGCTGATTCCCACCAGCACTGGGGAGAGCAGTCTGCTTTCCTCAGTCTACAGACTCAAATGTTAATCTCATCCAGAAACACCCTCACAGACATACACAGAATCATCTTTGATGAAATATGTAGGCATCCACAGAATTAAGCATCACAGAGTGGTTGAGAGCATCGAAGGCTATAACACAGAAAAGACATCAAAGCCAATTGGTCCCCACCAGTCCTGGGTGCCCTGCAGCGAGCCTGTGTTAGGGACGCCCACCTTTCATACCTTCTGCAGGACTAGGCTGATAAAAATAGATTTGTGTCTTTTTTCAAGGCTTTTTTAAGTTATTGTTGTTGTTCAGTAGCTAAGTCTTGTCCGACTCTTTGCGACCCCATGGACTGCAGCACGCCAGGCTCCCCTGTCCTCCACCATCTCCCAAAGTTTGCCCAAATTCATGTTTTCTCGTAAGTTTTATTGAACCTTTGGTTATCGTAATGTTCTCTGTTCTGGAACGTAGACCAAGATGCTGTCTCAATTGAACACAGACTTAGCTGTTTGATTGTTTTAATTTTGATATAGACTATTTTTTTGATATAGACTATAAAACATTGTATGATGCTCTCAAAGAGCTCATGACTCACAGGTTGTTCCAGCATCTGGATAGATTTGAACATTCCTGGAAATGAGCACCTTCTTTCATGGGGTCTCCTTTGGTGGAGGTGGCACCAGGCTCCCTGCCAGATGTCTTAAGAGAGTAGAGAACAGGCCTCAAGATGCCCAGCTGCCCAAAGCCTCTGGACAGATGGGTTTCCACTGGGACAGGGTCTGATCTACCACTGGGTCCTGCAGCCCAAGTGTCATAACGGCCACCATAATCTGAAGACAGATAGGCAAGACTTTTTTTTGGGGGGGGGTGGGGGGAGGGTGGCTTGTGAGTCTTTGGACAGGTGGGATGTGGGGAAGGAGTAGAAGGGATGCCCACTTTTCTTGGGCAGAGACTGTAAGGACATTTGGATTAAATTGAGATGTCACTCACTCCATCTGAAATAATCAGTCGCAGTAAATTGTGTTTGATTTAGATTTAAATGATGTGAAAGTAGTAGACGAAGGGATTGAAAACACAGCAAAGTGAGTTTGCTCTGGTTCTTTTCTGGTCACTTGATAATTTTTCTCTTCAGTTTGTCCCAACAGGATGCAGGTCTAGGTCCTCGAGGACGGGGTTTTTTAAAAAAGCAACACTTTAGGGAAAAAACAATAACTGATCCTGAGTTCCCTTTCCAGATGCATGTTCTCACCAGTTTCACATCGCCACCATAGGCATGTCCATTCACACAGCCATGCTGTTGGACAGTTTTCACCGACACGGATCTGCAGCTGCCCCTACTCCATATTTCCATGTGTGACGCAGTGTCTGTGGAACAGAAGTAAAATTGCAGTGCCATCTTCAGGAAACGAAAAGTCTCTCTTTGTAGAGCCCTCCATATGTAGCTCCAAGTGACCTAAAGCTGTCCCGGGGTTTGAAGATAAATCTCTCCTTTACGTTTGGAGCAGAGTAGGTGAGGCAGAGGATAAACACGGGGCAGCTCCTTGCCGTGAAACGTAATAAATCTTCCAGATAACCACAGAGGCGCTAGGATTTAGTGCTCCGGGAACCAGAGAGGGGGCAGCTTCCTTGTTTCACAGCTGTAAATTTTATGACAGATGGCTGGAAGAGAGGAAAACATGAAAGCAGGAATCAAAGTTGCCTGGATCGCAAGTGAGAGGCCGCTGTTTTCCTGAACCTTCGGTGGACTGGTAAAGCCAGCAGGAAGCCTGCCTGGTTCCGGATGCTGGCTCCTGGCCTGGCAGGAGTTTATGCTGCGAGCTTTGGTGTGTCTGAGGAAGCACACACGTGTGTATTTAGATACGAGCATTGGAGAGACTGTGACAGACCACGGGAGGCTGCAGAAATTCAGGCCATGAGTGGACAAATCGCAAGGCTATTCTCCTTCAGAGAACCAGAGAAGGCTAGAGCCAGAAAGGAATGTCTTTTACAGATGAGCAAACAGAGGCCTGGAGAGCAGACTCCCCTTGCCCAGGGCCACACAGTGAGCAAATGCTTGGGAATTCCAGAAAGGGAAGCCTAGAAGGCCTAGAAAGTGGCCCCGTCTTTATGGAAGACTCCCGGGAAAACGATCAAACACTTAGCATTTGGACTACTTCTCAGATGGACTTAGTTCTGAAGAATCAGGTGGAGGGGATGGGTCCTTCCTCTTTCTCTGCAGTTTAGAGAACACCTTGTTCTCACCCTCTTCTCTCGTGGTCTCCCCCACAAGGCCAGGAGCCCACTTCCCCACCTAGACCCCCCTCCAGAGACCTGGGACTCTGGAAGCCCTGCCCAGACAGCCCCCAGCCAGCCTCCAGGGCTGTCTCATGTCTCTTACACCCTTAGGGTAAGCAGAGTGTGAATGTTGGCCGGGAAGGAGAGAGCTTCAGTGTGCAGCCCAGGGTGTGAACACACACACTCACATACAAGCCCCTTACAGAGGGAAACAAAGTGGGGAGGGGTCAGGCCATGTGGCGGTGCCAGCGCCCTGTTCTCACACCAGGGTGTTTGATCAGAGGACTCCAAGGAATCTAAAACTTCTCAAGTTGAACCTGGCATTTCAGGGCATTAGGAAGGTGTATTTGTCAAAGTAGAAGGCTAGCACATAGTTTAAGTGTTTGCTTGTTAAATTTATAACTTTTAAATATTTAGACACATTTATACTCTTGTCTAGACAGCATATTAAAAAGCAGAGACATTGTCAACAAAGGTCGGTCTAGTCAAGGCTATGGTTTTTCCAGTGGTCATGTATGGATGTGAGAGTTGGACTATAAAGAAAGCTGAGCGCTGAAGAATTGATGCTTTTGAACTGTGGTGTTGGAGAAGACTCTTGAGAGTCCCTTGGACTGCAAGGAGATCCAACCAGTCCATCCTAAAGGAGATCAGTCCTGGTGTTCATTGGAAGGACTGATGCTGAAGCTGAAACTCCAATACTTTGGCCACCTGATGCAAAGAGCTGACTGATTTGAAAAGACCCTGATGCTGGGAAAGATTGAGGGTAGGAGGAGAAGGGGACAACAGAGGATGAGATGGTTGGATGGCATCACTGACTCAATGCACATGAGTTTGGGTAAACTCTGGGAGCTGTTGATGGACAGGGAGGCCTGCCATGCTGTGGTTCATGGGGTCGCAAAGAGTCAGACACTACTGAGTGACTGAACTGAACTGAACATCTTGCCTGAGGCTTCCCAGGTGGCGCTAGAGGTAGAGAACCTTCCTCCCAATGCAGGGGACATAAGAGACATGGGTTCGATCCCTGGGTCAGGAAGATCCACTGGAGAAGGAAATGGCAACCCAACTCCAGTATTCTTGCCTGGAGAGTTCCCTGGACAGAGGAGCCTGGTGGGCTACAATCCTTGGGGTCACAAAGAGGGGTCACACATGCACGCATACTCTTTTCCTGGGCCCAGTAAATCGGGAAGAACCTGACTCTTTGTCTGGATGTCTATTCAAAAGACCTCATCAGAAATGCTAACAAAGCTTCATGCACAAAGATGAAATCTAAAGTGTATTTTATAAGAGCAAAGAAAAGTCTTAAAAGCCTAATATTAAAGGACATATCAATTAAATTATATCCTAGATGTAAGATCATGCTAAGATTTTAGTCTGAAATGATTGAAAGGGAGAGGCAGGTCATGGAGGTGGGAGGATTTGCAAATCAAGAGCTTTGTTTCAAATCCACTCTGTTCAAGACACCTATAAGATATTCAGTCACTTAGTCACTCAGTCGTGTCCGACTCTTTGCGACCCCATGGACTGCAGCCTTCCAGGCTCCTCTGCCCATGGAATTCTCCAGGCAAGAATACTGGAGTAGGTTGCCATGCCCTCCTCCAAGGGATCTTCCCAACCCAGGGATTAAACCCAGGTCTCCCACATTGCAGGCAGATTCTTACTGTCTGAGCCACCAAGGGAACCCAAAAATATTCAGTAGGTAGCCAATTATACAAATCGGGAACACAAAACTGGAGATGTAAATATGTGTTTCATGTATATATAATTATATATGTAACCATATTGACATAATTATGTCTATATACAAAATCATTGAAATCATATATAATGATATAGATAGATGTGATAGTTATATGATACGTCTCTGAAGCATGATTATAGGTAGAGGAAATAAGAGGCTTTGATACTGAGCACTGAAAGAGTTGTACATCTGGAGACTTGGTAGATAAAGTATTGCTGTTATGGACTGAATATTTCCAGACTTTCACAAAGAGGTGGCTCAGTGGTAAACAATCCACCTGCCAATGCAGGAGACGCAGAAGGCGAGGCTTCCATCCCTGAGTCAGAAACATCCCCTGGAGTAGGAAATGGCAACCCACTCCGGTATTTGCCTGGAAAATCCCGTGGACAGAGGAGTCTGGTGGGCTGCAGTCCATGGGGTCACAAAGGGTCGGACACAACTGAGCACATGTGCGTCTTTTCCTTTCTGAGCATTTGTGAGATAGTAGAAATATATATGCAGGTCTCTGCTCCCCAGTTACTAACACTGGGCTCCTACATCCTTGAAATGTCCTGTGTGATTAGAAGTGTCTTAGTTCTAAAGTCTCCTGGTGGCTCCTAGATACTTGAGGACTGGGGGCTCATTGCTGAAAAGACCAAGCCAGGATTAGAAGCTTGGGATTTTCAGTTGCACCTCCATCCTCAAGGGAGGAGAAACAGACTGGAGACTGAGTAATGATCACTCACACCTTGGGCTTCCCTGGTAACTCATATGGTAAAGAATCTGCCGGCAATGCAGGAGACCTGGGTTCAACCCCTGGGTCAGGAAGATCTCTGGGAGAAAGGAAAGGCAACCCACTCCAATATTCTTGCCTGGAGAATGCCATGGACAGAGGAGCCTGGCAGGCTATACAGTCCATGAAGTCACAAAGAGTGGGACATGACTGAGTGACTAACACACACACACACACCTACATGATGAAGGTTGTAGAAAATCCCCAAAGCACGAGGTTCAGAGAGCTTCTGGCTTGGCAGACACATCTCTGTGCTGGGAGGGTGGCGCACCGCAACTCCAGAGGGAGACCCTCCCAGACTTCACCCTGTGTGTCTCTTCCTGCTCATCCGTGTCCTTTATCATATCCTTTGTTACATAATAAACTGGTCAACCTAAGTCAGTGATTCCCTGGGTTCTGGGATGCTGCCATTGACATCTGAAGTGGGGTGGGGGGCAGTCTCGTGGGATTGAGCCCTCGACCTGAAGGGGCTGCACTAACACCAGACAGTGCCAGAATCGTTTCATGGGCAAACACACAGGCTGGTGCCAGAGGTGGTGTGAGCGCGAGAGTGAAGGAGACTCAGTGCATCCTCCCGTTCAGGCTCCTTCCCCTCAACACTTCCTGCCTCCCTCCAGAGATCTGAAAGCAACACACAGAGGGCCATCGTTTGTCTCCAGGGTCAGTGGTAAATTGGAGGACTTTTCCTTTAAAAAAAAAATTGCAAAAGCTCGCCCTTTCCAGGTGACACCACCAAGGGTTGGAGTCATCGCGTGTCTGCAACTGTCATGTCAGAAGCACCAGGCCCAGTTCACACTGTGGCGAAGTTCAGATCACCCCCCAGCCTGACGAGTTTGTAGGTCCCACAAGCCAGGGAGCACCTGTTGGTTTGGGCAATTCTAACAGGCTAGAGACACACCCCGCGGCCAGTGAGGGGGAGGGGAGCTGCCAGGAGTGGCTCTAATGAAGCCATCAGGCCTCTACTTGTTTTTTTTTAATTTATTTTATTGACGTATAGTTGATTTACAGTCTTGTATTAATTTCTGCTGTACTGCAAATGACTCAGTTATACGTGTGTGTGTGTGTGTGTGAGCCTGCTCGGTCATGTCCAACTCTTTATGATCCCATGGACTGTAGCCCGCCAGGCTCCTCTGTCCATCGGATTCTCCAGGCGAGAATATTGGAGCAGGTTGCCATATTCCCTTCTCCAGGGGATCTTCCCCACCCAGGGATCAAACCCTTGTCTCCTGCATTGGCAGGCAGATGATTATTTACCACTGTGTCACCTGGGAAGCCCTTGTATATGTGTATACACACACACACACACACGGTTATCTGCACATTATATTCTTTTTCATTGTGATTTATCCCAGACTATTGATTATAGTTCCCTGTGCTATACACTATGACCTTATTATTTATCCATCCTGTACATGTAATAGTTGGCAACCACAATCTGTTCTCCATGTCTGTGAGTCCCTGTCGCAGATAAGTTCATTGTGTTGCACTTTAGATTCCACATATTCCATACAGTATTTGTCTTTGTTCTTCTGACTTTCTTCACTTAATATGACTGTCTCTAAGCATCAGGCTTCTACTTCTGGTGCCTGCCTCCCTCTGAGCATGTCTGGCCTTGTTCCATTAAAGCGTCTTCTGACTTCCTCCCTTTTACACCAGACCTGAGTGTTTCAGGGCTATTGATCTGGCCCAGCGTTTGGTATGAGCTTTGGAAAAGGGCTAGTGATGGATTAACCCTCTGGATGCTGAAATCCAGGCCCCCCTCCCCGAGGCGGGTGCAGTGAGAGATGAAATGGACCAGTGCTGGGCCCCTCCCCTCGGCCTCTGGCTAAGCTGCAGAAAAAGCCTGCGACCACCCTCTTTTCTCTGGTTGCGCCCTCCGTGAGGACGGGCAAGCCGAATTGTCCCTCGGGGTTGTGTTTACCCGACACAGGGCCTCAGTGCTCCCCTCTGCAGGTGCAAGTGCTCACGTATGTGAGATTAAATAATTCCCAGTTCCATTTCAGAAGGGGACCCTAAAAAAATAACCACGTTGTCCTCATGGGGTGTTTTTATTTTCTTGTTGTTTTCTTCTTCGACAGTGTTCATTACTGTGAAATCACAAAACAGAAAACAAGTCTTCCCCTTCTCTCCTGTTGACAAAAAAATTGTGTGGGGCTTCCCTGGAGGCTCAGTGGTAAAGAAGCTGCCTGCCAATGCATAAGACCCTGGTCTGATCCCACATGCCTCGAGGCAACGAAGCCCGTGCACCACGAGCCTGTGCTCACGAGCCAGGGAGCAGCAACTACTGAAGCCCACGTGCGCTCGAGTCTGTGCTCCACACGAGAGGAACCACACGGTGAGAAGCTCACACACGGAAACGAGGCAGCAGCCCCGCTCGCCATAACTGGAGAAAAGCCCGCACAGCAGCGAAGACCTAGCACCGCCAAAAATAAATCAATAAAACTGTTTTAAAATGGAAAAAAAAAAATCATGTGGAATTAGGAGGTTTCATTATTTCTTCCTTTTTCATATATCACTTCAGTTCAGTTCAGTCGCGTCCGCCTCTTTGCGACCCCATGGACTGCAGCACGCCAGGCCTCCCTGTCCGTCACTAACTCGCAGAGCTTACTCAAACTCATGTCCATTGAGTCAGTGACGCCATCCAACCATCTCATCCTCTGTCACCCCCTTCTCCTCCTGCCTTCAATCTTTCCCAGCATCAGGGTCTTTTCCAATGAGTCGGCTCTTCGCATCAGGTGGCCAAAGGATTGGAGTTTCAGCTTCAGCATCCTTCCAGTGAATATTCAGGACTGATTTCCTTTAGGATGGACTGGCTAGATTTTCATATATGTGATCTATAATTGCAACATAACACATGTTACATCTTTAAAAGAAGAAAAATCAAAGAGTTACATTTGTCACATATCCAAAGGTGGAAATGGAAACACTGTTCATACAGTTGTGTAAATAGAAGCAAATAATGTAAATCTAAGTCAGGGACTGAGGCGTTAAAGATAGGAATACAATTAGAGAGACAGAGGATGGAAAATTAATACAAATGCAAGAATACTCGGCTGAAACACGTGAGCCCTCTCCCTTCTAAAGCAGGAAGTTCAATCCCTGTGTGCTCTGCATGTATGTGAATGTGTGTGTTTATCTGTGTATCCACCCATCCATCTTTGTACCCATTCATTCAACTACTCATCCCTCCCTCCTCACCTTTCTCCCTGCCTCTATCACCTTCCAATCCACCTGGGAACTGGGCATCAGAAGAGTCGCTTTGGGTGAAGCTGTAAGGTCTTATCAACACCCCCACTCACAACATTCCACACCTGGCCCCTTCCAGAATGCCCGCTCTTTTCACTGAGCCACCTTCTCACCCACCTTGAGAAGTCTGCATCTGTGACCACCCCTGCTCCTGCAGCCTCCTGCTCCATGACCCACACACCCCAGTGGCAATCCTCCCTAGCCTGCATCACCCGCCTGACACAGAAAAGATGAAGGATTTTTTTTTTAAGTCGTTCAGTTC
The DNA here is from genome assembly GCF_029378745.1 of Bos indicus. Taxonomy (NCBI): domain Eukaryota; kingdom Metazoa; phylum Chordata; class Mammalia; order Artiodactyla; family Bovidae; genus Bos; species Bos indicus. The sequence continues at coordinate 112,143,463 of NC_091763.1, forward strand.
AGTTGCTCAGTCGTGTCTGACTCTTTGCAACCCCACAAATAGCAGCATGCCAGGCCTCCCTGTCCATCACCAACTCCTGGAGTTCACCCAAACTCATGTGCATCAAGTCAGTGATGCCATCCAGCCATCTCATCCTCTGTCGTCCCCTTCTCCTCCTGCCCTCAATCCCTCCCAGCATCAGTCTTTTCCAACGAGTCAACTCTTCACATGAGGTGGCCAAAGTACTGGAGTTTCAGCCTCAGTATCAGTCCTTCCAATGAACACCAGGACTGATCTCCTTTAGAAGGGACTGGTTGGATCTCCTTGCAGTCCAAGGGACTCTCAAGAGTCTTCTCCAACACCACAGTTCAAAAGCATCACTTCTTCGGTGCTCAGCTTTCTTTATAGTCCAATTCTCACATCCATAAATGACTACTAGAAAAGCCATAGCCTTGACTAGATGGACCTTTGTTGACAAAGTAATGTCTCTGCTTTTTAATATGCTGTTTAGGTTGGTCATAACTTTCCTTCCAAGGAGTAAGCGTCTTTTAATTTCATGGCTGCAATCACCATCTGCAGTGATTTTGGAGCCCCCCAAAATAAAGTCTGACACTGTTTCCACTGTTTCCCCATCTATTTCCCATGAAGTGATGGGACCAGATGCCATGATCTTAGTTTTCTCAATGATCCAGATGCCATGATCTTAGTTTTTTCAATGATCCAGCAGCAAGCCAGGCTGCTAGATGATCCATTCTCCAAGCCAGGCTTCAGCAATACATGAACCGTGAACTTCCAGATGTTCAAGCTTGTTTTAGAAAAGGCAGAGGAACCAGAGATCAAACTGCCAACATCCTCTGGATCATGGAAAAAGCAAGAGAGTTCCAGAAAAACATCTATTTCTGCTTTATTGACTATGCCAAAGCCTTTGACTGTGTGGCCCACAATAAACTGTGGAAAATTCTGAAAGAGATGGGAATACCAGACCACCTGACCTGCCTCTTGAGAAAGCTATATGCAGGTCAGGAAGCAACAGTTAGATCTGGACATGGAACAACAGACTGGTTCCAAATAGGAAAAGGAGTATGTCAAGGCTGTATATTGTCACCCTGCTTATTTAACTTCTATGCAGAGTACATCATGAGAAATGCTGGGCTGGAAGAAGCACAAGCTGGAATCAAGATTGCCAGGAGAAATATCAATAACCTCAGATATGCAGATGACACCACCCTTATGGCAGAAAGTGAAGAGGAACTAAAGAGCCTCTTGATGAAAGTGAAAGAGGAGAGTGAAAAAGTTGGCTTAAAGCTCAACATTGAGAAAATGAAGATCATGGCATCTGGTCCCATCACTTCATGGGAAATAGATGGGGAAACAGTGGAAACAGTGTCAGACTTTATTTTGGGGGGCTCCAAAATTACTGAAGATGGTGATTGCAGCCATGAAATTAAGACACTTACTCCTTGGAAGAAAAGTTGTGACCAACCTAGATAGCATATTGAAAAGCAGAGACATTACTTTGCCAACAAAGATCCATCTAGTCAAGGCTATGGTTTTTCCAGTGGTCATGTATGGATGTGAGAGTTGGACTGTGAAGAAAACTGAGCGCCAAAGAATTGATGCTTTTGAACTGTGGTGTTGGAGAAGACTCTTGAGAGTCCCTTGGACTGCAAGGAGATCCAACCAGTCCATTCTGAAGGAGATCAGCCCTGGGTGTTCTTTGGAAGCCCTGATGCTAAAGCTGAAACTCCAGTACTTTGGCCACCTCATGCAAAGAGCTGACTCATTCGAACAGACCCTGATGCTGGGAGGGATTGGGGGCAGGAGGAGAAGGGGACGACAGAGGATGAGATGGCTGGATGGAATCACTGACTCGATGGACGTGAGTTTGAGTGAAGTCTGGGAGATGGTGATGAACAGGGAGGCCTGGTGTGCTGCGATTCATGGGGTCCCAAAGAGTCGGACACGACTGAGCAACTAAACTGAACTGAACTGACCTGTATGATGTACTGTTTCCCTGAATTAAGGACTTTTTTCTTCATCGTGTAGCTTGATCATAGCCAGGTTATTCCAAGCTATTGATCGTACAACTTGTCCCCTTTTTTCCTGGATGAGCATCTTCTGTTGGTCTCCTCTTCTAATCTCCATGCTCCTCTTCTTATAT